>NC_135821.1:37481380-37781380 GCF_964213995.1 Mustelus asterias
TGGTAGGCCGCATTTTGCTGGCTCCCGACGGGAGATATTCTGCTTATAACACCTGAAAAAAGCGAAATTGGTCTGTAACTGAAAGCTTAAATGTCAAATTTCCTAGAGTTGGAGATTTGGAAAGGGTTCGTTCTGATGCTCTAACCTCACTGGCAAATAAATGACCAAGATCACTTTGTATCAGTGTAATCATTTTGCTGTGACTAACGTAGCTAAGGATTAAAAGAACTAAGTGAACTGTATACAAGTAACAAGAAGTTTATATATGTGCCTCCTGTGCACCTCAAAAAGCTGTGTAGCTTGAGCCCCTCCTGACGGACAGGCTTCTGAAACTCATGTTATTGGTCAGCTAATTTATATAACTTGTTTTATCTCGTGCTTCATCCCAATCTTTTTTTCCTCCTCCAGAAAACCTTGGTTTCTTCGTAAATAATTGTGTCAATTACACATAATGCTGTCTAACATCAAACACGCATGTTTTTTCATTAGAGATTGTCGCATTCAGATAGCCACAGTATGTTCCCTAGAGGAAACAGTTTGCAGAGACTCATGTTATAAGTTGCTGCAGAAACTAGAAAGAGTCAGGAGTAAGACCAGCTTTAGTGTGTGACTGTGTCTCAGTTTTCTGTACAGAACTTCCCTGTGCGATCTACCATAGTCGCTGCTCACTGGCTTCCCCTTGCATGTGGTGCAAGAGAGAGAGAGGCGGTTGCACAGTGGCTGTTTGTTAGACTGCAGGGGAGGATTGTTATTGCATTAGTTAAATCCAACTTCCTGGGGTAAACATGGACCAGCCTGCCAACGTAGCAATTTCTTAGGTCAGAGACTTGGAATACAGGGAATATTCATGGAAATTGTGTGCCTCAGTCCAGCTAATCAATCCCAGACTCCTCTTGGCAGGAACCTAAGGCCCGGAATGACCTATAATAATGCAGTTAAGTTATCAAAATACACAGCCTGCCAAAACAGCAGCGTTTAGGGTGCGAATACTCATTTGTGGAGATTATAGGCTGGGCCAGGGTTCTATTCAATGGGGTGTGCAATGCTGCACCAGAATTCCAGATTTTGATTTCTTAGAATTTGGGAATCGCTTGTTCACCTCAACTCCATTTACCTGCCACTACTCCATGTCCCTTGACAACTCACAAAATTCTGTCTGTCTTCAGTTCAGTTGTGCCAGTATGCCATGTCTTTTGACCGGTGAGCTGGTAGATCAACAGAGTTTCATTACCTTTTCTGTAAAGCAATTTTTTTCTGATTGTTTTTCAGTCTTGTTAGGGGAAATAAATAGTGGTAAGAGTAGAGGAGAGGAATTTCTGACATATAAACAGGAGAACTTTCTCGATCAATATGTCCCCAGTTCAACAAGGAAGGAAGCAGTGTCTGATCTGGTGCTGGGAAATGAAGTAAGGCAAGTGGAGTGTGTTATAGTAGGCAATCATCTCGCCAACAGTGACTACCTGCAGAGACCTCAAATATCAAAGGCTAAAATACTCAACTGGGGATGAACTCATTTCACTCGGACCGAGCACGGGTAGATTGGAATGGGGCGGGGGGGGGAGGACAGACGTCAACATTTGTTGCCCATCACTTATTGCCCTTGAAAGGATGGTGTGCTGCCTTCTTGAACAGATGCAATACATGTGATACAGGTACACCTACGATGCTGATAGGGATTTTGACCCAGTAACTGAAGGAACGGTGATATAGTTCCAGGTCCGGGTGGTGTGTGACTTGGAAGTGTTTGTGTTCCCGTGCATCCCCTACACTTGTCCTTCTAGCAGGTGAAGGTTGTGGCTGTGAAAGGACGCTTGGTGAGTTGTTGCAGTGCACCGTGTACAAAATACACCTTGCTATCATGGTGCGTCAGTGGTAGAGGGGGTGAAAGTTTAAGTTGGTGGATGGGTGCAGGTCAAACTGAGTACTTCATCCTGAATGATGTGTTGTTGGAGCTGCTCTCATCCAAGCAAGGTGACCTCTGGCACGTTGTCTATTGGGTAAGATGTAGAACATAGAACAGTACAGCACAGAACAGGCCCTTCAGCCCACGATGTTGTGCCGAGCTTTATCTGAAACCAAGATCAAGCTATCCCACTCCCTATCATCCTGGTGTGCTCCATGTGCCTATCCAATAACCGCTTAAATGTTCCTAAAGTGTCTGACTCCACTATCACTGTAAGCAGTCCATTCCACACCCCAACCACTCTCTACGTAAAGAACCTACCTCTGATATCCTTCCTATATCTCCCACCACGAACCCTAGAGTTATGCCCCCTTGTAATAGCTCCATCCACCCGAGGAAATAGTCTTTGAACGTTCACCCTATCTATCCCCTTCATCATTTTATAAACCTCTATTAAGTCTCCCCTCAGCCTCCTCCACTCCAGAGAGAACAGCCCTAGCTCCCTCAACCTTTCCTCATAAGACCTACCCTCCAAACCAGGCAGCATCCTGGTAAATCTCCTCTGCACTCTTTCCAGCGCTTCCACATCCTTCTTATAGTGAGGTGACCAGAACTGCACACAATATTCCAAATGTGGTCTCACCAAGGTCCTGTACAGTTGCAGCATAACCCCACGGCTCTTCAACTCCAACCCCTTGTTAATAAAAGCTAACACACTATAGGCCTTCTTCACAGCTCTATCCACTTGAGTGGCAACCTTTAGAGATCTGTGGATATGGACTCCAAGATCTCTCTGTTCCTCCACAGTCTTCAGAACCCTACCTTTGACCCTGTAATCCACATTTAAATTAGTCCTACCAAAATGAATCACGTCACATTTATCAGGGTTAAACTCCATTTGCCATTTTTCAGCCCAGCTTTGCATCCTATCTATGTCTCTTTGCAGCCTACAACAGCCCTCCACCTCATCCACTACTCCACCAATCTTGGTGTCATCAGCAAATTTACTGATCCGCCCTTCAGCCCCCTCCTCTAAGTCATTAATAAAAATCACAAAGAGCAGAGGACCAAGCACTCCGCTAGCAACCTGCCTCCAGTCCGAAAATTTTCCATCCACCACCACCCTCTGTCTTCGATCAGATAGCCAGTTACCTATCGAATCGGCCAACTTTCCCTCTATCCCACACCTCCTTACTTTCATCATAAGCCAACCATGGGGGATCTTATCAAACGCCTTACTAAAATCCATGTATATGACATCAACTGCCCTACCTTCATCAACACACTTAGTTACCTCCTCAAAAAATTCAATCAAATTTGTGAGGCATGACTTGCCCTTCACGAATCCGTGCTGACTATCCCGGATTAATCCGCATCTTTTTAAATGGTCGTAAATCCCATCCCTAAGGACCTTTTCCATCAATTTACCAACCACCGAAGTAAGACTAACCGGTCTATAATTACCAGGGTCATTTCTATTCCCTTTCTTAAACAGAGGAACAACATTCGCCACTCTCCAGTCCTCTGGCACCATCCCCGTGGACAGTGAGGACCCAAAGATCAAAGCCAAAGGCTCTGCAATCTCATCCCTTGCCTCCCAAAGAATCCTCGGATATATTTCATCAGGCCTAACATTTGTGGTAGGAAATCATTCTCCCAGACAAAATAAAGTTTCATTTTGGAATTGTGCCTGACTATCTTGATTAAACGCTTTAATCAAGGTAGTACAGTAGGTACTGTATATGGATTTTAAGGAAGTGTCACAGAGAGGACTTGTTGAGAAAATGGAAGCCTGTGGAATTGAGGGGCAAATGGCAGTGTGCATGTAGAATTGGCTCAGTGACCGGAGCGAAGGGTGGTGGTAGTGGATATTTTTCAGGCTGGGAGATGCTTGCAGTGATCCCGAATCATCAGTTTTAGGGGCCCTTTACTCTTCAAATTTTATAATCAACCTAGACCAGTGTAGGGAACATCATTATAAAGTTTACAAGTGATATGAAATTTGCCAGTGTAATTTAGTGAAGTTTGGTATGGAAATGTTTGAAGTGATGCACTTTTGATCGGACTAACATGGAATGGCAGTATACTCCCAAGTGGCAGGATTTTGATGACCTAAGTGACCTTGGTGACCTCGAATCCTTAAAGGCAGCAGGGCAAGTTAATGAGGTGGTTTTAAAAAAGCATTTGGGCTATTTGAATTTAGAAACAAGTGCACAAAATAGGAAAGAGAAAAAAGCTCATGCCCTAACTAGACAAATCACTGATTAGGCATCAGGTGGAGTGTTGCAGACCATTCAGGGCACTTTAGGAAAGAGATAAAGGCCGTGGAACATGTCGAAGGGGTGGCTTATCAGGATGTTACCAGTGCTGAGAAACTTCAGTTATGAGAAGTTGGAAAAGTTAGAACTGTTTTCTTTGGAACAGAGCAGTTTAAGAGGTGATGTCATAGAGGTTTTGGAGGTGGAGAGACTTTAATAGAGCAGACAGCGTTAATGCTTTTCCTTCTGACGAGTAGATTACTAACCAGCCGTTATAGATTTCAAATCATCACAAACTACCTGACGGTGAGGTTGAGAATTTTGTTTTCGCAGCTGCCAGGAACAGGGACAAACTACCTGAAAAGCTGATTGTGAATTTTAAAGGGACTTGGCCAGGTAGGTGCTTGAAGATGAGAAACTTGACAGGGTTTCAAACAAAAAATGGTGATGTAGGGCAAAGTGCGATAACTATTTCAGAATGGTCTCCTTTTAGGGCTCTAAGCTTCTATAATTGTGATTTTGATGGTGACTCCCAGTATGATTTTAGGATTGTATCCCTTGTTTATTGATTCACCTGTCAGAAGAAATAGTTTCCCATTTCTACCTTATCAAATCCTTTAAATGTTTCAAACAGCTTGATTGGATCATCCCTCGATCCTTTAAACCTCATCAAATACTAACCATTCTTTGCAACTTGTAATTTAGTCCTCTTAAATTTTATTCCATCCTTTATTCAGAGCTTCTCAATTGAAACTGCGTAATATTTGTAATATTTCTCTTATTTTCAGCGTAAGAGTGAAATTCAAAAGCCACATTGTGTGTAACATCTCTGAACTGCGTTCTGCCTATGTACAGTTCATGTACAGATTTGTGTACAGTTCTGGTCACCCTATTATAGAAAGGATATTATTAAACTAGAAAGAATGCAGAAATGATTTACTAGGATGCTACCGGGACTTGATGGTTTGAGTTATGAGAGGCTGGATAGACTGGGGCTTTTCTCTCTGGAGCGTAGAAGGCTTATAGAGGTCTATAAAATAATGAGGGGCATAGATCAGCTAGTTGGTCAATATCTTTTCCCAAAGGTAGGGGAGTCTAAAACTAGAGGGCATGGTTTCAGGTGAGAGGGGAGAGTTACAAAAGGGTCCAGAGGGGCAATTTTTTCTCACATAGGGCGATGAGTGTGTGGAACAAGCTGCCAGAGGTAGTAGTGGAGGCAGGTACAAATTTGTCTTTTAAAAAGCGTTTAGACAGTTACATGGGTAAAATGGGTATAGAGGGATATGGGCCAAATGTGGGCAATTGGGACTAACTTAGGGTTTTTTTTTAAAAAAAGGTGGCATGGACAAGCTGGGCCAAAGGGCCTGTTTCCATGCTGTAAACCTCTATGACTCTGAGTTTAAAGTTGCCTTTCAGCAGTTTGATACCCTGTGTTAAATCCACTTAATGGATATAGGGATCCAAAAATGTGCGGGTTAGGTTGATTGGCCATGCTAAAAAAAAAATTGCCCTTAGTGTCCTGAGATGTCTAGGTTAGAGGGATTAGTGGGTAAATATGTAGGGATATGGGGGTAGGGCCTGGGTGGGATTGTGGTCGGTGCAGACTCGATGGGCCGAATGGCCTCTTTCTGTACTGTAGGGTTTCTATGATTTCTATGATCTTCCATGATGTCTGCATTGTTTAAGTGAATTAGTGTGAATGTTGTCCAGATAACTCCTAGAGCTGTAGAAATGATGGGGAGGGAGAAGTCAGCATCCACAGGGTGTGTGATAGGGAGAGCAATCTATTTTACTTTACAGTTGCAGGGTTAAAGTGAAAAGAAAGGTCTGTGATGGGGTGTATTGTTAAATTATTCCGCCTCCAGATTAAGAAAGGGATTTGGCCACGAGTGCCCTGTGCTACAGAATTGGGATCATGGCCAGAACAAGATCAAAGATAGCAAGCTTATTGGGATGAAGTGTGGGAGACTTGGGACACTGGATAGCAGAGTATAGTGGCAGGGACTTGGTGGGGAGATGTTGCTGAAACTGCTGCTCAGGTGGGAACTGGCTATTTGAGACTAAATGAGTCATTTTGAAATGGAGGCACTGGAAACATTGAACACCTAATCTAAGCAGGTATTTCCATATAGTATATGTTCTCAAATGCTGTTTTTGGATAATATGTTAAATCATGGCACCATCTGCCACTGTTCAGATAGCTGTGTAAGATCCCATAGTAGTGTTCAACAAGAAAGGAGCATGGGAATTCTCCTTGTCTCCTGGCTGACATTCATTGCCCCACCAACATGATCAAAGATTGTCTGGTCATTTGTCTCATTATTATTTGTGGAGCTTTGCTGTGTGTATCTGGATAGCTGTGTTTGCCAGCGAAACAGCAGTGACTGCTCTTCAGTAATAGTTAAGAGCTGTGAGACACTGGGATGTTCTGAGGATATGAAGGGTGCTATATAAATGTAAGTTCCCTACTTTAGATGGTAATTTTTGAAGCTTTCACGTGCGTGGACTCCCTCCACCCTCGCCCCACTTCCCTGGTCTCTCTCGTATGCTGTACTGCCATTCCTGAGTTTGGCAGCGCGGTCTGCCTTTTTATTAATGATCAACAAATGTGGAGATAATTCCAGCATCTGCCTGACATTTAGATCCTGTTGTGATGGATCATGCTGCTGGGACATGTCACCATGGCAAATTCGTTCCTAGTCAATAAGCAGCTAACGTAAACAGAACTAAAGCTCATGGTCTGCATTCACTGACAACTCGGGCAACTGGCTGCATTGCCATGAAGTCCTACCTACAAACAAAACTGTCTTTAAAGGGGGAATCCCACATATCAAATCAGTGTGCTTTTCTTTTTCATTTTAGGAAAATTAACATTTCACTTTTTGTCTTGTGCAATTACCTTTTCCATTATGCTTGTGCTGATACAGTTGGGAAATTGGCTGAAAAGAGCGGCCAAGACACTAGTCAGCAAGAAACAGCTAAATCAACAGCAGAACCGATAGTCATCAGCTCAATGGTGGGGAGAGATTTATTGTCTAATTTTAACGGTGTACTTTTCTGACCAATGACTCTGCTCTGTCCCGTTCAGTAAGCCATCCCGTACTCTCACCCAGCCACCTCCCCCCAGCCCAGCATCTCTTGGTTCAAAACTCACCACTTAAAAATGTAAAAACTGATCAGAGGAGTGGAGCAAAGAGGTTGAAGTTTGTTTTAAGTGGCAGTCTTGTAACTAAATGATAAATGTGTCCTCCACTTAGTGTTTACTGCCTCAGCCATGGGGATGTTTGCCAGGTGCTAGGTGGAATTGAAGCATTTTATTTATATCACACTGCTGTAGGGTTTCATCAAGCCAACCTTGGCTCAGTGGTAGCACACACTCATCTGAGTCAGCAGGTTGTAGATTCAAGCTGCAGTATAAGACCTGAGTGCACATTCTCGGTTGGCAATCTACTGCAGTACCTAAAGAATGTCATTTTCCATTGAGGTGCTCACCCATCACCCTTGCGCTCACTGAACTATATTGACTCCTGGTTTAGGAACATCTGGATTTTAAAATTCTTACCCATGTTTAAATCCCTTCATGCCCCTGTCTCTATCTATCTCTGTAATCTCCAGTTGTACAACCTAGGGCTCACGCTGATACTTGAGCGCAAAGATCTAGGTTCCAGTGCAGGACTGAGGGGGTGCTACAAATTTGGAGGTGCCACTATCTGAAGAGCAGTGACATTCTTCCAGTGTCCAGGTCAAATTTTACCTCCAAACACAGCACCAGAACAGAAACTCTTGGGTGTCATTGGTTTGGGACTTGTGGTGTACATTTGCTACTGCATTTGTCTGTAAAGCCATGCCTTCTGTTCAACAAGGAATCAATTGGTTGTGAAGTGCTTTGAGACACCTTAGAAGTTAGGGTTCTATATAAATGTAAGTTCTGAAAAGACAGTGTCATGTGTATTTCAGCTTCTGTGGCTGTTGGAATAATGCCACTTTTAATAACTGATGTTGGCTCCTTTATTGAAAGCGTCATCGGAATGTGGAACCCCGAATTTAGTGCAGACTGGTGTCGATCACCTTCCTTCTCACTGTACCTTTGTCTGCTCCTTTTGTTACCAATTATTTTACATAAAACCATCAACTTTTTTCTATGAAATATCAGTTCACAATAGACCTGGACTTTCCAATCGTATTTTCAGAGAATTCCACCAATTCCTGCTTCCTCTTTCTTCACTTGCAATGCAAAAAAAGCCATAATTGTGCCACGAGATTGATGCAATGGAACTAAACAACCAGCTTACTGTTTCCAGAACCCTGCACTAGGCCAAACCTTTCTTCTCATTGCTTTGCCTGAAGCAACCACAAGGCCATGTTTCTTCAATTCAATCCCAACCTGTCAGCCTGCTTCCCAATCCTTCACTTCTGATTTATATGTCTTTTAAACCCATTTTTGCTCATAGTTTTAATGCCATCTTCCCCCTCCAGGTTCCGTATCTGCTTCTGACCCTCCCATCTCCACCTTCTGATTTTATCACTTGAACCCACTGAAAAAAAAATGAAACGCACATGTTAATCTCTTACAAAAACATAAAGTCCTTGAAACATCAACCTAAAGAGGTTTTCACATAAACCCTTAGTGTTTGTGATGAATGACAATTCCATAATTTTAAGACAAGTATTGATTGACCTGTTTAATGTAAATGGTTGAACATCAGATACAGATGACAGTCAAAAAAATTTATTACACGCTCACTAAATTTCCTGCATTGCAACAGTAATTGTACTTCAAAAGTGCTTCATTGACTATAAAGTGTTTTGGGGGTGCCCTAAAGTCATGAAAGGTAAATGCAGGTCTTTCTTTTTAAACTTCTTTTTAAACTTCACACTGTCATTTCAAGGTAGAAGAGTAGTTCTAATTTGCACAATTAAAGGACTAAATATTGAATTGTCTTTACTGGACGATTCAATTTTAAAATACTTTTGACAACAGCACAGTAGCCAGCCAACTTGCGATATATAAATACCTTTTATCACATCTTCAGAACGTCACAAAGTGCTTCATGTCTACTGAATTATCCTTGAAATATTGTAATCAGTCAATTTGCACACAGCAAGGTCCCAGAAACAGCAGAGCAGATAAACTGGTTTTCCGTGGTGCTGGCTGAAGAAGGGCTATGAGCTGGAACACCAGAGGTATCATTCAGTGATATCTTAAAGATCCATATCTTAAAGATCCAATTCCCCAGCTCGCAAGCATAGCACCCTGCTGGGCACAGAGTTACCCTTCAGAACCACTTGCTACTCATCCTGTAGTGCTGGGGGGCCTCTAATACCAGGTGAATAGACAGGCTGAAATACGGGCAACCCCAATGATGCATACTGCATATGGCAGATTCTCTGGTCATTTATCTCATTAGCTGTTCGAATCATAGAGTGTCTACAGCACAGAAGGAGACCATTTGGCCCATCGAGTATGTAATGACCACAATCCCACCCAGACCCTAATCCCGCAACCCCAAACATTTACCCTGCTAATCCCCCGACGGTCAATTTAGCACGGCCAATCAACCTAACCCGTACAACTTTGGACTGTGGGAGGAAACCGGAGCACCTGGAGGAAACCCACGCAGACACGGGGAGAACGTGCAAACTCCACACAGTGACCTGAGGCTGGAGGTGAACCTGGGTACCCGGCGCTGTGAGGCAGCACTGCTAACCACCATACCGCCTGTGTTCTGGCACCTTATAGGGTAGGAATTGGCTGTTGTTAGTTTACATTGCAACAGTGATTGCACTTCAAGTATAGCCTAGGTCTGAAATGGGGCTTGCACTTGTAGCTTCTGACTTTGAGGCAAGGGTGCTTTTGGCCAAGCCAAACTGACACTGATATTTTCAAGAATTACTCATCTAGGATATTCCTATTAAACAAGTCAGTAAAATTTTGCTCTTGGAGGGTAATCAGTCTGGCTCTGTACCTTTGCAGAAAGTGTTTCTGCTTATCTTGCAAGTTGCAGTAATCTTTGTTACAGGGATTGGAAAGTTTGGGGGTGGTTGATGTGTCTGTCCTGTATAACTTAACTGGTGTTTATGCTACATCTTAATAATGTATAGTATATTAATAACTCGGATGAAGGGACCAAATGTAATATATCTAAGGTTGCTGCTGACATAAAGCTAGGTGGTAAAGTAAACTCTGAGGAATGCACAATCTGCAAAAAATATATTGATAGGGTAAGTGAGCAAGCAAGATGGTGGCAGATGGAGTCCAATATGGGAAAATGAGAGGTCATTTATTTCAATAGGAAAAATAGAAAAAAGATTCATTTTTAAATGGTGAGAAACTATTAAATATTGGTGTTCAAAAGGATTTGAGTGGCCTTGTATGTAAACAAAGTTCACATTCAGGTTCAGGAGCAATTAGGAAGGCAAATGGTATGTTTTTCTTGTTTGTACAAGTTTTGGATTACAAGAGTCGGGAGGTCTTGCTGCAATTTACAGGGCTTTGTTGAAACCATATCCTGTGTCCAGTTTGAGTCTCTGTACCTAGAGGAACATATTTTCACTCTGGAGGGAGTGTCGTGAGGGATGCTCATTGATTCCTAGGATGGGAGGGTTATCCGTTGAGGTGATTGAATGGAGTTGGGTCTATGTTCTTTGGGGTTTACAAGAATGAGAGGTGTCATCTTGGAGCATGTAAGATTATGAGAGGGCATGACAGGATTGATAATGAGGCTGTTAGCCCGAGATGGAGTTTCAAGTACTAGTGGAAATAGTCTCAGGATCATTTTGGTCTGACATGAGAAATGACTTCACTCAGGGTTGTGAATTTTTCAAATTCTCTGCCCCAAGATCCTGTGGCTGCTCATTCATTTAGAATATCCAAGAGTCAAACTGATAGACTGAGAGAATTGAAGGATATGGGGATTGAGGGAAGTGAAATGGAGTTAAGTTTGAAGATCACCCACAATTGTATTTTAAGTTGGAGCAGACCTGAGGGCTCATCTGGCCTACTTCTACTTATGTTTTTATATGGATCCTGTGCATTGTTTGAACACTATCAGGGCAAGAACTTAGCCCATGTCTAATCATCACTGTGCAACCTTAATACCAGCCCAGAAAGGGCTCGTGGAGGGGCTTTGTTTTTTGGGCAAAGAAACTGAAATTGTGCCAGTCAGGTGCTAATTGTCACTGGCACAATTTATCACTCGCCCTAATTTCCCCAGTTCACACAGTACAGTGCTGACTGCTGGGATTTGATGTTTTTGTTAAATATGGTCTACTGAAACCATTTCACTGATATATACTTACTAGCAATGTGTGGGACAAGGGAAAAGAAGTACATCGATCTTGGGTCTGTCTCAGCTCCAGGCAGTTCGTTTTACTGCCTGATTCTGTTCAGTGTCATCCATTCATTCATTTTCTCTCTGTTTCCATTTCTCTTCTCTCTACTGCACTCAGATTTGCTGATAATACAATGTTAGGTGGAAACATAAGTTGCAAGGAGGCTGCAAAGGGATTAAAGAAATGTTGAGGGAGTAGATAAGAACATGGCAGCTGGAATACAGTGTGGAGAAATATGACGAAACGGAAGAGCAGGTTTTAAAATGGTGAGGGACTGGGAAATGCTGGCATTTAGAAGGGCCAAGGTGATGTACGTGAATCTCAAAGTTAACATGCAGATGCAGAAAACAATTAGGAAAGCAAATGGTATGTTAGGCTCTATGACAAAAGGATTGGAGTACAAGGATGAAGACGTCTTACTGCAATTATGTAGGGCATTGCTGGCACCTCACCTGGAGTGCTGTATACAGTTTTTTGTTTCCCTGCTAAAGGATGGGTATACTTAGATGTTGTGTAACAAAAGTTCACTAAATCACTAGTTGGCCTTGGCTGTCTAAGAGACGGCAAGAAGGTTGAGGGGATTTACGATAAATAACCTCCCGGATTTCATGAAAAATCAAATTTTCAAAGAAAGAAAACACATCATTGTGTAATGTGGGATTGTGCTGAGTAAACTGGAGGCTCTGGCCCAAACTGGTACCTCTGTTTGTCCACTTGTGAATGCCTGTGAACTGACGGTGGCAGCTGATGTCATGGCCAAGGCCCTGCTTACACAGAATGAAGAAAAACGGGCTCACTCGTCGCTGATGCCAGAGCTCCTCTGCTTTCTCCTCAGGTTCCAGCCCCGCTTCCCCAACTTGTCCTAACACCACACTGCAGGGCTGGTTGTTTCCCCTCCTGTGGGCTAACTGGAGAATTGCTCTATACCTTTAACCTGTCTATCCTTGAATCGCCTCACTGCCATATGGCGCCAGAGTTAACTTTCACCCATTCCGTAAGGAAGTTAAAATAAGCAATTGTAAAAGATTGGTTTGATTATAACTAAAGTATTGCATCTACTTCTGAGAAGGACGTGAAGGCTTTTGTGGGTACAGAAATGATTACTTAAGATGGTTTCAAGGATGAGGGGCTTTAACTGCTTTGATGTCTTGGAGAAGAAAACATTGGTGAGATTTGATAGAGGTATTCAAAATCATGGGTATAGACAAAGTAGATGGAAGCTATTCTTGCCTAGGACGAGAGGATACGAAATTCAGGTGATTGGTAGAAGAACCCACAAGGACACAAGGATGTATCTGACAAAGGAGCAGTGCTCCAAAAGCTTATGGTATTTGCTACCAAATAAACCTGTTGGCCTTTAACCTGGTGTTGTGAGACTTCTTACTCTATTCTCTCTCCACAGCTTCCGTCAGACCTGCTGAGATTTTCCAGCATTTTCTGTTTTTGTTTAAAGTATCTCATGCCTTCTTAACCACCTTATCTACCTGTTCTGCTGCCTTTAGGAATCTATGGTCCTCTGTACTTCCTAGCATCCTACTGATCTTTATGTATTTCCTTCCAAAATGCATCACCTCACGCTTTATTATTGCGTTCCATCTAGGGAAGGGTGGAAAGTGAGAGAGCTAGAGAGTCCCCTTGTCAATGAAGGAGAATGGCAGAAACTTGGAAAATCAGTGAGAATCTTAAGAATGATGGCTAGATGTAATGAATGGCCCATGCCGGTTCCTATTTCACATGTTTTTGTGTTCTTTCACCAGCCCCCTTCTTTCCCCCATCCTACTTTTCTCCTCTATTTTTACCATCTTTTTTTGTGGGATTTCTCTTACATGGTAAACATTTCAGTGGCTCCATTATCTGGGTTTGTGCTTCTAGTTCAGTTGATTGATAGACGAACAGCATTCATCAGTAATATTCCTGTGTTTGTTATCTGGGTGTGACGCATAATCCCATGTTCACTGTTCACTGCTCCGTAGACACATTGGAAACTTGGAGCAAAAAGAAATCTCCTGTATTCCTTGTGGTCCTACGTGAACGAAATGTGAGACTATCCAGATCCTTTGATATTTGAAAAGCTGTATTCTGAGATGGTCTGACTCTGGTTAGGATACTCAGTATGCGTCTGGATAGTGTATTAAATACCTCCAATAGAATGTGCGTAGCAGTGAAAGATGCCCTATGACACACCCGTGCCATTCACCATAAGGATTTAACTAGCCCAAAGCCTGACAACGACTCAGAGTTTAAAGTCAAGTCAGTGGGATCGTCAATGTGAAAAAAAATAATTTCCAGAGATCCTAGAACAGAAGTTCTTTGCAGACTGGGTGATAAGCCTTGAATGATCAGCCAGATGGAGAATGCAGACTTTAAGGGGAATAGATTTAAAGGGCATTAATTGACTTTAGACCAGTTTCTCATGATCTTTTCTGATGTTCAGTTGCATAAATGCTCTGATCTCTTCTCTCCCCATAAGGTCAATGGGTGGGGAGGCTTTTGTTAAGTGACTAGAAATAGAACTCTCGCCTGGCTAAAGAGAGGAAGCGTGATGTAGAGATTATTTGTTTACAGCAGCAAAAGGATTCAGTTTTGAGCTCAGACTGGGCGACAGATTTTGTTTAGCTTATTGACTGCTGGATGGGCAGTACTTCAAATAAGGGCAGGGGATTTCCATTCCCTATGCCAGAGCTAAATTAAATCATGGGTGATATTCATTGTCCTGTCCCTCCAGGGAGAGAGTTTGTTTTGGCAGTGCATCCCAGAGTAAATTAAGGACCTGTATGAAGATACAAGGCTTACGCAACTCTTGGTCGTGCACTCTCTGTTCTCCACAGACTCGCACCCTGAAGCAGATTGCTGGAGCACTGGTGGAACTGTCCCATGATGGTGGGCATCAAAAATGTTAGTGCACTGCACTCTTAGCAGTTAGCTTAGTTCAACCTCTGCAATCCCTCGTTGCATCAAAACAATCCTGGTTTAGACACAACCTTTATACCATAGAGATGAGATCACCCAGAGAACAGGAGGCATGCAGAACCTTCAGACCTGCCCTAGGTCAGTCCCAGGCCCAACTATTCTCCAGGAAAGAAAGCTACCTCCATCCCTTTACCCATACTGCTCCCATTGGAACGGCAGTGGCAGCAAAAAGTTTGATTTATGCTTTCCTCCCACATCACCCTGCAATCAAAATCTGCTGTGGCCTCTTAAATTGTAATTGTGAAAGTAATCTTTTCTGTAAATTCCAGTTATATAAGTTAAAAACACTTGTCTAATGTCTGCCACCCGGTTGCAGAGCCCTGTCTATTTGTCAGTGAGATCCGTGTGGAAATTAAGTTTGGAGAGGGAAATAACGTAAAACCAAATGTAATTTTGTGTTGTGTGACACACCATTTACTCCAGGTGCTCCTGTTAATAATATGTGTATATGCTTACATGTTTTCTGTCTTTCTCTCTCTAACTTTTTCTCACTATCTATCTGTATCTCTGTCTATCTCACTGTTTTCTCTGGCATTAATAGTGTCTGCGTCTCCTCTTTTGACAGATACGCAGAGAGGAATTCACTTTGCTGCCACATTGACGTCGAAAGATGTCGAAAGCTACAGGTTCAAAGTCCAGGTCGCAGTCGTCTCATTCGAGATCTCGCTCTCGATCCCGTTCCCGGTCTTTTACAAGGTCACGCACACGTTCTCGCTCCCGGTCTCACTCTCGAAAGCGGAAGTACAGGTGGGAGAATTTCGAGATCGTTTTTAAGTACAGTTGCGAGGACAATGTTCCCTGACTGTAGCTGGATAATTGCCAGCTTACTGGTGCTCTTTGCTCATAAAATGCCTGAATATCTAGTTAGCAGCGATGGTGTCCCTAAAGGCCAATAATAACCTCCCCCTAGTCTAGTTTGCTACACTTAGTGTCGTTACCCAATGAAGAAAATGTGCATTCTTATCTCTAAATGGATTTCTTAGTATTTTGTGTTGATACTATGTCATCTATACAGTCAAATGTGGCTCAATGATACTCTCGCCTCTGAGGCAGATTTCAAGTCTAACCCTTGCGAAATCTACACTAGCATTGCAGTGTCGTACTGAAGGAGTGCTGCATTGTCTGCTGCTGTTTCTTCAGATGAAGCATTTAGCCAAAGTAGTCAATCTGACTTAAACGATCCCGTGGTACTATTCAATGCAAAGAAGCAAGAGTTTTTCCTGGTGCCCCTCAATTGGTGTCACTAAAACCGATTATCCCAACCATTAATCTTCTGGGTGTTTCAGCTATAAAGATTGGCTGCTGTGTTTCCTGCATATTTTTATTGGCTGTACATGCTTTTGAATGTCCAGAGATCTTGAAAGATAATATATTGTTGCAAATACTGAGAGCTGGGCAAAAGAGCATAGTCTTTATCTGTGCTGGAGGTGGCGGGGGTGTTGCCTCTTGAGACCTTGGCTTGAATGGAGTTTACTGTGCTGAATACTGATGATTAGGCAGAGGTTCAACTTTACCAATTAAACAGAACATATTTTAAGTTGGGGGAGGCAATGGCGTAGTGATATCACTGGACAAGTAATCTAGAGGCTCAGGCTAACATTCTGAGGACAAGGATTCAGATCCAACTGCAGCCAATGGTGAAATTTTTATTCAATAAATCTGGGATATAAAGCTAGTCTCAGTAATGGTGACCGTGACAGTTATCATCAGTTATCGTAAAACCCCATCTGATTGACTAATATCCTTTAGGGAAGAAAATCTGCCATCCTTACCTGGCCTGATCTACTCCGGATGTGACTCCGGACCTCTTGAATTCCGTTCACTTGTCCGTGTTTGGACACTCAAGCTCCACAGAAGGAGCTGTCGTCTATGATTGTGCTCACTAGAGAACAGTGGCTACACATGGAAACTCACTGTGAAGATTATGGATGAAGACCCTCACTCTCGCACTCTGTGGCATGGCACGTTGCAACATCATTGAGGTTATTAAAACCTGATGACTTGCTGTGAGCCAGAGACACATGTTAAAAGAGTAAAGCAGAATGTTTTTTTTTCTCATCTATTCATATTATATACCCAGGGATCATTTGGGTTAAAATCAAGAGCTCAGCAATGTTTCTTGAAGGTAGTCTCAAAAGAATATTCTCTACTCCACAGTACCATTTTCCATTTCCTATACTCGCTGTCACCTGATTTTTCTGATTGAGTTTTTTGATTTAATGCAAGTTATACACCATAACAGGCAACTTTTCTAATCATTTTTGAATTATGGGCATCTCCGGCAAGGCTGGCACTTATTTTCCTTCCCGAGATTCCTTGAGCGATTCTGAACTGCTAGCGGTTTGATGCAACTGTGTAGCTTGTTAGACCACTTAAAGTCTACAAGGTCTACAGGAATCACCTCTAAACCAGACCCTGGCAAGGGCAACAGGTTTCATTTCCTGAAGGACACTGGTGACAATGCGACAGCATTACTAACACCAGTCTTTTATTTTCAGATTTTTAAACTGAACTCAAAATCTTAATAGTCCGTGGCAGAATTTGATCATGAATGTAGGTATCTGCATTACTAGTACAGTAATGAAGACACTATACCTGCACACCAAATTTATTGTGGTCATGAGAAATGGCAGAACTCATTTCACATGAGTCAATAGAGGAGACTTCCGTTTTCACTCTGCACTACTTCTGAAGATTAGTCTCACAAGTGAGGGGCCAAAGTGTAACTTTCCTGAAGGTGGTTCTTGAAGCAGGGGGCCAATTCCATGACCAGTGCTCTGGTACCTCGCCCTATAGAGCACACCTCAAATATGTGACCAGCCCTTAAGCATCAGTAAAATGTTCCTCTTGAAGGGCTGTTGCACCAAGTTCCCATCTTGTTCTCTGTAATGTCCATGTGTGTGCTTTCCAGTAGGGTTATTGAATAGTAATCATGCAAACACACTAAGGTCAAAGTCAAAGACACACTGGGCCATTGCTCCTGTGCTGTATTGTCACAGTGCAACATCTGCACACTATGATCTCGATCTCATAGAAACATAGAAACCCTACAGTGCAGAAGGAGGCCATTCGGCCCATCGAGTCTGCACCGACCACAATCCCACCCAGGCCCTACCCCCACATATTTTACCCGCTAATCCCTCTAACCTACGCATCCCAGGACTCTAAGGGACAATTTTTAACCTGGCCAATCAACCTAACCCGCACATCTTTGGACTTGTTCTCTGTAATCTCCTACCCTTTCCCCTCAGCAGCCACACTGCTTCCCAGTGGAGGCTTAAAAAAAACCCAAAATGCTGTATTCCAGTGTAGAAGGGAAAGCTTATAAAATTCCCCTTTGATCACAGAAGGTGATGAAACAATGAATTTGGTGCATTCCCTAATAGCACCCTGGCTAAGATCAGCCAAGTTTGC
This sequence comes from Mustelus asterias, assembly GCF_964213995.1. Classification (NCBI taxonomy): domain Eukaryota; kingdom Metazoa; phylum Chordata; class Chondrichthyes; order Carcharhiniformes; family Triakidae; genus Mustelus; species Mustelus asterias. Next base: position 37,499,258 of record NC_135821.1, read on the forward strand.
TCAGACTGCGAATTAGCAGCGGAATCTGTCTAGTCTGTGTGGGCCAGTACAACTATCAGGCAGTACATTGGCTGATCCTTTTGAGCGGTGTGTTTTACATACCGATGGCTTAATTGTCATTGATTCTGTGCATAGCAGATACCACGTTCACAAACAGAATCAAGCCATCGGTATAACCAGGGCCACTTCAATTATTCCTAGCCCATAGACCTGACACAAGCAAGTGATCCAATGACAGAATACATCAAAGTGGCAAGTATTTTGAGACTAACCCACTCACCAGCTATTAAATGCTGGGCGGACCATCTGGGGCTTGGTGCACAGAGCTAAATGAAACCAGTTCTTTCCTCAGTAAATGAAAACTGTTGGCTGATCTACTCTGTGACTGTTGTTGGCAGAACTGGTGCCAGAAATAAAAGCTTAAAAAAAAATTCAATCCCTTGCTGGCTGGCGTCCCAAACAGCCGGCCTCTTCCTGTGAGAGTTAGAGCTGAGGTGAGCTGTACACTCGATACTGTTAAAATGGATTTAGCAGGCAGGCTGTAGCAGTGTCATTCCTTGCAATGTGGCTGATCACTGGGGCATACATTCCTCTCGATGAAAAGCTACGCTGGGTAAGCACTATGAGTCGAAGTTCTCAATCTGGTTTTGTTTGTTCGTAAAACGTAATTTATTTAGCTGAAGGGTTTTTTTCTCTGTTACCCGAGGGACAGGATTGCGAACAGCCAGTTCAGCTGCTCACACAGTTCCTGTTGCAGCTTTTAAAATTAAATTTAAAAAGTTTAAAATGCTGGTAACCTTGATGCAGCGTAGCACTGGGAGACCGTTTGTGAAATAAGAACCGGCTATTCACGAGCTTCTCTTTCCTTTGAGTAACTTCCAGTAAGCCCACCAAACTCGCTGTGCTTGAGCAAGGTTTTGTTACTTTAAAAGGACATTAATGTTTTGAGCTTTGAAAGATCGCAAACTCGGTGCATCTTTTGTTCCTCGCTGATTGTTTTCATATTTAAGGGGCCGCAGCTGGGGGTGACGAGAGAGAGAGTGAGAGAGACTTTCACTATTAACTGTTTGTATGCTGAATGCTGTTTTGTTTGTAGCTTTTGTAATCAGGTTAGACACTAGGCATGGTGTGTGTGCGCGTACGGGCGAGCGGGCGTTGGGGAAACACGTTACACCCCTAGCACATTCCCCCCCCCCCCCCAACCCCCCACCCTCAATTTCAGTGCTTTCTGTCATGAGACACCTGGTGGCTGCCTCGTGGTGTCAGAATTATATTGCAGGAGGCCCGGAATCAGTCTGCTCTGTCTAAAGACTTTGCCTCCAAACTGCCACCAGTGGAACCGTCAGCCGGCCTGTACGAGTGGCTCCTCATTTAAATTCTTTGTTAGCTCCTGCTCTTGAGGTGCACAGCTGCCATTATTCGCAGGAGCCTGGGTCAGGTTGGCAACACACTAGAACTCTGGGAATTGGCACGTTGCTTGGTGGAATTGGAGAAGGGGGGGTGGTGTTGGAAAAAGTATTTGGCAACAAAGCCCAAGTGATGTGCATTAGCAGCTGTATAACCCAAGTCTGAGACGCAAGAGGTTTTTTTAACTGATTATAATCACTGCCAGCTTGAAAGGTTTCTATTTTTTATTTTTCTCTTAGTTTGTTCCTCCATCGTTCTCATTTCTTTTTGGGAGTGTTGCCCATTACTGTGATGCCCATGTCCTTTGGGCATCAGTCATTCTCAATATTCTTTGCTTGATTCTCATGATGGATCAGTTACAGGGGCTCTGAGCTAAGCTTAATCTTATCACTTCTCAGCACTGAGTGAGGTGGGAGAGGGGGAGGGGGATGGGGGGTGGGGGTGGGGTTGCTCCTCCTGGATAACAGGAGTCTGAACCCTTGCTGTCTTCCCTCTCTCTAACTGGGGTGCTAGGAAATCTGTTGACCTGTCTGAGATCTAACTGAGCACAAGCCAGGGCTTAACTGAAAATACTTCTGATTTGTGTAGCTCAGAGTCATTTAACCTGTCAGATCCATTGTTCAGGTCCATGCAATGCAGTTACTCTCTGCTGATTTCAGTTGGGGATTTGGAACAATGTGAGGCCCACTGCAGACCAACCTCTCAGTCAATAGCACTTGATAATCTAGCCAGTAAACTGACAGTTCTCATGGCTCTTGATCATAAAATCCATGCAGTGCACAAGGAGGCCATTTGGCCCATCGATCCTGCACTGACAGCAATCCCACCCAGGCCCTATCCCTGTAACCACACGCTTTTACCCTGCTAATCCCCCTGACGCCAAGGAGCAATTTACCATGGCCAATCCACCTAATGCACATATCTTTGGACTATGGGAGGAAACCCACTAAGACACGGAGAGTGTGCAAACCCCACATATATAGTCACCGAAGACCGGAATTGAACCCAGGTCCCTGTCGCTGTGAGGTAGCAGTGCTAACCACTGTGCCACTGTGCCACCATGCCAAATGATCAACTATGATTGTGGTGAATGGCGGAGCGAGCTCGAAGGGTCAAATGGCCTACTTCTGGTCCTATTTTTTATATTGCTGCGTTTCTATAATCAGTGCCTGTTCTGTCCAGTGTAGTGAATATGGAGAAATCAATTGACTAAACGTGAGGACTTCAAGGTGGGAATGGGGAACAACTCCTGCTTTGTTCTGCATGACAATGAAGTGTAGAGTCATTCAGTGCCAGGTATAAGTCTTCAACCTCATGAACCTGCTCCAGCGTTAAATTGGATCATGGAAGATCTGTACTTCAACCCCATTTATCTGCCTTTACTCCCATTTGCCTTGCTATCCTTGCCCAACAAAAGTCTCTTGATCTCAGTCTTGAAAGCTCCAATTATCTTCCAGCACCTACGGCCTTTTTTGGAGGAGAGAATTCCAAATTTCCACTGTCTTTGTGTGATTTCACTCATTTTAAGATTGTCATCTTGTCCTACGTCCCCCACCAGAGGAAGTAGTTTATCTGTATCAGTCCAATCGACTCCCTTTATCAATGTAAAATGTTCAATCAGATCACCCCTCAGTTTTCTAAACTGAAGGTAGTATAATGCAAGCTCTTCATAATTTAACACTTTAAGCCTGAGTATCATTTGCTCTGATCTGTGTGCTTTTAGTTAGCAATAGTAATATTACCTACTAGGGTAATGTCAGGTGTTTTCAGAAGGGGGCAGCTTGTGTATGATAGAAACTGCAATCCAGCGTGAAACAGGTAGTCTAGTCCTCTCTTGCCCCTTTTCTGAATGCTGTAGTGTCTGGGCAAAACATACCTGGAGACCAGTGATGCCTGTATTCTGTTTGTTTAATTTAAAGCATTTTTTTTTTAGGCTTTTGTGTTTTCTTTTTAAACACCCAGTGACGAATTCAGCTCAACACTGGGCCCTGCTGGTGATGAAGGGCCTCACTGATAAATAAACCAAGCCCCCAGCTGATTCATGTCTACTGCCTGTTAGCTGCTCTGTATTTTAACATCAGGCAGAATTTTCAGGGAAATCTGTAGGAACTACAAGTATCTGATAACTTTATTAATTGAATCTGTTAAGATTTGTAGTTGAAATAAAACCGATTAGATTCTAGAGCCCGTGGCTATTATTTTATCAACCAGTCAAAGCCTAGAGTTCAAGACGGACTAGATTCCAGATCCATCAGTACAGTGAAATCACGAATTTGATTAAGTAACAAAAACTATTGATTTGCTTTTTTTCTCATAGAATTGTTACAGCACTGCAAGCCTGGCATGTCCATGTCAGCTTTCCGCAAAAGCAACTCCGCGAATCCTGCTTCCCTGCCCTGTATGCTGCATTTCATTTTGCTCTTCGCTTGCTATCCTATTCTGTTTTTAAAACCACAATTGAATTTACCTTCACATTCAGGCTGTGCTTTCAAATGTTTTCGCTCATGTAGCCATTAGTTCTTTTGCCAGTCATCATAAATCAGTGTCCTCTGTTGCTCACTCTGTCCACCAATGGGAACAGTTTCTCACTATAAACTGTGTGTGCAACCCTAAATGTCCTCCCAACCTTCTGTGCTGAGAGGAAAATATCCTCAGATTCTCCCATCTATCCACATAACTGTCCCTCATTCCTGGAAACATTCTCATTCTCGTGTCCAAAAATGTGCAGGTTAGGTTGATTGGCCATGCTAAGTTGCTCCTTAGTGTCAGGGGGATTAGTAGGATAAATATGTGTGGTTACGGGGATATGGCCCGGGTGGGATTATTGTCAGTGCAGGCTCGATGGGCTGAAAGGCCTCCTTCTGCACTGTAGGTATTCTATGATTCTTCTAACCCTTTCTACAGCATTAACATCCTTGCAAAACATACTTTGTCTTCCAAGAATAGTGGCAATATTTTGAGAATCGAGCACTTCTAGCAATATCTATCATTATGGCAATCGGGGGAAGGAGCCCAACACCTGCCACTGAATCCCAACCCAGGCAGATTGAGTCCTCCCCAATAATTCTGCTTTAACTTGGACTGTCTTTCCCATTTCTCTTTGACCTTTTCTCACTCCCTCCTGCCCTCACAGGCCCCAGCCTCCTCAATTACTCTCTTTTGTTGTTCATTTCAGCCTCCTTGTTTTCTCTTTTACTTTTTATATATGTCTGTTCCTTGACAGCCTTCAGCTGTATGGTTTGCTCTCTCCCCACACAAACCCTTACTGGGCTCACCTGTTCCTTGCTTGCGTTTTCCCTGGTCTGTCTGCGTATCTCTGACATGGAGTTTGAGTTTGGGTTATCTGTCTGAAAACCTAGTGGAAAAGATGGGTTTTGAAAGGTGGAGAGCAGACATTTAAAGTGGCTATTCCAATGGCTTAAGCCAAAGTAGCAAAGACTGAAAAGGAAGAGAGATGCAGATGGTTAGAATCATGACTGGAACAGTTATGGGTGGGTCAAAGATGAAGGATTGAAGTTGGGGAGCATTTGAGTATTGGGAGTCTGGAGATGATAGGAGCTTGGTGACGCAGAGTATAAGCACTCTTGATAATGAAGAGGGTATGAGGCCTGAATCCACACCAGGTCGAGTAGGATGCCAAAGCAAGAGTGACATTAGCCTGCTCAAAAAAGATGCATTAATACCTCCTAAATTATCAAGCGGCAGAGTTTTATGACCGTGCTGAGTGCTTACTTAGTGATAATATTCCTGGTGCCATTTTGCGGTCACAGTGTCTCAATGAATACTCTTCTGTTGCCAACTATTCTGCTCACTTGGCACCTTGCTGATCCCCTCACAGAACGGATAAAAGAAGGAAACTTGCACTAAAACTAAAACAACCGAAAATACTGAAGTATGCGGCAGGTAGTCTGAAATTTTGATGAAACGTGCATGCAGAATGCCAAACTGTCTCCTTCGTTCAGGGGCTGAACGGCAGGCTGTGTATTTCCAACACTTTCTTTTATTTCAGGTTTGTAGTTTTTTAAAAAATACATTAGGAGCACCATCTTGAATAGGTTCACATGGTTAGTTCAACACAAAAGCTTGAGAAGAATTGGCTGATTTCCATTATTACGAATCATTGAATCTTACAGCATATGGGGTGGCCATTCAACCCATTGTACTGTACTGGAGCTTCTCACGAGTGTCCTACCGAGATACCACCAACACATCTACTCCACCAGAGGCCCAAACATCCTAGACCACTGCTTCACAAAATCAAACATGCCTACCGCTCTTATCACCCACCCACACTTTGGCAAATCAGAGCACAAGGCTGTGCTACTGTTCCCGGCTCACAAGCAAAAACTGAAACGGGAGGATCTGCTAAAGAAAGTTGTGCAATGTTGGTCTGAGGAATCGGATGATTTCCTACAGGACTGCTTAAAGCCAGTGGACTGGTCAGTATTTAAAAAGCTCTGCGACCAGCCTGAACGATTACACCACTATAGTAACTGACTTCATTAGTAAGTGTGTAGAAGACTGTGTGCCAAAGAAGCAAATCCGCGAGTTTCCCAACTGGAAATGATGGATGAACAGGGATATCCACAGCTTGCTGAAGTCCAGGTCGGAAGCGTTCAAGTCAGGCAACCCTAACCTATACAAGAAAGCCAGATACAATCTAAGGAGATCCATCCAAGATGCCAAAAGACAGTACCGGACCAAGCTAGAGACTCATGCTAGCCACACGAACTCCCACCAACTATGACAAGGTCAGCAAGACATTACAGATTACAAAATGAAGGCATGCAAAATTGCCGGCAGTAATGCACCCCTCCCCGAAGAGCTCAATGCACTCTATGCCCATTTGAGCAAGAGGTCAGCGAGTGTGCGCCCTCCACCTCTGAACCCTGGAACACCTAGATAACAAAGACACCCATGTCAGACTCATATTTATTGACTACAGCTCAGCCTTCAACACGATTATTCCTATGAAACTCATCTCCAAACTCTTTGGCCTGGGGCTCAGCTCCCTTACCTTCCTAACCCAAAGACCACAATCAGTAAGGATAGGCAACAACACCTCCAGCACAATCATCCTCAACACTGGTGCCCCACAAGGCTGTGTCCTCACAACCTTACTATACTTCTTATACACCTATGACTGTGGGCCAAATTCCCCTTCAACTCGATTTTCAAGTTTGCTGACGACACCACCATAGTGGGTTGGATCTCAGACAATGACGAGTCGGAGTACAGGGAAGAGAGAGAGAATCTGGTGAATTGGTGCGATGACAATCTCTCCCTCAATGTCAGCAAAACGAAGGAGATAGTCATTGACCTCCGGAAGTGTAGTGGAGGGCATCCCACAATAATGGGGACGAAGTAGAAATGGTCAAGAGCTTCAGGTTTTTAGGTGTCCAGATCAGCAAGAACCTGTCCTGGTCCCTCCATGCCGACACTATAGTTAAGAAAGCCCACCAATGCCTCTGCTTTCTCAGAAGACTGAGGAAATTTGGCATGTCAGCTACGACTCTCTCCAACCTTTACAAGTGCACCATAGAAAGCATTCTTTCTGATTGTATCACAGCTTGGTATGCCTCCTGTTCTTCCCAAGACCGCAAGAAACTACAAAAGGTCATGAATGTGGCCCAGCCCATCATGCAAACCAGCCTCCCATCCATTGAGTCTGTCTACACTTCCCGCTGCCTTGGAAAAGCAGCCAGCATAATCAAGGACCCCACGCACCCTGGACATACTCTCTTCCACCTTCTTCCATTGGGAAAAAGATACAAAACTCTGAGGTCACATACTCACCGACTCAAAAACAGTTTCTTCCTGCTGCCATCAGACTTTTGAATGGACCTACCTCGCATTAAGTTGATCTTTCTCTACACCCTAGCTATGACTAACATTACATTCTGCACTTTCTCCTTTCCTTCTCTATGAATGGTATGCTTTGTCTATACAGCGTGCAAGAAACAATACTTTTCACTGCATACTAATAAATGAACTCAGTTCGTCCCACTTCCCAGCTGTTTCCCATGGCCGTGCACATTTTATCGTTTAAAATATATATCCCGTTCTTTTTTGAAAGTTGCAGTTTAAACTGGTTCCAATAATCCTTGTTTCCAGTTCATTACAGATCATAAGTTTTTTTTAAAATCTGATCACTTCCCTGATTCCTTTGGCAATTATCTTGTACCTGTGTTCCTCTGTGTACTGACCTGATGGGTAACACTGTCTTCCTATCTACATTATCAATACCCCTCAAAATTTCGGAACATCTCAATTGAATCCCTTTCCGACCCCGTTTATGCTGCCCACTTGTCAAAATTCCCCGGTTGCTGCTGTTAGTTGATATTTATTTCTGAGGGCTTTGAACTTGACTGCAGAACCAGTGAGACAGCCTCGAGATTGGACATCACTTCCTTGGGAGAGATGACGCCAGTAATCTGGATTGAGTTACTTCACCAGCAGAGATTCCATATATGGATGCTCCCCGAATTTGTAAAGGAAGTAGGGAATTCCAAGGGGAGGTCAGCAAGAAAAATTTTGCATTGATATAACATCGTTCACAATGTCAAGACATCCCAAAGCATTGTACATTTAGGGGCATGCTTTTTGCAGTGCAGTTACTGTTGAAGGAAATAAGGCAACCATTTTGAACAAGCAAACTCCCACGAACAGCTAATTTGTTAATTGGAGGATAAATTATTGGCCAGGCCACCAGGGAGAATTTCTCACCTCTTTGAAATCATGCCATGGGACATCCATTTGAGGGGATAGATAGTGTCTTGGTTTGTTGTTTAATCAGAAGACGGCACCTCTGGCAGGACAGCACTCTGGTTAGCCTGATGTAGCAGTGTTGGAGTCACAGCCTCGATTATGTACACAGATCTCTGGTGCAGAATTGGGCCTGAATCCTGAGCGTCTGACTCTGAGGTGAAAGTGCTACACTGAGCCAAACCTAGCAACCAAAAGCAAAAGAAATAATACTGCTGTTTTGACCTCTTGTGCTATGGCATGGTAATGCATCAGAAAAGGCTGAAACGGCTACAGTTGTTTGTTTACTGGAGAACCAAGTGTAGTAAGGCTCCATGCTGCTGTGCACTATTGCACAATAATGGTGAGTTACCATCGGGTGCAGCATATCAAATGGCCAATTATTAGCAAGGCAATTCAAGGCTCTATCTTCAACACTGAAGTGTTGTCAGTTGGTGGCCATACTGTTGAAGTAACTCCCCAGTGTCCCTTTTTACAAGAACACATATGCAAACCCCAGTCTGTCGAGTTCCTTGACCGTGCCCCAAGCTGCTACAATTTGCCGCTGTGTCTGAGCTTGGGAGTGAGGAGAGGTGAAGAAACAGATTTTAAAAACCTGGTCAAGCAGCGCAGTACTGAACGTATCTCTGTTGCCTCCTGTAGTCCTACACGATCTTGGCAATCCTCCAATTTTGGCCACCCTATGCATCCTTAATTTTTTTCCTCATTGGTGGCAATACCTTTAGAGGTGTAGGCCCTAAACTTTAAAATTCCACCACTCCCCATGCCCTGCACACTTTGCCATATTACTCCTTATGAAGGGTTTTAAAGTTTATTTATTAGTCACAAGTAGCTTACATTAACACTGCAATGAAGTTGCTGTGAAAATCTCCTAGTCACCACACTCCAGTGCCTGTTCGGGTACACTGAGGGAGAATTTAGTACGGCCAATGTACCTAACCAGCACGTCTTTCGAAATGTGGGAGGAAACCCACGCCGACACTGGGAGAACGTGCAGACTCCGCACAGACAGTGACCCAAGCTGGGAGTCGAACCTGGGTCCCTGGTGCTGCGAGGCAGCAGTGCTAACCATTGTGCTGCCCCCAAAGCTGCTACTTTTACCAGCTAGTTAATCATCTGGCTGAATGCTGCCTCCTGTGGTTCAGTTTGCTTCCAGACGCTCCTTTGGACGTTTGGCCTTAAGGTGCTATACTACATTCGAAGTGCTATGAAATGCAAGTTGTTACAATCACCTGTAATAATGACAAATGAAGGGCTGTGGTAGAAAGTGTATCCCTCACTGCAAAAAGAAATCTTGTTGATTAATATGACATTTTAACCTATCCTGATGTGATATTCAATTGTTTCTGTTTTTGCTTTTCAGCCCCAGGTCTCGCTCCAGGTCCTATTCTCCGACACATAACCGGGAACGGAACTACCCACGGGAGTACCAGCCCAGGGAGTTTCGCGGACACCGGGGCTACAGGCGGCCCTTTATCCAGCGCCGAGGGCGAGGCTATTACCCGAGGGGTAACTGGAATAACCGTGGGGGTTACGGCAACTATGGCAATTACAACCATTATGGCAATTACCGGCCAAACTGGCATAACTATCGTTCGACTTACAGCCCACGGCGTGGCCGCTCCCGCTCCCGCTCGCCTAAGCGGCGATCAGCATCGCCGAGATCCAGGAGCCGCTCCAGATACACTGACAAGTCATCGTCCAGCAGGTCAGGAAGGTCATCATCCTCCAGGTCTCGCTCCTCACCTCATCGCAGCCGCTCGGCCTCCCCTAAGCGACGGAGCAAGAAGACCAAATCGTCCCAGAAAGAGGCAGCTGCCTCCAAGCCCCCTGCCCAGGAGACAGAAGACCAGCAGAAACGGTCACCTGAGGACGGGCAGGCGGGTAATGGTAGCTCCGAGGCTCCCGTCAACCTGGCCCCCAAACGCAGTGATTCTTGGAAAGGCCTGACTGCCTACGACACCAGCCCCAAGCATCCCAGTCCGGCCCCGCGTTCCACCGTGGTGCTGAAGACCAGTCCTGCGTTGCATTCCAGTCCAAGTCAGCAGAGCCCCTCGCTGTCGGGCACTGCCCGCCACACTTCACCTCATGGGAGCCCCGCGCAGATGAGCCCCCAGAGCCGCAGCCCAACCAGACCGAATGCCTCTCACCAGAGCCCCCCATCGCTCAGCTCTACAATTCGCAGCGTGCCACGACAAGCCCCAGCCAGTCACAGCCCACCATTGGCAGGCCTGGCACAGGGCAATGCACAGAAAGAGGAAATACGGCCAGGAATGTCCAACTTGTTTGCGGAGCAGCCGGTCCCAACTATCTCTTCATATCTAAAGAGGTATGTTCCAAGAAGGTCAGTACTGAATTCTTGATCTCTTTTTCGTTTTTTGTTTACTCGGAAGTAAAGACCTGTGTGAACGGATTTGTTTCAAACGTTGTCAGGAATTCCAGACTGCCAATGGAATCAAGTGGCTGATATACTGGATATTCCAAAGGTGAGACACTCAGACTGTCACGGGCAGTACTTACAAACAACGCCTGTGATATACCATCCCACGCACTAACCCAATCCAACCAACTAGTTAGCTGAGTATTTCTATATGGACGGATGCCCTGAAACTATTTCATTTAAAGCTTAAATCTTGGAGTTGTTGATCAATCATGCGTCTTTTGGAACATCCTGAATTTAATCTGGGGTTTTTTCTTTTCAGTTCTTGACTCCACTGGCTTGGCTTTTCAAACAAGCTGTTCCCGTTATCTCTCTCTCTTACGTGCAGTGCACCTTAAATTTAAACTTTCTGAGCATGTAGCAGAGATGGGTGGCTGGTTGGGTAAAGGAGCCCTCCAGGATCATACTAATTTAGTATAAAACATAACCTTCATCCATAAAGATGACTGCGCACACTTACTGCCTGTCACTCTCTGTGACATGAACTTAAGTCCAACTGCGCATTGGAGCCGGGTTGAGTGAGGAAGCTATGCATTGATAGAGGCTCCAATTTGTCACAGCAGGGCTGCTATTTGAGTTGCTACCTGTAGCAACTTAGCTGTGTTCTTGTCCTTAATGCACCAAACATCAGTTGGGCAAAGAATACAGCATGAAAATATAAACCTTTTTATTCACTGAACTATTGTTTGTGAGCTGCTTATCCATATGCTTTTCTCCTTGAACTTCCCTTACTCTGAGCTTTGTCATCATGGAGCACCAAGGGCTCCATGGATTTTCTGGCTGATAATTTTGAGTCTCGCAAAGACCGGTTTTTTTAAAAAAGTGTTTACATGTGGACCAGCATGTTTTTTGACTTATTCTGGAATGGTCATTGCTGTCCATTCCTTCTGGCATGTTTGGTTAGTGTTTCCTCCGAAATGGGAACTGTCTCAAATGTTTTTGCTCTACTGTAAAATATGCAATGTTTATTGGAGGATTTTAGCCCTCAGTGTTACTCCCCCATTTCCTTCTGTGGAAACTTAGGCTGTGTTAATTAACTGGGAATGGTAAATGGAGAGATCCTTGTGACATTCCAGTAAGTACACAAAAGATAATCTGGTACATTGTAAATCCTCTGTTGTTGCCCAACCAGTAGCACTTAATGGCACATGCGTCACTGTGACACCTCGTGGATCCAATGTTGGATTTCTTGATGGTGAACATGGACAATCTTTACTTCACTCTGCTTCATTCTTGTATTCCTTCCTCCCTTTTAAAATCAAAGTCTTCTTTCTCCCAATCACCACGTTATTTTCCTTGCTTTCCAAGTTTTGAATCTTGAGGTCCTGCAATTTGGGCTTTGACACTTTGTAAGTTTCTTGATAGTACCTGAGTGGACTTTCCGTTTGAGTCCTAGCTTCAGCCTTGGGTAGAAACAAGACCTTTGAGATGGATCCTTCTTGTAAGATCTTGTTTGTTTAAGCACGGACCCCTGATTGTGTAATGCGTTGCATTTCTTTTCTTGTGTGTGTTTCTGTTTTGTTCTGTTGAATCACAGGTTTACAGAGGAGCAGAAAGCTAAAGTGTTAATGCAGGATAGGGTGAATGGAAGAGAAAAGGAGCAGAAAGGAACAGATTTAGAGAGAGAGAAAGGGAGAGACCAGACCAATGCTTACGATAGGCTTTCTGCTTGCAGTGTGGTGAAAACGGAGTTCCATGTGAAAAACCTCCCAGAGAAAGGCAGCCGTAGCAGCCAATCCCCGAAACGATTCAAAGGTGGAGTTGCCGAGGAGTTTGAGAAAATCTCGAAAGCAGAGATGCGTCACAAATTTGGCTACGATGAAGAGGAGGTGGAGGAGCATGACAAAGACTACCCGACCAAGAACCAAAAGGAATATGGATATGAGGATGAGCTCAAGTACAGGAGCAAATTAATCGCAAGTAAAACTCAGGAGAGGTATGATGAGGAGGATGAGGAGGAAGATGATGATGATGACAATGATGAGCCACGGAAACGGGAAGAGATTAATTTCTTTAAGCACATCACCATCTCCAAGGAGAAGTTTAGAGAGGTGGAGGATGTGGAGGAGGAGGAGGAATTAATGCCCGAGAGATTTAAAAAAGAGGAGCGATTTCAGTCAAAGAAAGCAGACGGGAGCCGATACCGGGAGGTGTCACCCGTGAAAGCATCAAAGTATAAGGCAGGCCGAGCAGAAAGCCCCCCTCCCCCGAGGAAAAGCTCCGATGGCAAAGAGCAGGAAGGTGTGACTGCTCAAGAGGAGGGTGCCCCTGTGCTCAAACCAGCCCATCGTCCAACAGAGGTGACGCTGAAAATGGACTCCTTGCAGTTTGGCGATGACACACTTGGGTAAGAGTTGAATTGAATGCTTTCTGTTTGTTTTGTCAAGGGTTAGGCTGCCCAGTCAGCTCATGAATGATTCTCTAACCAGATCAGACAACTTCACCTCTTTGTCCCCTGCCGAAACGGTGAAGGAAATTAGATGTATAGAACCATTCTTTGTTCCGGTAGGGCTGAGGCCGTATGTTGTCAACTGCTGGTTAATTCAGCAAGATATCACTATGGCTTTTATTCAGAGCATGTTGTCCTGACACCCGTCCTTGTCAAAACTTTGCAAGTCTTTTTATTGTAGCAAGAGGTAGAAACAGCCTGGTGTTCAAAAAAATGTCCCCTTCAGCTGACGAGGCACATAGCAGTGACCTTGTCGGCACAGTCTTATTGAGTTATTTCTCTCTGCAACATAGCCCATTAGTGCATTACTGCACTGTCCTTATTTGGACTTCTCATTCAGAAAGGACTCCGGGATACACCTTAAGCCCAATGTCTATTTTCCCCCCCTTAATGTTATCTCAAGGCAACACCCCCCCCCCCCCCCTTCCCCCACCCCCAAACTACTACTCCAACCTCCACTGCACTACCTCCGTCAGAGACCAATTGAACTGTAACACACTTGTCATGACGGTGTTGAGCAAGTCAGCCTAGTGATGCTGTAATCGGCCCACTCATTTTATTGGCTATCACTCCGTGACCAGTTGTAAAACCTTCACTTTGCAATTGCCACATGGTGTCTTTGCAGAGATGACCAACTCCCCTTGGGGGAAACTATCATCGTGAACACAGTCTGCCGCATCCTGCTATGAGGTACAATCTCAACAATGTGGCCTTTTGCAGATGACATCGTCCTCACGAAATCGATTTCTTAATGTAGAGGTGACATCAAATAGAGATATTTTGTGTGGATAGGATCGATGATCTTGCAACCACTCTGTAATCTCAGCGCTGTGTAACTTGCAATTGATATTTATGTAATTGAAACCTTTAAATGTAAATGATGAGATGTTGGTCATACCAAATGCGGCCTAATTATGTATTCATATTTTATCACTTCTTTGAAATTCTTTTTCCAAACATTTTCCTGCTTGAGTTTGGTGATAAATAATATGCGTTACAGTTCTTATCCAGCTGCTGCACTTTGTGGTGATCCCAGTGGCGAGCACTGTTTTTTTGGGTTTGGAAACATTTCATCAAAACATGCTGACACGTGCACATTGGACACTTCTTAAATTTGCTTCTTGCCTCTGCAGAATTGACTGAAAACTAAAAATGCAGGTGTTAAGTAAATCAACATCTGCACGCACCTAAATGTGACAAAACCAGCTGGCTGATGCTGTACAGTGGTGAGCAGAATTCCACACACAAATGGGGTTGACTTGATGAATGAGGCACTAGCAATACTGTAGTCTGTAATGCGCAGATAAGCGGGAAATAACATTGCTTACTGTTGCCTTAGAGTGGCCTTCTTTCATGAGGAGCTCTTTGTGTTGTCTTCCCAGCTCTGCCAACGTCCTGACCCATGAGCGACGTCTCTGTCGTGATCTTGTTCACAAACCCAAAAAAGATCAGGAGTTCCGTTCCATCTTCCAGCATATTCAGATGGCCCAGTCTCGTCGTAGTCCTTCAGAGCTATTTGCTCAGCACATTGTGACTCTGGTTCACCATGTGAAAGGTAAGACAGTAACACATACTGCTTGATTTTTTTTTTTGTATTTTAGAAAGTTGTTCCACCTTGTGTGGCATGTATTGAACTTGTTTTTTTCTATCCTTTTGGTTTGGGTATTCCTGTACCCAATTGTAACCAGAGCGCACCTATGTTGGTGCAATCCTGTATGTTGAAGACTGGTAAAAGAAGTCTGTTCATTATTTTTCTTGGACCTCATTACAATGTTAGTATTGGTCCCGCAATAGAAATTGGATGGGGCCACTATCAACATTTGCTTCCAGTCATCTATGGCCAATAAGTGATCTTCCTGTAACCTTTCTGGTCATTGTACAACCTCACAAATGCTTTGATTTACAAATGGCTTCCATGAATGTAATGCATTAATCAGGTATTATTATTTGTTTATTTATCTCCTAGTATAGAATGACCTAGGGGCACTGATTTTTATGAATTGGTAACAAGACTAGAGTAAATTTGGTTTACCGTATGACATGGGCGGCACGGTAGCACAGTGGTTAGCACTGCTGCTTCACAGCTCCAGGGACCTGGGTTCGATTCCCGGCTCGGGTCACTGTCTGTGTGGAATTTGCACATTCTCCTCGTGTCTGCGTGGGTTTCCTCCGGGTGCTCCGGTTTCCTCCCACAGTCCAAAGACGTGCGGGTTAGGTTGATTGGTCATGCTAAAATTGCCCCTTGGTGTCCTGAGATGCGTAGGTTAGAGGGATTAGTGGGTAAAATATGTCGGGATATGGGGGTAGGGCCTGGGTGGGATTGTGGTCGGTGTAGACTCGATGGGCCGAATGGCCTCTTTCTGCACTGTAGGGTTTCTATGATTCTATAACATGGAATTTACATCTCACAAACGAGTTTGGTCCAACGAGTCGATGCTGGTGTTCATAGCCCCATGTGCCTCCTCCTGCCCTACTTCATACATCCCTATTATCATAACTTCTTATTCCTTCCTGCTTTGTGTGTTTGTCTAGCTTCCCTTTAAATGCATCTATGCCATTTGCATCAATCACTCAACTGTGGCAGTGATTTATTATACAGAACCTTATTGAATTAAATCCTTCACATTCAGTGTTACTGAAACAGTCTCTTCCGTTGATTCTTGTTTATCAGAATCACTGAGAACCCCCTATGCCCTCACCCCGTTACGTATCATTTCTTATCTAACCTTAATGTGTTCAGCATTCTCTAGTTTTTATTGTTCAATAACTAAGCACCAGCCAGTGTGCTGCCAAATGCCAACAAGGGAAGGAAGTGGTGTAAACATCCAGCAAGTCAGGCAGCATCTTAAAGGAATGTTAAAGCTTCAAATGCAGTTGTCCATCTGGACAGTTCTGCCTGAAACGGGCAGTTTTGTTTCTTTACAGAGGCTGCCTAACTTGCTGGATGTCCCCAGCAGTTTGTGTTCATTTCTAACATCTGCAGTGTGTTGGGGGTTTTTTGCCCCATAGGATATTGGCAGGGTACAGAATTCTAATTGCATCAGTTAAAATGCCTCTAACGTTTTTCCTGCTGTTTGCATATAGATGTGACTGGTGATGAAGTGACATGTGACAAGCTTATAGCAACTAGTGATTTTTTTCCTGGAACTTACTTCACTTTGGAGCTTTAGAGGACGACTAGTTGTGGGTTTACATGGAATCTAAGATAAAATGGCACGGGTAACTTTACAGTGTTGATTCTCTGCTGACCAAAGGCTTTAATCAGTACAGCTAAATTGTTACTGATGGTGATAACTACCAAAGGGTTACATTTTTAAAGGAACTTCACGTCCTAAATCACCTGGGTGAGGTTAATAGACATTCTCACTGTTGATGGATCCCATATAATGCTTATAGGTTCACTAATCCTAAATATTGACCTTCACGAATTTCTCCCTTGGTTCTGAATGGATTATTCCACCCTTCATGCCATGGCGAATGAGTAGAAGTGGCTCTTAGTGGAGATGCTCCGTTCTGTTGTGTGGTAGACTAACGCTCTGCTCTGTCGAGGTCTTGCAGGCAAAAGTAGCTGAAGGCTGATGGGGAGGGCTTGGGTCCATCAAAGAACATGGGGGGAAAGAAATGAGAAGGGATTAAATGAATAAATGAGGTTTAATTCCTTTTAAAATAAAATTGAGACCGGGTGAAATTGAAAAAGACAGGTGGGTAGAAGTTTTGAGAAAAGATAGAGCAGGGAATGAGACGGTATGAAGCCTTCCATCCAATGATAGCCTTGTGTGTACTGGGAATGCCAAAATAGCCAGCAACTGCACCAGTGGATATGAACATCTAACCAGCATTGTTTAAGAATTTTAATGTTTTCTCCTGTAAACATCCCACATGAAAGTAAAGTGATTTGTTTTTAAGTTGTTGGGCTGCTCTGTCCCACTGCACCGGGGAATGAATGTAATAACTGCTCAAGAAAACCGGTCATATTTACACTCAGGTTGCCTACAAAGGTGGTGTGAAGGAGCAGCTTGGAAGTGACTGCTTTTCCCAAACTCCACCTCCCAGATGTTGGGTAAATTCCATCACGATGAGGCTGAAGCTGCAGGGATGAATGTGTGTGTCTCATGATGCTGTTCAGCCACTACGGGAACAACATATTTGTGCGTTCACTAAAATTGCCAGAGTTGATGTACCATTGGATGTTGGCAGCTAGCTTTGCTTCCCCCGTTGTGTAATTTCTAATGTGTAAAAGATGGTGACTTCCCTCTCTAACGATTCTGAGCGGGCTGTATTTCTTTTCTGGCACCAACAGAGCATTACTTCAAGTCAGCAGGAGTAACATTAAACGAGCGTTTTACAATGTACCAAAGGAGAACAGCTGAGCAGGAGGTTCCCAGGCAGAAGAGCCCAGAGATTCATAGGTATCACACTTTCCTGTTTTTTATTGCCAGCGAGGCATTAGTAAGCTTCAGTAATGTAATGTCGAGACGACCCATCGAGAGGTTTGCAAGTTTAAATCCTGATATTCAACTCTTGTCAATTACTAACCACTGGACTATCCTGTACTAAACACCAGTGCAATGAAATTCCAGTCTGCTGTGTAGCTGTTTGATTTTTGACCTCCTTAAAAAAAAATGTTTCTGCAGCAAAGCTGTTACCTTGGTTTCTATCGGCGCGTCTGTAGTTAGTTGCTGAGGATCATTTGGAAGTAGAATCAGTGTAAATTCTCTTCCATGCCCATGCACCATCTCTCCCTGGTCAGCTGACATACCTTACCTTCACCTTTGTACTGAACTCTTATTTTGTGTTGGTATTGCTTGCTGGCACAGTAGTGTCAGCCTTGGTTCAGTGGGTCTCATATTCATCTCCGAGTTAAAAGGTTGTAGGTTCAATACCATTCCAGCGACTTGAGCGCAAAATCTAGGCTGACATTGCTGTGCAGTACTGAGCAAGTGCTGCACAGTCTGAGGGCTCATCTTTCAGATGGGATGTTTAACTGAGACCCCATCTTGACTAGTTGTAGAGGATCCCACAGCGCCTTTTGAAAGAGCAAGGGAATTCTCCAGTGACAATGTTTATCCGTCAAGTAGTATCACCAAAAACAATGGGGTGATTTAGCTGATTTGCTGGCAGACGCTTGCTTTGCATGAACTGGCTGGAGTGTGATCCCTTCCATTACAACCATTTCCAAAGTACCGTTGGCTGTGGTGTGCTTTAAACACTCGAGCTTGTCAAGCTGCAGCGTCCGCCACTTTCCAGAAGAGTTCCCAAACTCGGCCTGGTTGTCTTGTGGAGGAATTGTGAAGAGTCAAGGAGGGCATGTGTGGTTGGGTATAGAGCAACATTCAAAGTTGCCTAAGAGCAAGGTTTTGTCTGCTCTGCCCCCAGGGAGTATGACATGGGAGGTTGAAAAGTGTAAAACAGAAAAGATAGGCAAGGGGAAAGGTTCTGTTTGTTACGTATAAAGCATACCTTCTGCACCTACTGTTTTGTCTGAACAAATGTGATTTGTTTTTGGTAATTAATAAGTGGAAGGGCAGTGAGTGGCACAGCCAGTTTGTCTTTTCATTCCTGGGACTGAGTTTTAATCCAACACAGAATGATGAGATTAAAATTTCTCTCTGTTGATTTCCAAGGGTTGAGTATGATGTGGGTTTTGGACAGTCAGTATCCACTTCCAAATGAACATGGGCCTCCAGCACAAAGATGTCCCCAACTCTATTAATTGGGACTAAATTGATGATCTTGCTCAAATGCTGAGAGAACAGTGCGGAATATGGAAATGCCACGCTGATGATAGCGGGAGCTCGTCAGAGATTGAGATTTAGGCACATTGTTTAAAGCGCGCTTTATTCTGCGTCTGGCTGTGCTGCACCTGATAATGGGAGACCCGTCTGCATGCACCGAAAATGGCAAAGTGTTTACTCCTTCGCCAGCACCTCTTTTTGATCACAAAATTTAATCCAGTCCCCCTCGAAAGTTAACGACCAGATCTTTAAAGACTCTGCTCCCTTAATATTCTTCGTTCTGATGGTGGTTTCCATTTTTAAGGCGGATTGATATTTCGCCCAGTGCTTTAAAGAAACGTATGCATCTGCGTGACGAAATAAAGAGCCAGAAGGAGAGCAGCTACAAGGTAACTCGATGTTTAATTGTGGATTTACTAATGCTGCGTTTGTGCTTTTAATGCATGAATATTGGGTAATGTCTGTACAATGACAAATGACTTTTTTATTTTTGTTTGGAGTTTCTCCTATCATAAGTTTGTGTTTTTCTTTTAAGGCCCCCAAAACAATTGTTCTAAAAAACTGAGCTGCAAAAGTGTTTAATTTATTAAATTAATCCTCACCTCTGTGACGTGCTTAAAAGTATGGCAGATGCTGTCAGAGCCTGTTGAGGTGAGCTTGAGACACTGGGAGACATTTTTGGAAAAAAAACTTTAGGAAAATGCAAAAATATAAAAAAAATGCGAGTGGCTGATGCAGGAAAACTTCTTTTCTGACTGAGCTGTAAGTATTTTGGATTTTTTTCTGAGGAAAATTTTAATTTTAAATGTAGTTGACGTTTTAAAGCATTCTGTCTTGTCATCTCTTTCGTAGTGTTAGGTTGCTTGTGTGTGTTCCTGGCTGGGGGTTTTGTCAACATTAGGAGGGTGCAATAATGAACTTAGGCTGCTTGGATGTTTTGGTGCATACAGTGATAATGTCTAACAACACCCTGGTTATATATTTTAATTAATTAAGCAGGGTTTTGGCACATTGTGTTTTTATGCCATTTATTTGTATGTATTGAAAGTGATTTTGAAAGGTATTTAGTACCATTTCCAGGACCTGAACTTGGAGCCACGACTCCATTCCAACAGCCGGGCCCAAATCTCCAGACAATCAATGGTAGATTGAGTCAAACAAGAGAGTTCATGCAGTGATTAATCCTGTTCCCCTCCATGTTTTATGATGGGGAAGGTCGTCTTGGTGTGTTTTGTATGAAATGTTTGGGAATTCATTCTGTATAGAGCATAGAAGAAATCATCCCTCTTCCCTCACCTGTGGTCAGTTAAATCATGCACTGAGGATGAGGAAATTCAAGCATCTATACTAAATTAGCCCATATTTTAAGTCAAAAGCTAAACAAATGACTTAGCTGATGTAGCACGTCATTCGATCATTGTACCTGTTAGACACTATCTCTGATGTTTGTGGAGATTGGGCTGTCATTCCTGTAATGCAAGGCGAACAAAAAATAAAGTTATATCTGTAAAGTATACCTAAATTCAATTGAGCGTGATGGCTGGTTGAAATTTTATTTCACCGGTGTAGTTGGACTTAACTCAACCATTAAGTAAATGGCTTTGAAGTGTTGAGTTCACCTGCCATTTACTTGCCTGACAATTCTGATGTTCAGAGTGTAATGCTATTGCCCCAGGCTGCTTGTGTGCCCAGAAATGATTGTAACTTCCACTCGAGATGTTTGGAATTAAAATATTCTCAGTGGTTTGACAATAGCAGAAGAAGTTCTATTCACTCTTGTTCATTTCCTATTTACTACAGGCTGGCCTCCCCTCTTCCATCCTTCATAAAATGGTGCTCATCCAACTCCTGTCCATGTCTTAACTTGCTCCAAGTCCTGTTTATCCATTCCCCCATAGTGATTAAGTTTAGATTTCACGATCCTCGCCCTAGTTTTCAAATTCCTCCAGTCCTCTGAAATCTTTGGACTCCTCCAATTCTGGCCTCTTGAGGGCTCTCAATTTTAATTGGCCATCCATGCGTTCAGTGTTTTTGGCCTTAAGCCCTGAAATTCCCTCCTTCAATCTTAGTGCCTCTCTTGCCCTCTTTAAAATGCTCCATAAAACCTACTTAATCAAGCTTTTGGTCACCTGCCTTATATAGGTCAGTGTTGAAAATGCTTCTGTGGCATTGTTTCTGTTAAGCGGTTTGGGATGTTTTGCTATGTTAAAGGTACTATATAAATATAAGTTTTGTCCTTCCTGCTTGCTAGTTGCTGTAAGTCTCGTCCTGTTCCAAGTGTTTAAATTGTAGAACATTCCATTGTGATTTGAAATGCTTCCTGTAATGACTCGGTGGCTAATTGCGTTCCCATTTTGAAGCTAAGTCTGTAGTGCCCGCTAATGCTCTCAGTCCAGGCATGCACAACAGTGCCCATTAGTGAGGGCTGCTGGCACCTGTGGAATTACCCCAATACCTTGGGGAGAAGAAGGGGGGAAATACTGAAATGACAATACCATATTTTATGACAACCCATATTTTTAACAGTTTGATTACATACAGCCTGAATACAGGGATGGGTGTGGAACCTGCAAACTGTCAAGTTGTTTGTCCCAGAATTTATTTTTCAGAGGTCCTATATTTTCCAGATGTGTTGCACTCAATTCTTTTGCTTTGAAAACTCCTCTGATAGGTGCCGAGGATTGTCCGTTAATTGCGTCCGAACATTGCCTGTGTGTGCGTGTAACCTTTCACAATGGGGGTCTTTGTGAGAAGGCCAAACCCTTGTGTTTTTAAACATTTGGCCTCTGTCAGCTGCCTCTAACACTTTGCCAGAAGCTGGCCGTTATTCAGCTGCAGTGTCGTACTGGGTCAGTGTGTAATTTTCCAATTGCATGGAACTGCAGTTTCAGAGAGAAAAAAATACTGGCCTGTTTTCAACAGTTAGGATTGACCATGTTTGATCCAGTGGGCTGAGGATAAATAAGGAGACAGTGTGAAGCCTGACAGTTCGTGTGACTGGTACTATCCACTGTCTGCCGCACTGTGACGGAATATCTCACCCTAGTGAGATCGGGATGTGATCACTATGTTGAGTGGCTGGGTTCCCTATGTCTAAGGCCGGCGTAATCCGGTGTCGTTTGCTGCGATAATGAGGAAGGCTTCAGCCAGTGGCATTAGAGCATAACTAGGAGCCGGTATCGACCAGTACAAACCTGCTGCACCATTCAATAAGAATGTGGCTGAATGTTGACATTAATTCTACTTTCTCACCATATCTCATATCCGGTGATTCACTCAGTGTCCAAAAATCTATCGGTCTGAGTCTTAATATACCCAACAACTCAACACAGAGCCCAGAACTGAGCATCCACAACCATCTGAATTAAGCAATGTGTCCTCCCCTCAGTCCCAAATAACAGACCCCTTATCCCGAAACTATCTCCAGCCAAGGGTAACAGTATCTTAGCACCTACCCTGTCATATCCTTTAAAATATTTTACATGTTTCAATGAGATCATCACTCGTGCTCCTAAACTCCAGGGAATATAGGCTCATTCATTCAATCTCTCCTCATAGGGCAATCTCCTCATCCCACATATCAGTCTAGTGAACCTTTATTGCAACCGTCCAAGGCAAGTATGGAGACAACTGTACACAGTACTCCAGATGTGGTGTCACTGAAGCCTAATTGCAACAAGGCTTGTAGCAAGGCTTTAGTCTTAAATCAACCCCCTTGCAATAAAGGCTAGCATACCATTTGTCTTCCTGATTGCTTGCTGTACCTGCAAGTTAACTTTGTGCTTCATATCACTGACTTCACACAAGATGCCGAGACAAGGCAAGCGTCAACTCCCATTCTATCTACTCTATTCTAGGAGCCAGCGTCCATCCTGTACAACTTTCATAGTGACCAGTGTAACTTTTCCTGGGGATAGAGTGTCATATTTTGGAGCAAGGATTGGACATTGCGTGAAGAAGAGGCCATTCAGCCTATCCACATGCTGATCTGGCCATGTATGTTTTGATTTAACCACCAAACTATACTGCTTCACTCCCTGCTGAAGTGGAAACTAATCCAACTGCAGTTTAAAGTTTGAATTCATTTTGGTTGGACTGGGCAGTGGTCTGAACCAACAATCAGTGACTGAAGGAATTTTCTCCTGATTCTTTATCTCTAATTGTTTCCTGCCCCCTCCCTCCCAAATCCTGTTTACTAGCCTCATATATCATCAGATGTTTTCTGATTCACTTCCTTATTTTTAAATTGCGAGTTAGCTTTGTTTTAATCCTCCATCACTGGCACCAGATGACATTGTGGGTAATGAGCCTATTGAAGAAAGAACATCTGCAGAGGTTTAACATTTTAAACTGTTTCAACTGGCCACCTGAAGCCAAGCTCAGGAAGTGAGTGCAGGGTGCCCCATGTGTGGAACAGATGAGAATTGGGCGGTAGATCCGAGCTGAGGAAATGACAAAGCCCGGGACAAACTAAGGATCATCCCCTTAACACCACCTCATTAGGGAAAAGTTGACTTAGTGGGGCAGGAATGGTGTGGGACCAGCCACAGGGAAGGGTGTATGTGGTTTGTCCTGGTCATGTTCATGGAGTCATGATGTGGAGATGCCGGCGTTGGACTGGGGTAAACACAGTAAGAAGTTTAACAACACCAGGTTAAAGTCCAACAGGTTTATTTGGTAGCAAAAGCCACACAAGCTTTCGAGGCTCTGAGCCCTCTCACCTGAAGAAGGGGCTCAGAGCCTCGAAAGCTTGTGTGGCTTTTGCTACCAAATAAACCTGTTGGACTTTAACCTGGTGTTGTTAAACTTCTTACTATGTTCATGGAGCTCAGTCACTGGCTTGTTCTCATGAATTCTTTCCTTCACATAGATGGGTATTCATTACTGACCACAGTTTTTTTTTCTCCTCAGAAATTGTTCTCATGTACACATGTCAGGGAAAGAGGGAAAGTGTAATTGTGATGTTTAAATAGTAAACTTAATTGCAGCCACTTATGCTTTAAGGTGAAATGTTATACTTGTGATGGACTGCTTGTGTGTTATCCATGTAATTCCACAGGGGAACTAACCAGTCTTGTTAAATCAGCCTGTACTTTCTGTCAGATTCAGAAGTTAAAGAAATCTCTTTGAAGTTGAGGCCATGTCATTTTGCAGCACTCCGAGCCTTGTTTCAATTCCAATGATCGTGGTGTGTACATGCTTCCCGGGTGTACACCACAGCACTGAGAGAGACTTGGAAACTACTCTGCTGTTTTTTTTTAAAGGCATGGAAATGCAAAATCACATCACCATCTTCTGAGACCCTTTAGCTTCTTTTTCTGCCTCTTGTCAGCACAGTTCACGTTAAACATATTTCTTGTTTCTTGTATCAAATGCTTGCCGACAGGGAGAAGGAAAATTAAAAGATGAGCCCGATGACCTTCGCCTAGATATTGAGCACCGTAGGAAATATAAAAGCAAGGAAGGAGAGCATAAAAAAGATAGTTCCAAAGATTCAAGAGATTCGAGCCATTCACGTGAACGGTCAAAGGAAAAATCTGGAAAAATTCCCAAAGCTTACAAGGATTCAAAAAAGCAAAGGTAATGTTCTCCTTTCCTGCATCACATTGGATTGTCTCCCTCTGCTGGCTGCCTCTATCCCCCAGCCCCATCACACAATGGGTCTTGCCTTATGGCGTCATGTACTTGGGCAAAATACCGTCTCATGCTGTTACTATTTTGTTTTCCCCTCTCATATAATTCCTGTTCTATAGATATAAATTCTCATTGTGTTTTTCTTTCCCGTGTAAAACTCCACACACACAAATATGTCATTACACTAAGAGCAGTGAGGCAACGACTTCCCCACAGCCAAAATTGATGGTAGCAATAGATAGCAGTCTGGATGATGACTGAATTTCGTTTAATTAGAACTACCAAAACTTGTGCAATGTAGTTCTGAAGGAGGTAAATCAGACACAATATTCAGCTCGTGAGTTCTAATTATGTTCTACTGGGGCTGGTTGCACTCCTCAAGTGCTATACTCCTTGCATAGTTTTTTTTAAAAAATTGTTCTTGGGATGTGAGCTTTGCTGGAAAGGCCAGCATTTGCACCCATCTCTTGTCCTTGATGAGGAGGAGGTGGTGAGCTGCCTTCTTGAACTGCTGCAGTCTGTAGATGCACCCGTTAGTGTCTTTAGGGGTGGGGGTTCTGGACTTTTACTCAGTGGCAGTGAAGGATAGAACATAGAACAGTACAGCACAGAACAGGCCCTTCGGCCCACGAAGTTGTGCCGAGCTTTATCTGAAACCAAGATCAAGCTATCCCACTCCCTATCATCCTGGTGTGCTCCATGTGCCTATCCAATAACCGCTTAAATGTTCCTAAAGTGTCTGACTCCACTATCACTGCAGGCAGTCCATTCCACACCCCACCCACTCTCTGCGTAAAGAACCTACCTCTGATATCCTTCCTGTATCTCCCACCATGAACCCTATAGTTATGCCCCCTTGTAATAGCTCCATCCACCCGAGGAAATAGTCTTTGAACGTTCACTCTATCTATCCCCTTCATCATTTTATAAACCTCTATTAAGTCTCCCCTCAGCCTCCTCCGCTCCAGAGAGAACAGCCCTAGCTCCCTCAACCTTTCCTCATAAGACCTACCCTCCAAACCAGGCAGCCTCCTGGTAAATCTCCTCTGCACTCTTTCCAGCGCTTCCATATCCTTCTGATCAGTGATATGTTTCCAGGCTGGGGTGATATGTGGTTTGGAGGGGGATTTGCACGTGATGGGAAGGTTGTGGCTTTGGAAGGTGCTGCTGAAGGAACCTCGGAGTTGCTGCAGTGCATATTGTAGATGGTACACACTGTTGCTACTATTCACTGAAGGAGTGACTGATGTGGTAATAGATGAGGTGCAGATCAAACAGATTGCTTTGTCCTGAATGATGTTGAGCCACTTGAGTGTTGGAGCGACACTCATCCAGGTAAATGGGGAGCATTGCATCACATTCCTGACTTGTACTTTGTTGCTGGTGGGCAAGCTTTGGGGAGTTAGGAGGTGAGTTACTTGCTGCAGGATTCCCAACCGTTGACCTATTCTTGCAACCACAGTATGTGTGTCTGGCCCACTTAGGTTTCTGGTGAACATACTGGTAATCCCCAGTATGTTAACGATGGGGTATTTGGTAATGGTAATGCTATTGGTGTTCTTGGAAAGAGAAAATGGTTAGATTCTCTATTGAAGATGGTCATTGCCTGGCATTTGTCTGGAGCAAATGGCACTGAGCACAGCAATCATCAGCACATATCCTGATCTTGGTAAGAAGAATGATGAATGAATGGGCTCACTCCCTAAAGGCCAATACAGTTCTCAGATAGAGGAAGGTGTGCTTAAGGTAGCACAAGAGGTATAAACTCCTGACAACCATGCAGTGCAGCTCTCCAAAAAATGACATCTTGGATTTCAGATCAATAAATAGCCAGCTGATCTGGCCAAATAGCCATGGTGATGGCAGAAGATTTCTGAATCACTGCTGCACTGGGCTACACAGATGCTCTCTTTGTCTCTCGCTTGAATTGTTGCACTTCGTCCCCATCTTACCTACCCAGAATTGGCATCTGATGTTTTGTCCACTTTAGGTGATACTGGCAATGGGGTACTATAATAGGTTGGCAAAAATGGCAATCGCTTGCCCATTGGAAAGGTGTGTGTAGGAGGGAAATAACTTGTCACCTACGCAACACATCAGCTGGTACTTGGTCATTTGAGGATGGGTGAGTTTGAATGCAGTTCAGGCTGACATTTGCGTTTGTGCCAGCCTCCCCTCTAACCAATGTGCTGTTTCCTGAGGGACCAGTGATGTACAAGGAAGCCATGTTCAAAAATAACATCTTTAGTCTTGTGCAATTTTCTTTGAACAGAAAGCGCAAGAAAGTCAGAGCAAGGACTAGCTCATCATCATCCTCATCTTCCTCTTCCTCTCCATCGCACGAGGGAAAAGATGAGCCGGAAGAGGCAGTGGGCCGTGAGGAGACCACGACTGGCTTTAACAAAGCTCGCCTCGGAACAAGAGAGTTCACAGGCCCACCAACCCGTGGCAGAGCACGTGGAATATTTGTAAGCAGAAGCTGAGAATTCTGATGTTTTGTACCCCTCTAATGTTTTGTGTTCCCTGCATTCCAGTCTGATTTATTTGGGAGTTGGGGGCAGGCAAGTTATTTGTATCTCCAGGCATCAAAGAGTTAATCTGTCCAGACTATTGATGATTTTGTTTTGATGAGTTACTGAGCCTAGTACTTGAAGTACTTTAGAAATTACTGACTGCATTGAGTCTATAACGTGTGTGTTTTCCAGAGACAGGGTTATGGTGTCTTCTGTTCTCGAGTGCAGTGGGGTAGAGTTGGAGTCAGCAGACATTTATGAATAGAAACACCTGATTCTTGAAGAGAGACCATTGCTTTTGGGCCTTGTGCCAGGTCCTCAGTCAGTGTGGGCCCTGAGCTACAGGGTTTTATTTGGATTTCCTGAGAACAATGGCTTACATGTCAAGATTATGGTGCCTCCATCCAGAATCGTCTGTTGATCATCCCCACAACTTTACACCTCCAAACTTTGACTCGTGTAATATTTGCTCCCGATTTATCTGATGTTTTCAATTAGAAATAGTTTGGGGCTGACACTGAGCAGTTTAGGGAGAGGGATGTTTAATTCTGAACTTGCCAATTTGAATCTTTGATTCTCTCTCTCTCTCTCTCTCTCCTGGTGGAAGGTCACGCCTGGCTTTTAAATCTTGGTGTTCTCATCTGTTCAGCAGTAAAGAGTTCACATTGGGACGTTAGTGTGTGGAAATACCTTGCTGGCAGAAAAAGGGCAGTTTTGTGGGGTGGGAGGTTTTGGCTAGAGGCGTCTTGTCAAGTTAGCATGGAAAAAGCCTTCTGTGCTGTATTACTTTGGCATGCTGAGTAAGTGAATATTCCATTCTCCATCACTGTGCTTTACATCAAGGTCTGAAAATGTAACTCATTGAAGTTGAATACCTGTCCCAGTTACACCTTCCTTTTTATGCTAATGCAGCAGTTCAGAATAAGAGGAAGAGGATATGGCAGGGGAGCGTTTCCTGGTCCCAGCAATAGCAGTAACCCCGGTAACCCAACTTTCCAAAAGAGGCCCCGCGAAGAGGACTGGGACCCCGAGTACACACCAAAAAGCAAAAAGTACTACCTGGTACGTGTCCACAAGCATCCCGGCTCAGGGCTGGGGCAGTGCCTTGTTTAATCTGTGCTGAGAGGAGAAACATCATTGAGCTTCTGAGAGCTGTTTGTAACCAAGCCAGGTTTAGACCGAGCTCCCTAACGGCTCAGCAAGTTAATCCTGAAAGTAGTCGGAGCTTACAGAGCAGGCAGGTTCCTGGCCTTTGTGTGAAGAAGTGTTTTCCTGACATGGCTTCTAACCGACTTGATGCTTAATTGCAAGATTATGCCTTAAGAACAAAGGGAGAAAACTTTCAAATTAGAACATAATTGTTAAAGGGGGATGTCCGAATCACTTCCAAACACAAAGGATGATGGAAATCTGGAAGTCTCCCAAGAGGTTGATGAGGCTGTGGGGGAGAGGAGGGCAGCTTTCAAAACTGAGATCTGTAGGTAAGGATATTTAATGGAGATGGAGCCAATGTGGGAAACTGGAGTTGGGATAGAGATCAGCAAGGATCTAATTGAATGCTGGAACAGGTTAGAGAGGCTAACCGGTCATCTCGTATTCCTGTGTATTTATCACTCCAGTGCCACACTGGACCATGGGGGAATTGTGCACAGGGATTTTGAGCTTTACTTATTCCTTGGACCTTTACACCAACGTCGGAAAGCAGCCAGTTTCTCCCCTGCCCAGCGACTAAACCGAGACAAATGGAATATTTTACAGCATTGAAGCCAAAACTGGTTAAAGAGGCGAGAATAATTCTGGATCTCAGCCACAAGGGCCTTGGATCTGTTCTACGGGGCGGGAGGAAAAAGTCCTACATGGAATATACAGGAGTGAATTTTTTCAGTTAGTTTGGGCAAGGAGAGAGAGAGAGAAATGGATTATCCTGCGGCTGAGTGTAAAGGATCATGTCTATTGCCTCTCCATGGTTCTTTGAGGTTACACAGAGTTGACCTTGCCCTTTTGATCTGCAAATGAAAGAGTTGCAATTAGTTTCTTTTTTGGGGAGGTTGTGGATGTGGATGCCGAGTAAATAAAAAAGTGCTTCCCTTTAATTTGGGGGAACGGCTGAATTCCAGCAGTTTTCATTCATTCACTTGGAGTGCAAATACAGATTTCAATTAGAGTAACAATCCTAACACACATCTCTGTTATAACCTCTGCCATTTGTTGGCAGCTGAGAGTCCCTATGTGTTTCTTCTTGGTATGTATGTTGCTGAAATAAAGTTGTTATAGTGCCGCTCGTGGCCTCAGGGCTTCTCAAACACTACAGCCAGTGAAGTATATATGAAGTGTGCTTACTGTTTGGGAAATACAGCAACCAATTTATGCACAGCAAGATCAAACTGCCAGCATTGCTATAAAGACTTCTTTTATTAGCTGTTGAGGGATAAATGTTGGCCAGGTCAGTGGGGAGAACTCCCTTGTTTTTCAAGTGCCGCCCCCTTCCCAGAACGCATTTTAATGTTTGCCTAAAAAGGCAGACAGGGCCTCAGTTTAATGTCTCATCAAAAAATGGAACCTCCCTCAGTACCACACTCTGCCAGCCTAGATATTGTGCTTGAACCCACAACTCTCTAACTCAAAGGTAGGAGCGCTACTGAGTGAGCCAAAGCTGACCCTTAGATCCCCTCGTGCCCACCCTGTGTTTCAATGGGAAGGGCCTCAGTTGATGAAAAGAAATACCAGTGGGTGATTCTGGAGAGCAGGTTGCACAGGCCTAAGACTGCATCCACACACCTGTACTGTTACACTTTTAAAAGGTGCTATACCTTTATATATATTTATATATATATTGACCCTCTGAGCAGATCACAGGAGATATCTGATTGTACTGGATTGTACATTCAATGTCTCTTTCCTTCTGTACCTCTGCAGCACGATGACCGTGAGGGAGACGGAGACAACTACTGGGCAAATAAAAGGGGCCGTGGTACCTTCCAGCGAGGGAGGGGTCGCTTCCTGTACAAGAAGTCCAACACCAGCCCCAAGTGGACACATGACAAATATCAAGGCAGCGGGCAGGAAGGAGTAGAGGAGGAGGAAGAGGAAGAGGAGGAGGATGGACAAGTTGGCAGCATCACCACCCAGGAAGAGAAAAAGCTGGCCACTATGGAACAGTAATGCCAAAAGGAACTGGGCCTGCCTCCGGCATCATTGTGTCGATTCAAGCATAGAAGCTGGTCACTAGGATCAGACTGAGAGATTTTTTCGTCCAGATCTCCATAGGGTTTACAATGTAGTAGGTTATTCATTGTGGTGGGGATAAGGGTATAGGACCCTTTGGGATTGAAAGGACCAAAAACACCTGTCTTTAATGCGACTTATATATATATATATATATGCCCTGCAGCTCTTGTGCGTGTGTTGTAAGATACCTTGCTAATTGACATCAAAGAGCTACAGGTCACCCAGGGAGTGTAATTCCCCTGCCCCCATGTATTTAGAGAACTACAAAGTATAAACTTGCATTATGGTGCCGTTTGTGTACACCTGGTATTACAGCACTACCTGATTCCATTTCTAATAGGAAGCTGCTCCAAAAGTGTGGGAAATAAATGTACCGGTAGACGTCTCCTACCACATGTTACACCCTGCACTCTTAAAAGATCATCTCCCCCAAATTGGCGTTTTCTTGAGCCCCAGATAAGCCGCATGCTTCTTTTAAAACATGGTTTTTAAATGCTTTCACTTTTGAAGCCAGCTTTAGAACAGAGAACATGTTTCAAGGATCCTTTAAATCATTTATTTTCCCAATTCCTTTTGGAATCTGCACATCTCTATATTTGGTTGCGACGCTTGGCTTGTGCTTTCTCACAGATGTGATTGATAGCAGCAGTGGTTTCTGTATTTTTGTTTTTAGTTTTTTTTTAAGTAACTGGCGCCTCAGCTTGAGCCTTGTTATTTATGTTTATTTGTAGAGTGGAGGGAAAGGTGTGACGACCTGTGAATCTGTCCCAATTCTTCAAGTAGAGAACTGTCCGAATTAACGATCTTGCCCACCACAGGAATTACTTTAAGCTCTCTTCCCACCCCTCCCCTCCCTTTCCAGCTCCTCCATCGAGGGCTAT
The DNA here is from genome assembly GCF_964213995.1 of Mustelus asterias. Taxonomy (NCBI): domain Eukaryota; kingdom Metazoa; phylum Chordata; class Chondrichthyes; order Carcharhiniformes; family Triakidae; genus Mustelus; species Mustelus asterias. Next base: position 37,530,310 of record NC_135821.1, read on the forward strand.
GGACTAGATATTAAAGCGATGAATCGTATTTCAAAAGTTGGAGGTCAGTGATGGCTCAGTGAATTCAGACAGTTCCTGCTCGCTGGTGGGTTAGCTGGTCTCACTATGGCCTACCTTTGGTGTTTTTAGCCATTGGGCTAAGGAGATAGAATCAGCTGGCTCTCTTCTTGGTCACAGTGCTGTAAGCTGTGCTGGAAAGGGTGTGTGTTTGACTATTGGAGGGTAGGAAATGGAGAGGGATGGGGAGAGAAAATATCAATCGCTAAAGGAACATAAGGCGGTCAGTTTTAATGTGGCTGTATACATCATTTGTACCGGACTTTAAAATCTGCTTCAAACTCCACTCTTTTCCCCTCCCACAGGCCACTGTTCGCAAAGGCAATTGAAATGGGATGAGAGAGGCTGGACAAGGAATAGGAAACGAGGTTCAAATTTAATGAGGGCGTTCGACTGCCCTCAAATTGTCCTTAATACACAGACAAAGTAAAAATCTCAAAAAGAGACGCAGTGTAAAATAATTACATGCAGCAAAAGCTGATCTTCAGTATACAGGTATCAGTTATCCTTGTTTGCTCAGTTATGTGGCAAAAATCAGTGATTTACCCAACAGAATTGTGCAGCCTTGAATGAAAGAGTGTGCCCGCAACAAGAACTACTTTTGCATAATTGCTCAGAGACAAAATGGAGAGTTTTCTTACTGTGCATGTGGGAAGCAGCAACCCTACTGTAGGCAGTGAATGTAGCAGTAACTGTTCTTTTAGGTCACTTGCCCATCCACCATCGGCAAATGCCCTGACTTTACATATTGTCACCTGTGGCTCAAATGACACCATTAAAGCGCAGTCCTCCAGCGCACCAATGCCCCAAATCTACACCACAAAGTTGTTTTGCTTCTTCACCGGCCTCAGTTACCCTACCCCACCACGTGAACTGCTCTACTGTGCGATGTCCCCGTTTGAAGATGCTGCAATGACAAGATTAGTGGAATAGTCCATTGCAAACAGGGATAGCAGAAGCAACACAAATATCAAAACAGGATTGTAACTTGCTTTTGAGTTTTTTTGTATTGTGGGTTTCTTTACATAGTCTGAATTCAATTGTTAGGTTGCTCGTTGCTTTAGATCTTGGGATTAATGTTAAATGAACAGATATTGGATAAACATTTAGATACATTTTATATTGACAATCAAATATCTCACCTCTACTCCGTGCCTGGCCTCCCCTATTCCTCTAATGCATCTTGCTTGATCTCTTTATTTTGTATCTTTTTATGTATGTATTAAAAAAATTGTAAAAAAATAAGTGACACGTGCTCTCGACTGCAATAACTATATTGAATTTTTTTATACCTATAGAAGTAAATAGTTTCGAGGGGAGGGGAACGCGACATTGGGAGGAGTACGACGGTTGCACTATTTTTGTAAAATTTTGCTGAACTGCCTTATCACTTAAAAATTGTTAAAATTCATTCTTGTTGTCCAGAATTTAACCAGATTTGTGTATCTCCAATTATTTGTGTTCAGTTTTGTTACCATGGTTTCCTCTCTAATCTAAAATGACATTGTTATCAACTCTGTTCTCCCCCCCTCCCTCAAACTGTAGTCTTGCTGAGGTTCGAAGCATTGTGTTGAATTTTAATTAAATTTCTGTGCCAGCGTCGCCAGTTGTGTATGTCCATTATTGAGCCTGCTTGGTCTCCACGATTCTTCTTCATATCGAGGCATTGGAATGAAGGAGCATGGAGAGATTGCTCAGCATTGAATATGGGACCAACTTTGGGGGGAGGGTGGGGTGCGCTGCCAAGTCACGGTCTATGAGGAAGGTTTGGCAAGTGTGGTTTCGAAGATGGGGCAGCTGAAAGCTCAGAACACACTGAATAATGGCTTTCTCCTGGAGTTGGAGGGAACCTTCGATAAGATTGTAGACGTTGGGTGAAGTATTTCACCAAAAAATCACATAGATAAGCCTGAAACAGAATTGGGAGAGTGGGCGGCACTGGTGGAGTGGGTTGTGACTGCAATAACTGCAAAGTTAAAGATGACCAACTCGGCAGATAAACTAACAAAGGGTTTATTTGGGGAAACAGCTATATACAGGAGAGAGATGATGCTTCTGAACTCCTGGACTCCAACTGTCAATTCCAGCTGTCAAACAATTGTGCCTCTATGATTGGCCTGCTATGTCATGTGACCCCCACAATAACCCTTCCCACACGCCATCACAGACAGGACCACAAAATAATGCTTGATGGGACATTGACTGTAAGCCCAAATCAGGACCATAAATATCTCTGGTGCTTTTCAAATAGAGGAAGGTCAAAATGTGCTTGAAGAGGTAACGAAAGTGGACATTTCCGAGAATTTAAAAATAGACTTGGGTTTAAAAAGCAAGCTTTGTTGAGCAAGCAATTTATATTTAAAAAATTTCAGAGCCCATTCATAAACATTTGGTCATGTAATGAAGCAACGTAGTGAAAACCACCTCACACTAAAAGTACAAAACGTCCACCAGGCGAATGCCAACAATGCTTTAATTACCTTTAAGAATAAGTAGTGTTTGATTTTATTCAAATGACGATCAAGTTGATAAATTTCTTGTTTCTGTACAGTGTATCTCGCTATCAGCTCAACACTTCTCCATTGTGACACCACTGATTGAATCCCTTGATGTACAGCTTCTTAAAGCAAAAGGAAAGCTATTCCTATCCAAGAGTTGCTATGGCAATTAAAATCCATAGATGATTGTGAACACAACTCTGCATAAATCCAACTGAAGTCAGTAATTAGGTTGATAAAAAATAAATGTAACTAAAGAATGTTGAAAGCAAGTTGAACACACATCTGTTATAAAAGCGAAAGGACATTTGGGAAATAGGAATATGAAGGAAGATGCTGCTGACACTTCCAGCTGATAACTGAGGAGTTAATTTTTCACCTTTGGCAGATACCATGAAATTTTTACAAAAAGACGCAAGCATGAGAAATACTGAGGGATACAGGACTACAGTGTTAGGAACAGAAAATGGTTGTGGGGTAGAACTTATGTTCACACAAGTCAATATTGAATGCAAACAGACCAAGGTCCACCTTGTTGACTAATCAGAGCAATGATTGAGTGGCAAAATACCTTGTGGAGGAGAGTGTTGGGGTTCCCCCGCCAAGTCCAAAATCATCATTTTCCTGTTAGACATGTCACGCTATATGTCAAGTCTACTGAGTTATTTTCTCAAAGAATACATACTGCAAGACATTGATGAGGTGTGGAGAATGTGACAACAGGTACAGGGTTATGTTACTGAGCGCCTGATCCGCAGGCCTGAACTAATGATTCAGAGATATATATCCAAATCCCTCCAAAAGTAGTTGGAGAATTTAAATGCAGTTAATCAAATAAATCCAGAATAAAAAGATTGTGTCAGCTGTGATGAAGATTAAACTTTTTATAAATTTCTTTCATGGCATGTGGGCATTTGTTGCCCAAACCAAATTGTCCTTGAGAAGATGATGGTGAGCTGCCACCTTCAGTTCACCTGGGGCAGGTACACCCACAGTGTGGCTGGGAAAGGAATTCTAGAAATTTCATCCTGCGATAGTGAAGAAACTGATATAGTTCCAAGTCAGGATAGGATGTAACTTGAGAATTTACAAGTGGTTGTGGTGTTCCCATGCATCTACTTCCCTTGTCCTGGGTTTTAGAGGTCCTGACTTTGGAAGATATTATTGAAGAGCTCTTATGAGGTTTGCCGTGTATCTTGTAGATGGTGCACACTGCATCAGTGGTGAAGGCATTGAATGTTTAAATTGGTCGACGGGCCCATCAAACTGGCTGCTTTGTCCTGGACGGTGTTGCATTTATGAAGTTGTTGGAGCTGCGCTCATGCAAGTGGATTTCATTCCATCACACTCATGATTTGGGTTGTAGATGGTGGACAGGCTTTGAATCAAAACAGCATTTTTAATAGTGAAAGAAACAATCTAAAGTAGAGGATTTTTACACACACTGATTTAATGGAATAAATGTCCTTTAATGCAGCCAGCAGTGTAAATACCCTCCCTGAGTATTGCACAAAGCAACACAATTGAATTGACATTTTAAGTAAGGCCAATAATTACAGTCTAAGAATAAGGGGTAAAGCATTCAGGACTGAGATGAGGAAAAACTTCTTCACTCAGAGTTGTGAACCTGTGGAATTCTCTTACCACCAGTTCATTAGATATGTTCAAGAGGAAACTGGACGTGGCCCTTGTGGCTAAAGGGATCAAGGGACATGGAGAGAAAGCAGGAATGGGATATTGAAAGTGCATGATTAGCCATGATCATACTGAATGATGGTGCAGACTCAAAGGGCCGAATGGCCTACTCCACCTATTTTCTATGTTTCATGCTTTGCTACTTTGTCTTAGCATAAAAGGACAATTAACATCACAAAACCATCATAAAAACATCCACTAAACTCGACATTTCAACTTTTAATGTTTATCTGTGGAGGAAGGTACCAAACTGCATAACTATACATTTCTTTTATATTTAGTGTTGTATTTCATACGTTATTTCAGCAGAATATAACGGTGCACTATTTCAATCTACTATTTTTTTCTTGGAGAGAAATATTCCAAGGAACATTACTCTGATTATAACACTGATTCCTATGGGAACCTGTGATTTGCTTAAAGTCATTTCACTTAAAGTTGTAATGTTCAGGGAGGCAGGTGCAACTTTAAGTGAGAGCGTACTATACATTAAAGGTACATGCAGCTCGGCAAAGTCCTCCTCACTGACACGCAAATATACGAACGTGAATAAGGAGTAGGTCAGTCGGCATCTTGATCCAGCTCTGTCATTTGATCAGACCATGGCTGGTCTAATTTCCTGGGTACCTTCCATAATCTTTTCATTCATTGTGTAAGGCTTGTGGGTTTTGAGGTTTGAAAACTCTTAAGGTCTGAATTATTAATCCCTAACACTCGGGTGCTCAGTTGTGCTTGAGCTACAAGTTACGAGTAAGTAGTATTGATGATACAAGTGGCATTTATTTAAGAAAACTTTACATATAGAAACAGAAAATTGGAGCAGGAGGAGGCCATTCGGCTCTTCAAGCCTGGTCCATCGTTCATAATGATCATCGCTGATCATCCTACTCAATAGCCTGATCCTGCCTCCTCCCCACTCCCATTTCCCCCATATCTTTGATCCCTTTAGCCCGAGTGCTATTTGTGACTGCATCTTAAAAACATACAATGTTTTGGCCTCAACTACTTTCTGTGGTAGCAAATTCCACAGGCTGACCACTCTCTGGGTGAAGAAATTTCTCCTCTGTCCAAAATGGTCTATCCTCAGACTGTGACCCCTGGTTCTGGACACCTCCACTATCAGGAATATCCTTGCTTCGACCCTGTCTAGTCCTGTTAAGATTTCTATAGATTTCGATAAGATCCGCCCCCCCCCCCCCCTCTTCTGAACTCCAGCGAATACAATCCTAATTGACTCAATCTCTCCTCATACATCAGTCCTGCCATCCCAGGAATCAAGTCTGGTAAACCTCTCCACTCCCTCTACACAAAGAACATCCTTCCTTAGATAAGGAGACCAAAGCTGCACACAATATTCCAGGTGTGGCCTCACAAAGGCCCTATATAATTGCAGCAAGACAGCCCTGCTCCTGTACTCGAATCCTCTCACTATGAAGGCCAACATGCCATCTGCTGCCTTTACCACCTGCTGCACCTGAATGCTTACCTTCAGTGACTGGTGTACAAGAATTCCTAGATCTCATTGCACATTCCTCTCTCCTAATTTAGTGCCATTCCAATAATAATCTGCCTTCCTGTTTTTGCTACCAAAGTGGATAACCTCATGTTTACCCAAATTTTACTGCATCTGCCATTCCTTTGCCCACTCAATCAACTTGTCCAAATCACACTGAAGCATCTCTGCATCCTCCTCTCAGCTCACCCACCCAGATTTGTGTCCTTATCAAAAAGCAGTGAGGATGACATATAAGTTTTTCATCTCGAGATCCTAGGAGTTCTTAATATTACCAGCACAGCTGATGTCTTTTTTGTCTTTGAAATGAAGTTGAACTGTGATTAAAGAGTCATACTCCAGAAGCCGTGGTACCACTGTGCCAACAAAAAACACAACTTCTCAACTTTTATCCTCCAGGCTTATTATTTCTTCCTTATTCGAAAATAATCCAAATTCACATCTTTCATTGGCTTCGTGTGCAAGGCATCTTGTGTCACCCCATCTTTGCAAACCCTGCTTCGTGGGTCTTTAACTGACACAACTCTATCTCTTACCCCCTTGGGTTCCTCAGCATTTACATTCCGTTGCAAACAAATTATGCAATTACAGAACAGTCACAAACAAAGCCACATTCTCTTGTCAATAACAAACTATAATATCAGAAAATAAAGTTTTCCTCCTGATACAGATATCCTGCCCCACAATTGGGGTTAATTGATGCATGGGTTTTGTGTAAAGATGAAGTGCCATTCTAATTCCAAACTATCTTTTGCCATTCCTTAAAAAGTTGATTTAAAAAAGACCTAATTGCACTGTGGGCAATTCAGGCAGCACACCACTGCTCCAACTCAAACTCAGAAATGTAAAGTTGTAAAACAATGAAACAATTCTGTTTCTCACAAACAACAGCCTTCCTGTAAAAAGTTCCAACTGGCAGAAATTCAAACGGGACTATTTGAAAAGTGGTCAAGGAATAAAATCCAGAGATGCCACAAATCCTAAAAATTAGTAGAATAATCAAAATCTTATACTTGTCTGTCGAGAGTATATCTAACTCAGCCTTAATAATATTCAATGTCCCCCCCACTTTAACTCCCCCACAGATGAAACATTTTACCGGTATCCACCCTGTCAAATCTCCTCAGGATCTTTTCAATAAGATCACCTCTCATTCTTCTAAACTCCAATGAAGACAGGCCCAACCTCTCCAACCTTTCCTCATAAGACAACATCTTCATCCCAGGAGTCAATCGAGTGAACTTTCTTTGCTCTGCTTCCAATGCAGTTATGTACTTTCTTAAATACACAACTCCAAGGTGTGGTCTCACTAACATCCTGTACAACTGGAGCAAAACTTCCCTATTTTTATATCCCATTCCCCTTGCAATAAACAGCATCAACCCATTTGCCTTCCTAATCACTGCTGTATCTCCATACCAACTTTTTGTGATTCATTTACCAGGATGCCCAGATCCTTCTGTACCACTGATGTATGCAATCTTTCTCCATTTAGATAATATGCTGTTTTACATTTGGGGATCTGTGCCAAAATTGGGAGAATTGTCTCACAGTCTAGTCAAATAGCAGCCTGAAATAATTGTAACCACAGAACCATCCATGCTTAAAGTCAATGTCACCTATCCCCACCAACAGGGGAAACCACCTGAGATATTGGCACAGTAGAATACAGTTGGGAGAGAGTCCTCATAAAAATTAGATTATCAACTACTGTCATCCCTCAGCTGATGAATCAGCTGATGAATCCTCCAAAGAACAAAGAAAATTACAGCACAGGAACAGGCCCTTCGGCCCTCCAAGCCTGCACCGATCATGCTGCCTGACTTAACTAAAACCCCCTACCCTTCCGGGGACCACATCCTTCTATTCCCATCTCATTCATGTACTTGTCAAGACGCCCCTTAAAGTCACTACTGTATCCGCTTCCACTACCTCCCCCGGCAACAAGTTCCAGGCACCCACCACTCTGTCGAAAACCACTCCATGTTGAACACTGAACACCGCTGAGTAGCAAAGACACAGACTGTGCCCTGGGTGGGAGACTCCAATGTCCATCACAAACAGTAGCTTGGCAGGACAACTACTAAGCAGGCATATCTGTCAGATTGGGCCTGCGCAAGAGGTGAGTGAAGCAACATGTAGGGAAAACCTATTCACCCTCACCACTATACCTGTTGGTCATGTCCTTCTGGAAACCAAATGTCACTCCAGCACTGAGAATATCCTTCATTGTATGGTGCGGCATACCACCATGCTAAATTGGATTAGACTTAGAAAAATCAAGCAGCTCAAAACTGGGCATCCATGGGCCATCATAGGTCAAGTACAGCAACGGAATTTGTATTCCACCCACAATCCATCTCCATGACCCGGCATATCCCTCACTCTGTCATTACCATCAAGCCAGGAGATTAACCTGGTTCAATAGAGAGTGCAGGAGGGCAAGTCAGGAGCAGTACCAGGCAGAGCTAAAAATTAGGTACCAACTGATGAGGCTACAACACAAAACTACATGTTAAACAACGAAAACAGCACACAGTCAGACTGATGCAATCCCACAACCAACAGGTCAGCTCAAAGCTCTACAGTATTGCCACATTCAGTCGTAAATGGTGGTGGACAATTAAACAACTAACAGGAAGAGGAGGCTCCATGAAAGTCCAACACATCAGTGCAAAGGACATGGCATTTCCAACCAGCTTTATCCAAAAGTGCAGGATCTATCTCAACCTCTTCCTGGGGTCCCCAGTGTCAACTTTCCAACTTCCAGCCAATTCAGTTTAGAAACATAGAAACTAGAAGCAGGAGGAGGCCATTTGGCCCTTCAAGCCTGCTCACCCATTCATTTTGATCATGGCTGATTATTGAATTCAATATCCTGATCCCCCCCCCTTCCTCCCATATCCCATACTCCACGTGAGATCAATAAATGGCTGAAGACATTGGATACAGAAAAGGCTGTGGGCCCCACAACTTTCCGACTGTGGAGCTGAAGACTTGTGCTCCAGAACCAGCCACATACAGCCGCAACGTTGGCATCTACCAAAGTTCAAATTATTTTTATTCTTTCATGGGATCTGAGCATCGCTGGTCAGGCCAGCATTTATCACACCTTGAGGAGTGGGGTGAGTTGCCTTCTTGAACTGCTGCAATCCCTGAGGTATAGGTACACCCACAGTGCTGTTAGGGAGGGAGATCCAGGACTTTGACCCAGCGACAGTGAAGGAAAGTGATATATTTCCAAGCCAGGATGGTGAGTGACTTGGAGGCGAACTTGCAGGTGGTGGTGTTCCCAGGTATCTGCTGCTTTTGTCCTGCTAGATGGAGGTCACGGGTTTTGAAAATGCTGCTGAAGGAGCCTTGGTGAGTTGCTGCAGTGCATTTTGTATATAAGACCATAAGACACTGGAACAGAATCAGGCCATTCAGCCCATCAAGTCTGTTCCACCATTCAATGTGATCATGACTGATCTGAGATGACAATCTCTACTCCACTTGCCCACATTATATGCATATTGTACACACTGCTGCTGCTGTGTGTTGCCGATGGGTAGTGTAAATGTTTAAAGTGGTGGATGGGGTGCCAATCAAGCGGGGCTGCTTTGTCCTGGATGGTGTCAAGCTTCTTGAATGTTGTTGGAGCTGCACCCATCCCGGCAAGCGGAGAGTATTCCATCACATTCCTGACTTGTGACTTTTAGATGATGGACTTGCTTTGGAGAGTCAGGAGGGGAGTTACTCGCCACAGAATTCCCAGTCTCTGACCTCCTCTTGTAGCCACAATATTTATATGGTTGGTCTAGCTCAGTTTCTGGCCAATGGTAACCAGGATGTTTTTTGATAGTGAGGGATTCAGCAATGATCATGCCATTGACTGTTAGGGCGATGATGAGATTCTCTTGTTGGAGATAGACTGGCACTTGTGTGGCGTGCTGTGGCAGACAGTTACCATCCAATGAGCATCCTCCAGCGTAATGATGGAAGGTGCTATCAAGCAGCACTTCATCAGCAATAACCTTGATGCTCAGTTTGGATTCTGCTAGGACCACTCCTGACCTCTTTGTAGTCTTGTTCCAAAAGAGCTGAACTCAAGAGCTGAGGTACCGCCTTGACATCAGGGTAGCATTTCACTGAATGTGGCATCGAGGAGCCCTGATAAAACTGAAATCAGGAGAAAACTCACAATGGCTCAGGGTCATACTGGCACAAAGAAAGATAGTTGTTGGAGGCCAATCATCTCAACGCCAGGACATGGTGGGAAACGCTCCTCAGAGTAGTCAGTGGTGATGTTCACTAATGACTGTAGTATTTGCAAATTCTAAGATACTAAAGCAGTCTGTGCCTCCATGCAGCAAGACCTATATTCAAGTCAATATTCAGGTTTGGACTGATAAGTCATAAAGTCATACGGTGCAGAAAAGGCTCTTCAGCCCATTAAGTCTGCACTGACAATAACTGTAAGAAGTCTCACAACACCAGGTTAAAGTCCAACAGGTTTATTTGGTAGCAAATACCATAAGCTTTCGGAGCATAGCTCCTTCGTCAGATGGAGTGGTTATCTGTTCTCAAACAGTGCAAACAGACACAGAAATCAAATTACAGAATACTGATTAGAATGCAAATCTCTACAGCCAGCCAGGTCTTAAATGTACAGACAATGTGGGTGGAGGGAGCATTCAACACAGGTTAAAGAGATGTGTATTGTCTCCAGACAGAACAGCTAGTGAGATTCTGCAAGCCCAGGAGGCAAGCTGACAATAAGTACCACTAGAAGTGCGCTAATCCCATTTTCCTGCACTTGTCCTATATTCTTGAATGTTATGATATTTCAAGTGCTCATCCAAAGGTTTCCAGCCTCCACTACCTTCCCAGGCAGTGCATTCCAGATTCCCACCACCCTCTGAACGAATATGTTTTTTCTCAAATCACCTCTGAATCTCCTGCCCCTTACTTTAAAACTCTGCCCCCTTGTGATTGACCCCTCAACCAAGGGGAACAGCTGCTTCCTATCCACCCTGTCCATACCCCTCATAATCTTATACACCTCAATCATGTCCCCTCTCAGCCTTCTTTGCTCTAAAAAATAATCCAAGCCTATCCAGTCTCTCCTGATAGCTCCATCCCAGACAACATCCCAGTGAATCTCCTCTGTACTCCCTCTAGTGTTATCAGTGGTAGGTAACATCCGTGCTACACAAGTGCCAGGCAAGGATCATCTCCAATAAAGAGAATCAAACTATCTCCCCTGACCCTCAACAGCATTACCATTTTTTAATCTCCCACCATCAACACCTGGGGGTTAACTTTGACCAGAAACTGAACTGGATCATAGTTAATATCATATTAACACATAAATACTATAACCACAAGGGCAGGTTGGAGGCTGAGTATTCTGTGGTGTGTATAACACTTGCTGTAAGGCACAAATCAGGAGTGTGATGGAATACTTTCCGTTTGCTTGGCCAGCTCCAACACTCAAGAAGCTCCACACCATCCAGGACAAAGCAATCCTGTTTGATTGGCATCCCAACCTACCGCCTTTAACAGTCAGTCCCTCCATCACTGATCATCTGCAACTTACCATGTCTCATTCGACAGCACCTTCCAAACCTGTGACCTAGACCACCTAGGAGGATGAGGGCAGCAGGCACATGAGAGCACCAACACCCACAGGTTCTTATCCAGGTCACACACGTTCCTTACTTGGAAATAAATCAAAATCCTGGAATTCCCTGCCCAACAACATCGTGGGTGCACCCACACCGCGTGGACTACAGCACTTTAAGAAAGTGACTTGCCCACTTCATTCTCAAGGGCAAATAGAGATGGACAACAAATGCCGGCCAAAAATATCCCAAATTTTTGATTTGATTTGATTTATTATTGTCACATGTATTGGCATACAGTGAAAAGTATTGTTTCTTGTGCGCTATACAGACAAAGCATACCGTTCATAGAGAAGGAGTGGAAAGAGTGCAGAATGTAGTGTTACAGTCATAGCTAGGGTGTAGAGATAGATCAACTTAATGCGAGGTAGGTTAATTCAAAACTCTGATGGCAGCAGGGAAGAAGCTGTTCTTGAGTCGGTTGGTATGTGACCTCAGACTTTTGTATGACTTTCCCGACAGAAGAAGATGGAAGAGAGAATGTCCGGGGTGTGTGGGGTCCTTGATTCTCATGGCTGCTTTGCTGAGGCAGCGGGAAGTGTAGACAGAGTCAATGGATGGGAGGCTGGTTTGAGTGATGGACTGACTCTAGCAGTGCTGGAAGCTGGGAGAGGGAAAGCGTGTTGACTCCAATGCGCAGAATGCCAGGACGCCATAATGTTCCAGCAGTGGATCCTCAATCTAATCACCAGCCAATCCTGCTGTTCTATTCTAGCCTGGAAATGCTGGCACAACCCACTCCAGCACTTACTGCCAAAGAGAAAGTGAAAGCAGCGGTCATAGACCAAATATTTTCAATTCAATATGTTCAAACCCATGGCCGGCTGGTATCTAATGAAAAGAAAGTGATTTATTCCAAAAGCTGTTTTATAAACCTTATTGGAACAATATTTAAAGTCAATCAGAAGAGGTCAGAAGGTGAGTGGGCTGGGGAATTGAACCAACGTGTGCCGGACAAGTGGAATGTGTTTGTCGAATCTTTGTCATTGCAGTAATTGTTTTCTCAATCTTTGCAAACTGAACAAACTGGTTTGTTGAGGGGCCGGACGAAGCTACTCATTACTGAGATTACAAAGAACAGGCAGTTCCAATTCTGTTTATGAGGAAACTCCAGGCTCTGCACTAACACAACTCCCATTGAACAGAAAACCTTCCCACTCCAGGTAATGTTATCCCCAGTGCACCAATTAACATTTGTGTTTGTTATGGGTTAGGGTAAAAACTTCAAAGTAAATTCTTTAAAAAGATCTGGCACCTTCTTATCTATCAACTCCTGACCAGACTGTACATTCTTTTGCACCTCTTTTGCTTCAACAGGGCTTTCCTTTACCACCTTAACAAACCCCACTGGCTTATCCTGTTTTACCACATCAGTTTTCCCAGTGATTTCCTTAAACCACCAACACTGCAACTTTACACGGCTTAATTTATTACAGTGAAAACATCTGAGGCTTTTCATTTTTTTTCCACCCTCCTGTATTTCCCTTTTAACCTGAGGTACACTGTCTTTATTATCTCCCACACGATCTCCTTTACCTTTACCACTTGAGTATTTCTCTTTTCCTTATTTTCTATCCCTCACAGGCCGAAACTGATGTCAGTAACTAAACTTTGATTTATGAATTAATTCATAATCATCTGCCATTTCTGCTGCTAACCTCACAGCTTTAACCCTCTGCTCTTCCACTCAAGTTCTCACCACATCACGAAGTGAATTTTTAAACTCCTCCAAAATAATCATTTCTGTAAGAGCTTCGGTATATCTGGTCTATTTTCAAAGCCCTTACTATCAAAATTACTCTGTTTGATCCTTTCAAATTCTATGTACGTTTGACCAGGCTCTTTCCTTAAATTTCTAAACTGTTGTCTGTAGGCTTCTGGCACGAGTTCATATGCACCTAAAATTGATTTTTTCACCTCCTCATACTTCCCAGATACCTCCTCTGATAGTGATGCAAACACCACACTATCAACTTTGTTTGAATCAGTAATACTCACACGTCCAGTGGCCATTTCATTTGTTTAGCCACTTTCTCAAATGAAATGAAAAAAGCTTCTACATCCTTCTCATCAAACCTTGGCAATGCTTGGACATATTTAAATAGATCCCCATCAAGCCTTTGACTATGAAGCTCTTGCTCATTCTCACTGTCTCATCAGTATACACAGCCTGTACTTTTTCCCGTTACCTCCGCCCATTTTAACTGATGTTCATTTTTCATGGTCAGTTTCCGAAGTTCAAATTTTCTCTCTTTTTCTTTCCCCTTGTCTGCAGTTCAAACAGTCTAATTTCTAGTGCTTTTTGTTCCCCCCCTTTCTTTTGCTCTTTCTGCTGCAATTGTCTCCTTGTCTTTTGCTTTTATTTCAAATTCAAGTTGTTTTTATTCTTTTACATGTTCAAGCTATTTCATCTGCAATTGAATGCTCACTCTCTCCAACGATTCTGACTGTGTTTCTGGCAATTTTAAATGCTCAGCTATCGCCACAATTAGCTCTCCTTTCCGTACACTGTCAGGCAAAGTCAATATAATCATAGCATCCCTACAGTGCAGAAGGAGACCATTTGGCCCATTGAGTCTGCACCATCTCAATCCCACCCAGGCCCTATTCCCGTACCCCACATATTTACACTGCTAATCCCCCTGACACTAAGGGGCAATTTAGCATGGCCAATCCACCTAACCCGCACATCTTTGGACTGTGGGAGGAAACCGGAGCACCCGGAGGAAACCCACGCAGACACGGGGAGAATGTGCAAACTCCACACAGACAGTGACCCGAGGCCGGCATTGAACCCGGGTCCCTGGCGCTGTGAGGCAGCAGCACCAACCACTGTGCCACCATGCTGTCCGTCAACTGCAATGTTTTTGCCAATTCCAAAAGCTTTATTTTAGTCACCTTTTGTAAACCACCTTACGTGACTTCTTCCAGCCCCAGGAACCTCTTAGTCTTTGAAAGAGCCATAATTCCACAAGGCATTCCCTATTTAAACCTGAATACAACACCTGAAAAGAAACCACAAATATGCTCACCACCCACTGTCTTTGAGTTCAATAATCTCAAATCAATCAAGGAATATAGATTTTAATCCCGCTTGAGCTCCAATTATTATGGTTCAGGGCAGAAACTTCAAAGTGTTTTATGAAGCTCATCTGAACCCATGTTTTTTATTTTGAATGTGGCTAGGATAAGCATGATATGTTCCACTTCAGGCGTGATTCAAATGACCCACTGGGGAGCTTTTATCAAACAAAGTGTATTTAAGAATATAGTTAACATGTATAGTAAGAAAATTAGCAAGAACTTTTCATCATAGAATCCCTACAGTGCAGAAGAAGGCCATTTGGCCCATCGAGTCTGCACCGACAAGCAATCCCACCCAGGCCCTATCCCCATAACCCCGCATATTTACCCCACTACTCCCTCTAACCTATGCACCTCAGGGGCAATTTAGGGGCAATTTAGCATGGCCAATCAGCCTAACCCGCACATCTTTGGACTGTGGAAGGAACCGGAGCACCCAGAGGAAACCCATGCAGACATGGGGAGAATGTGCAAACTCCACACAGCCAGTGACCCAAGTCGGGAATCGAACCCAGATCCCTGGAACTGTGAGGCAGCATTGCTAACCATTGTGCCTCCGTGTCAACTACAAACAAGAAACAATCATGATAATGTATAACCCTTAATGAATATATATAAGCTGTCCCAATCAAATAGACAAAAGACCCTTTTCCCAGGTTTAACACAGCACAGACTAATTCTCATGTGATACTGGGATTGAGGTCATTAGTTGAATTCTGCAGTCAAATGCTCTTGAGACTCAGAACAGTTTGAAGACAAGACAACTTCCAAAAACACAGAGAGACTCTGGTCCAGCCCCCAACCACAGCAGGTTTTCACCCTTCAGGAAAACAAGTTCTTGTTCTCAGCTAAACAACAGAATTTTCAAAACAACAGGGAGAGAGGGAAAACACTTCCTTTCAGCTTGCTGCCCCTTCTAAAACTCAAACTCAAACCTACAGCTCCAAACTGAAACTGAAAATGAAATCCCTGTTGCCTGAGCTGCCCACAGCTTTTTCTCCTCCAACAATGACATCACCAAAGGCTGTGAGTATGAATTTAAAAAAAACTCTTAAAGGTACACTAACATCATACTGTGTTGAACTTGCTTAAAGGGTTTTGGAAGGTTTTGGTTTTGATTGGAACATCTTTGATATATTTGTTAACGGTTATACATTAGAGTGGTTGGTTTGTTTCTTGTTTGTAATTGATAAAAATCCTTGTTAATTTTCTTACCAAACATGTTAACTATATTCTTAAATAAACTTTGTTTGATAAAAGCTCCCGAGTGGGTCACCTGAATCATACTTGAAGTGAAACATTTCATGCTTATCCTAGCCAAATTCAAGATGCAAAACTTGTGATCCAGGCAGGGTCCATAGAACACTTTGGAGTTTTCATCTTTCATGATGGAATGTGGGCATCGCTGGCTGGGTCAGCACTTGTTGTCCATCCTTAATTGTCCTTAAACTGAATGGCTTGCTGAGGCCATTTCAGAGGGTATTGAAGAGTCAATCATAATAGTGTGGATCTGGACTCGCATCTAGACCAGACTTGGTAAGGACGGAAGATTTATTAAAACAATGAAGGATAGTTCTCATGGTCACCACTACTGAGATTAGCTTTTAATTCCAGATTTATTAATTGAGTTTAAATTCTACCAGCTGCCGTGGTGGGGTTTGAACCCATGTCCATAGGACATTAGGCTGGGTATCTGGATTACCAGTCCAGTGACGATACCATTACACAACAATCTCCCAAATTCTAAACCAATCCTCATTCCTCTTTGTTGTCTCCTCAATCCCGCCTATACTCCCAATCCTGACCTCCATCTCTCACTGCTGATTGCATCAGGTTGACTCTCTTCCCAAGCCTGTCTTCCAACTCTTCCTCATGTATCGCAGCTCAGCCAATCCCACCTAAAGCAGCAAGAACTGGCTCCTCTTTATAGACCAACCAAAACCCTTTAAGAGTTGCTGGTTATTACTAATCTGACCGGTAACTAGCCAGCATTTGGGCCTCAGTCACTCTGCATGTTTTGCATCAATTCGAAGCCTCTAAACCCAACCAGTCCAGTCCAGATTGTGCCCTGTGAGGGTGCACCAACAAAAGACTTTGTTGACCTTGCCTGAGACATGGGCCAAGGGCATGGTCCTGAGGACACAGCCCAAGCAAGCGGTGAGCAGGAGAGGAGTGAAGGGGGTGAGAGGAAGCACAGAGAGAGGCAGAAGGAGACCTACTGGATGTACATCTGTCCAAGGCAGGTTCACCCCCAAGAGGAACCTCTCCTGCCAGGCCATATCCATCCTGGACTCCTTTGTCAACAACATCTCCGTGTGCCGGGCCTGCAAAGCTTTCTGCTACAGCAAGCAGCAGACCCTGTTCCCCCAGGAGATCCAGACCACCATCTGGCCCTGGAGAGGAACCTGACCCAACAGGCTGCCTCCGAGTGCACAAAGATGGTCACCAAGTATAACAGCTGTGAATGGAATCAGGGATCGCTCCAGCCTACCTCGGGGGGCGGGGGGGGGGGGGGGGGGGAGCGAGAGACATGTTCCACTCAAAAAGCAAACACCCAGGGTCTGCTCACCCATCAGTTTGCCCAGACTTGAGAAATCTGCACTCAGGAATCCTGTACTGAGAAAGGGTTCAATTCTGCAAAACCCCCTAAAATAGGCAAAAAAACCCGAGTCCCAACCGTTAGGAACAGATGTTGAGAACCTCCTCACATTCTGTATGACAATGATACAATATATACAATATCAGAGTCAGCTGTGGCTCCATCAGTCACACCCTCGGACTCTAACTCATCACATCAAGAGACCATATTCCCCCTCTAGAGGCTTGAGCACAGATTCCAGGCTGACACTCCAGTGTGGGCACAGTAAGAAGTTTCACAACACCAGGTTAAAGTCCAACAGGTTCATTTGGTAACACAAGCTTTCGGAGTCTCAGGCTCCTTCATCAGGTGAGGAGGAGCTGTGTTCACAAACAGGGCATATAAAGATACAAACTCAATTTACAAGACAATGTTTGGAATGCGAGTCTTTACAGATTATCAAGTCTTAAAGGTACAGACAATGCGAATGGAGAGAGGGTTAAGCACAGGTTAAAGAGATGTGTATTGTCTCCAGCCAGGACAGTTGGTGAGATTTTGCAAGCCCAAGCAAGATGTGGGGGTTACAGATAGTGTGACATGAACCCAAGATCCCGGTTGAGGCCGTCCTCATGTGTGCGGAACTTGGCTATCAGTTTCTGCTCAGTGATTCTGCGTTGTCATAAGAACATAAGAACATAAGAAATAGGAGCAGGAGTAGGCCATCTAGCCCCTCGAGCCTGCCCCGCCATTCAATAAGATCATGGCTGATCTGAAGTGGATCAGTTCCACTTACCCACCTGATCCCCATAACCCCTAATTCCCTTACCGATCAGGAATCCATCTATCCGTGATTTAAACATATTCAACGAGGTAGCCTCCACCACTTCAGTGGGCAGAGAATTCCAGAGATTCACCACCCTCTGAGAGAAGAAGTTCCTCCTCAACTCTGTCCTAAACTGACCCCCCTTTATTTTGAGGCTGTGCCCTCTAGTTCTAGCTTCCTTTCTAAGTGGAAAGAATCTCTCCACCTCTACCCTATCCAGCCACTTCATTATCTTATAGGTCTCTATAAGATCCCCCCTCAGCCTTCTAAATTCCAACGAGTACAAACCCAATCTGCTCAGTCTCTCCTCATAATCAACACCCCTCATCTCTGGTATCAACCTGGTGAACCTTCTCTGCACTCCCTCCAAGGCCAATATATCCTTCCGCAAATAAGGGGACCAATACTGCACACAGTATTCCAGCTGCGGCCTCACCAATGCCCTGTACAGATGCAGCAAGACATCTTTGCTTTTATATTCTATATCGTCGTGTGTCGTGAAGGCCGCCTTGGAGAACGCTTACCCGAAGATCAGAGGCTGAATGGCCGTGACTGCTAAAGTGTTCCCCAACTGGAAGGGAACACTCCTGCCTGGTGATTGAAGAAGGGTGTTCATTCATCCGTTGTCGTAGCATCTGCATGGTCTCCCCAATGTACCATGCCTCGGGACATCCTTTCCTGCAGCGTATCAGGTAGACAACGTTGGCCAAATCGCAAGAGTATGTACCGTGTACCTGGTGGATGGTGTTCTCACGTGAGATGATGGCATCCGTGTCGATGATCCGGGATGTCTTGCAGAGGTTGCTGTGGCAAGGTCGTGTGGTGTCGTGGTCACTGTTCTCCTGAAGGCTGGGTAGTTTGTTGGGTAGCAAACAGTGACCACTTCCCTTCTAGTCGGGGAACACTTCAGCAGTCATGGGCATTCAGCCTCTGATCTTCGGGTAAGCGTTCTCCAAGGCGGCCTTCACGACACACGACAACGCAGAATTGCTGAGCAGAAACTGATAGCCAAGTTCCGCACACATGAGGATGGCCTCAACTGGGATCTTGGGTTCATGTCACACTATCTGTAACCCCCACGACTTGCCTGGGCTTGCAAAATCTCACTAACTGTCTGGCTGGAGACAATACACATCTCTTTAACCTGTGCTTAACCCTCTCTCCACTCACATTGTCTGTATCTTTAAGACTTGATTACTTGTAAAGACTCGCATTCCAACCATTATCTTGTAAATTGAGTTTGTGTCTGTATATGCCCTGTTTGTGAACACAACTCCCACTCACCTGATGAAGGAGCGAGACTCCGAAAGCTAGTGCTACCAAATAAACCTGTTGGACTTTAACCTGGTGTTGTGAAACTACTTACTGTGCCCACTCCAGTCCAACGCCGGCATCGCCACATCACTCCAGTGTGATACAGAGGGAGTGCTGCACTGTCAGCAATGCAGTCATTTGGATGAAACATTGGTTCAAGTATTGAGTTCCAATAACTGGCGACCAGGGACTGGCCCCAGTAGATGCTTATCAACAGTATCTGAGTGGCTCTTACATGCTGTGTATCTGGCCCGTGCTCCAGGGGAACTCCTGTGCTCCTGAAACGTGACCTCTTTTGTACCCACACCATTCACATAACCACCTGGACCACGATGTTGAGGCCCTGTCTGGATTTTAATGGATGTAAAAGATCCCAAGACAGAATTTTAAAGGAGAGCTGGGAGTTCTCCCCTGGTCAATATTTATCCCTCAACCAACATCACCGAAATATAGATCTGCTCAATATTCCCAGGAGGTATTGTGGGATCGTGCTGTGCGATAACATAGGCTGCCTCATCTCCCAAAATGCAATGCTGCTTGATTGACTGTAAAGCATTTGAGACATCCAGCGGTTCATAAAAGGTGCTATATAAATGCAAGCTTTTTTCTTTCAAGTCAGAACATCGAACATAGAAAAGCTACAGCACAAACAGGTCCTTCGGCCCACAAGTTGCGCCGAACATGTCCCTACTAGGCTTACCTATAACCCTCTATCTTCATAGAAATAATATGGCAACCATTTCAGCTCTGGGCAAAAGCCTCTGAGAATCCACTCTATCAATACCTCTCAACATCTTATACACCTCTATCAGGTCACCTCTCATCCTTCGCCTCTCCAGGGAGAAAAGACCTAGCTCTCTCAACCTATCCTCATAAGGCATGCCACCTAATCCAGGCAACATCCTTATAAATCTCCTCTGCACCCTTTCTGTGGCTTCCACATCCTTCCTGTAATGAGGCAACCAGAACTGGGCACAGTACTCCAGGTGGGGTCTGACCAGGGTTCTACACAGTGTTAAGTCAGTGTTATTTTCTGTCTCTCTCGGGGATTTGAAAGCAGAGTTCTAGCAGGAAATGCTTCTATTCTTTAAGAACCTGTCCCACCTGTTTGTGTAACTGCCTGTCCTCCCGCAGGCACTTTCTGCGTCATAGTTACCTGATAATTTTTAATCTGTAGACATCTCCAGACTAAAAGCTGGTCTGATTTCAGCGTCTTTTTAAACGGGCCGCTTTGGAGTTTTTCCTCAGCTGGTGCAGTGAAAGTGGAATCGGAAAGCAGCAAGGATGGGTAAGAGGTGTTCAATTTAAACAGCCGCCCCAAATGGCAATTAGAGAGAGAGAAACAGGGAATCACGGAGCGTGCAGGGAACATGCCAAAGAGAATAAGCAATTTGCTCACTGACAAATCGGGATGCAGCCTGCCTTGGATCAGACAGGTGGAAAGGGGCAAGTCAGACTGTCCTGGGATGGTGTCAAACTCACCCAGGGGAAGTCAAAACTGTCCCCACAGCAGGGACATTCAGATTGCCCTCGGATAGCCTCACACTAGCCTCTCCTGGTGTGGTGTGGGTTACAGTAAAGGAATCCCTGCCAGGCGTTGCTAACATTTACTAGTTGAACTCCAAGGGAGGTTGTGCAGAGCAGTTGCAGTGTCACTGCCTCTGGGCCGGGAGCGTGGGTTCAAATCCCACCTCTGAATCTGACAGCCACAGAAAGTGCGTTCAGACAGGTTGGTTACCAGCCTGTACATTTTTCCAATGTGCCTGAAAGCAGGAGGCAAGAGCAGGCAAGTTCCCCCCGGTCAGCAACACTGCAGGAGCAACGGCAAAAGCCACTGCATAACTTCACCAAGCATAATCATGGACCGACGCCAATGGTTCCCAATGCCATCTTAGGGTCTGGCACTAAAGGAGTGGAGGTTACTTGTATATTATTTTATTTAAGTTTTTTGTTGTGGTGGAACAGTCCTTGGTATGTTCATTGATGTGGCTGAGTTACACAGTTGATCATCTAAATGAGCTGATTCACCGGACCGAGAGAACTGAGGCTTTCGAACACAGACTTTGTGGAGGTTTGATTGTGCTATTTAGAATAACGCCAAGATTGGAGTCAATCCAGATGGATTGACCATTTGAGCTAAATAGATTTAAAGTGTATTTATTTGTTATTGTCACAAGTAGGCTTAAATTAACACTGCAATGAAGTTACTGAGAAAATCCCCTAGTCACCACATTCCGGTGCCTGTTCGGGAACACTGAGGGAGAATTTAGCATGGCCAATGTGCCTAACCAGCACATCTTTCAGACTGTGGGAGGAAACCGTAGCACCCGGAGGAAACCCACGCAGACATGGGGAAAACATGCAAACTCCACGCACTCACCCAAACTGGGAATCGAACCCTGGCGCTGTGCGGCAGCAGAGCTAACCACTGTGCCACCCATCCAGATTGGAAGGGAAACCAGGGAACATGATTCTGAGGTACGTAAGTGTGGTCGTAAGTTATGTTAGATGGTTATTCGATATACAGATATATATCATCAATATTTAAAACAAAGTGGTGGGCTCCTCCACTGAGTTACTGGATTCGGTTATGAGGAACTGAGTATTTGGATGACTATAAATTGATCGGAGAGTCCACATGGAATTGTAATGAGTAAGTAATGTCTAATTAACCTATTTTAGGAGTTAACTAACGTCCCTTGGTAAGGAAGTGCCTTTCAATGTTATTTATATATACTTCCAGAAAGCTTTCATTAAGGTTCCACTTTTGAGATTGTTAACAAAAATGAGGATGCATGGAATTAGAATCAACTTACTTGGACAAGAAATTTGTTAGCATGTAGGAGGCAGACTGATAATGGGTCTTTGCTCAAATTGGCAAGGTATGGTTACTGGTGACCTGCTGGACACTGGGACTTAACTTTTCATTATTCTGAAATTACTTCGAAGGAATCTCTCTCTTAACCTTTCCGCACCCTGACAGTGCATAGGACAGACTTTCATCTGCCTCTGTAGCTAATTATTCCTGGAACATGCCATGGTGGCACAGTAGTTAGCACTGCTGCCTCTCAGGGAGCTGCCGCTCAACAATCACCAGGCAAGACTGTTCTCTTCCTGTTGGGGAGCACTTCAGCGGTCACGGGCATTCGGCCTCTGATATTCGGGTAAGCGTTCTCCAAGGCGGCCTTCGCGACACACGACAGCGCAGAGTCGCTGAGCAGAAACTGATAGCCAAGTTCCGCACACACGAGGACGGCCTCAACCAGGATATTGGGTTCATGTCACACTATTTGTAACCCCCACAGTTGCGTGGACCTGCAGAGTTTCACTGGCTGTCTTGTCTGGAGACAATACACATCTTTTTAGCCTGTCTTGATGCTCTCTCCACTCACATTGTTTTGTTTCTTAAAGACTTGATTAGTTGTAAGTATTCGCATTCCAACCATTATTCATGTAAATTGAGTCTGTGTCTTTATATGCTCTGTTTGTGAACAGAATTCCCACTCACCTGAAGAGCTCCGAAAGCTTGTGTGTCTTTTGCTACCAAATAAACCTGTTGGACTTTAACCTGGTGTTGTTAAACTTCTTACTGTGTTTACCCCAGTCCAACGCTGGCATCTCCACATCATGCCTCTCAGGGACCCAGGTTTGATTTTGGCCTTGGGTGACTGTCTGTGTGGAGTCTGCACATTCTCTCCGTGTCTGCATGGGTTTCCTCCGGGTGCTCCGGTTTCCTTCCACAATCCAAAGATGTGCTGGCTAGGTAGATTAACCATGGTAAAAGTATGGGGTTATGGGGATTGGGCAGGGGTTGTGGGCCTGGGTAAGGTGATCTTTCAGACAGTCAATGTAGACTTGATGGGCCGAATGGCCTCTTTCGGTATTGTAGGGATTCTATGGTTCGATGGAATAGGACACCAATCTGTCACCAGTCGCCCAGTTCCTGTACTTACTCCCTTCCCTTGTTCCTCTTCTGTTGGCTTTAGTTGAATTCATTGCTGTGAGCTGCTTCTGGACCCAGGAGGATGATGAGCTGCCTCTCCAGATCGGGGATGTCATAAAGAATTCAAAATGCACGCAAGATGAGGGCTGGTGGGAAGGAGAGCTAAATGGGAAAAGGGGCCGTTTCCCAAGAATATTTGTCAAGGTAGGTGAAATCGAATCAAACAGGAATGTGGGTTTTAGATAGGCCATGGTCGGAGTCTGATCTAGTGGAACCAAAGCAACACAGGAACCAAAACCTATCTCTTTCATACGTTCTAGGTACTATTTGAACTTAAATTCTAATTGTGTTTATTTGAGATTTATAACTCAGGAAATATTAATAACTTGTAAATTAATACATATCGAACAGGGCAGGATGGTTCTTGCTTCCTGATTCAGCCTTGGGTGCGGGTTGACTCTCAGGGCGGGGTTTTCCAACCACGCTCGCCCCGAAGCTGGAAAAACCCACCTGAGATCAATGGACCGATTCTGTGGCAGGCGGGGCGGTAAAATTCCGGCATCAGTCTCTGCTCCATGCCTCATTGTTCAACCTTGACCGCATGTCAAGTCCGAGGGTGATGTTAAGACCAAGCTATGCAATGAGACCGTGTCCCGGAATTTAGCGTAAGATCACATTAGACTGACATACTTTCATTCTTCGACTAAAGGCCATAACCAAACCACAAACTGATTGTAAATAATTATCCAAATTAAACTTTTCTACACTCTGATTGGATGACCAAGCTTTGCATTGGCCAATGAAATAGCTATAATGTCAAATGCAAAAACCTAATTGGTTACTGATGAGCCAAAATGAGGAGAAAGAAACTGGGAGAGAGTTCCTGGTAAAACAAACTCGTTCTCTGGGAGACATATTCGAGTTATAAAAATATCGACAATTAAACCTGAGGCCTTCTAACTGTATGTGTCACCAGAATTCTTTTTTTCTTTTTGATTGTTTTCTGTTTACCTCCATGACTGAGGTGCTGACTGTGTTTGAGAGGCTTTCCCTCAGTAAGCCACCCTTCAGCCCTTCACTCAAATGCCCATGTATCACATGTGGCCACAGGGAGCCAGGGCGGACAAGCTATTTGATTGTGACTGCCATTGGCAATGTCTTTTCTTCAATTCCACACACAGATGCACACATACACCTCTCTCAAGAATCACTGGACAGCAACCCAGAATGGGAAACGGGACCCATATTAGTTCCCTATCACATCAAAACCTATTATCTTTGCCATCTATACCCCCGTTGATTCAGATCTGGGCCTCAGCTGGTCAGGTAAAGCTCAGCGTCACAACCAGTGGTCACCTAAATGACCCGTGGACCTGGGGTTCTTTGTAAGATAAAACAGGTCAGATTGGTGCTTGATAACACTGGAGTTCAGTGGAATCAACACAGAGAGGGACAAGGAATCAGATTACTGAAGATTTAGTAACAATATACAATCACTGCAGGAGCAGGGCCGGAGATTAGAAGCCATTAAACGTTATTAACTGCCAGTTCTTGCAGTTGTTTTTTCCATTAATAGGATGTGGGCACCATAGGTCAGACCAACATTTATTGCCCATTCCTAATTGCCCCTGAGAAGGTGAACTGCCTTCTTGAACTACTGCAGTCCCTGAGGTGCAGGTACACCCACATTGCTGTTAGGGAGGGAGTCCCAGGATTTTGGCCCAGTGACAGTGAAGGAACGGTGATACATTTCCAAGTCAGGATGGTGAGTGACTTGGAGCGGAGCATGTCCTCTTTAAACTTCCTATATTCAGCCTGGATCTCACTGGTATTTTCAGACGGATATATGTCATAGATCCTAACGCTCCTGACTTGTGCCTTGTAGATTGTGGACAGGCTTTGGGAGTCAGGCATTGAGTTACTCACTGCAGCATTCCTACTCTGGTCAATGATAACCCCCAGGATGTTGACAGTGGGGGATTCAGCGATGGTAATGCCATTGAATGACAAGGGGAGATGGTTAGATTCTCTCTTGTTGGAGATAGCCATTGTCTGGCATTTCTGTGGTGCGAATGTTACTTGCTACTTGTTAGCCCAAGCCTGGATATTGTCCAGGTCTCACTGCATTTGGACATGAACTGCTTCAGTATCTGAGGAGTTGCAAATGGTGCTGAACATTGTGCAGTCATCAGCGAACATCCTCACTTCTGACCTCATGATTGAAAGAAGCCCATTGATGAAGCAGCTGAAGAAGGCTGTGCCGAGGACACTCCCCTGAGGAACTCCTGGGGCTGAGATGATTGACCTCCATCAACCACAACCATCTGCCAGGTATAACTCCAGCACGTTTAACAGGTTGAGGACTGGGCACTTACATTAAAATACTGATTTTCGCTGCTAATCCCATTTCAGTTTATTACTCGGCTATTAATTTAAACACTCTCCAAACATTCCAGTTTAATGAGACAAACAAGGACAGGAGCTGATTCTTAATTCAGTCAACAATCTCTCTTTGTTTCACACTTTAGGTACCAACTCAATTTAAACATTTGCGATTCTTTGAACTCTTTCACTGAACTTTAACTCTTAACTGAACTTTAACTGTAATTATTTAACTAAAAATAGACACTTCACGGTTTTAGGAAAGAACTGGCCAGGACTGTTCCTGATGTAGAATCTATCCTCATGGTCATCACTGAAGAAGTTCCTTCAGGGCACACTTCTTACCATGGCGGATCTCTATAGAGTTATCGCTGGGGACAAAGGCTGCACATGTCTTTTAGCTACAAATTCTTTCACGTGCTTCCAGAAGATTCTCTGTCATCCAGCCAATTGCGTAACCAGAAACCAATCACATGACTCGAAAAGCCAATTAAATTGTAAACAACGCCACTGTGCATGTAGAAACATAGAAACATAGAAAAACTACAGCACAAAACAGGCCCTTCGGCCCCACAAGTTGTGCCGAACATATCCCTACTTTTTAGGCCGACCTATAACCCTCCATCCTATTAAGTCCCATGTACTCATCCAGGAGTCTCTTAAAAGACCCTATTGAGTTTGCCTCCACCACCACTGACGGCAGCCGATTCCACTCGCCCACCACCCTCTGTGTGAAAAACTTCCCCCTAACATTATGTAGCCCACATAAAACCAATAAAATTGGATGCCATCCAGTCTTCCCAAAAGTAATCAACTTCCCATGTTTGGTCAAGACAGGAAGCTTCAGACCACAGTTCCAGACCGGGTTCCTGACTCAAAGTAATTTTATGACCTGCATCTGGTTTTAATTTTAAGTTGACCAAAATCCCAGCATGCTTAACTCTCAGCCAGAATAGCCACTATTGTCATTATTGTTGTTAAATCATTGTTGTAGTCATTCTTTCTCCGACTATAAGCTGTAATAGAACTACATCAGGATATCGTTCTGAAATACAACATGCAATACTTGCAACAATTCATGGAAATTTTTCCATTTGTGATTATGCAAATTAACTGAATTGCAAGTTTAAATGGTAACTTAATCAGTACAATTTCGAGTGTGATTTGAGGGCAATTTCTCAATTGCAATCAAAATGGAAACTTTACCACTTAATATTTACCCCAAACCATCCAGGACAAAAGCAGCTTAAACACCCACTCTCTCTACTATTGATACACAATAAGAAGTCTCACAAAACCAGGTTAAAGTCCAACAGGTTTATATGGAATCATGCGCTTTTGGAGCACTGCTCCTTCATCAGATGAGTGGAGGGATAGGTCACAGGATACACAATGGCAGCAGTCTGTACCATCTACAAGATGCACTGCAGGAACTCATTAAAGCTCCTTCAACAGCACCTACCTAATTCTTTTAATTCATTTTTAATTTTTTTTATTAGTGTCACAAGTAGGCTTACATTAACACCACAATGAAGTTACTGTGAAAATGTCCTAGTCGCCAGACTCTGGCGCCTGTTCAGGTACACTGAGGGAAAATTTAGCATAGCCAATGCACCTAACCAACATGTAAAGAATAAAAAGAACAAAGAACAAAGAAACTTACAGCACAGGAACAGGCCCTTCGGCCCTCCAAGCCTGCACCGACCATGCTGCTGAACTGAACTAAAACCCCCTACCCTTCCGGGGACCATATCCCTCTATTCCCATCTTATTCATGTATTTGCCAAGACGCTCCTTAAAAGTCACTATCATATCTGCTTCTACTACCTCCCCGGCAGCGAGTTCCAGGTACCCGCCACCCTCTGTGTAAAAAACTTGCCTCATACATCTCCTTTAAACCTTGCCCCTCGCACCTTGAACCTGTGCCCCCTAGTAATTGACTCTTCCACACTGGGAAAAGGCTTCTGACTATTCACTCTATCCATGCCTCTCATAATCTTGTAGACTTCTATCAAGTCGCCCCTCAACCTCCGTCATTCCAGTGAGAACAAACCAAGTTTCTCCAACCTCTCCTCATAGCTAATGCCCTCCATACCAGGCAACATCCTGGTAAATCTTTTCTGTACCCTCTCCAAAGCCCCCACATCCTTCTGGTAGTGTGGCGACCAGAATTGAACACTATATTCCAAGTGCGGCCTAACTAAGGTTCTATAAAGCTGCAACATGACTTGCCAATTTTTAAACTCAATGCCCTGGCCGATGAAGGCAAGGGTGCCTTATACCATCTTGTCCACCTGTGTTGCCACTTTCAGTGACCTGTGTACCTGTACACCCAGATCTCTCTGCCTATCAATACTCTTAAGGGTTCTGCCATTTACTGTATATTTCCTCTCTGTATTAGACCTTCCAAAATGCATTACCTCGCATTTGTCCAGATTAAACTCCATCTGCCACCTCTCCGCCCAAGTCTCCAACCGATCTATATCCTGCTGTATCCTCTGATGGTCCTCATCGCTATCCGCAAATCCACCAACCTTTGTGTCGTCCTCAAACTTACTAATTAAACCAATTATATTTTCCTCCAAATCATTTATATATATATTACAAACAGCAAAGGTCCCAGCACTGATCCCTGAGGAACGCCACTTGTCACAGCCCTCCATTCAGAAACACACCCTTCCACTGCTACCCTCTGTCTTCTATGAAAGAGTAAGAGTTTTAACAACACCAGGTTAAAGTCCAACAGGTTTCTTTGGTAGCAAATACCATTAGCCCAAACAGGGCACAGAGAATGCACATGTCTCTGGCGACTGTTTGAGAGCACATTTCCACTCCATCTGATGAAGGAGCAGTGCTCCGAAAGCTAATGGTATTTGCTACCAAATAAACCTGTTGGACTTTAACCTGGTGTTGTTAAAACTCTTACTGTGTTCACCCCAGTCCAACGCCGGCATCGCCACTTCTATGAAAGAACCAGTTCTGTATCCACCTTGCCAGCTCACCTCTGATCCCAAGTGACTTCACCTTCTGCACCAGTCTGCCATGAGGGACCTTGTCAAAGGCCTTATTGAACTCCATGTAGACAAAATCCACTGCCCTACCCTCATCAATCATCTTCGTCACTTCCTCAAAAAACTCGATCAAGTTAGTGAGGCATGACCGCCCCTTCACAAAACCATGTTGCCTCTCGCCTTTCAGACAGTGGGAGGAAACCGGAGCACCCAGGGGAAACCCATGCAGACACGAGGAAAACATGCAGACTCTGCACAAGCAGAGACCCAAGCCGGGAATCGAACCCAGGTCCCTGGCGCTGTGAGGCAGCAGTGCTAACCACTGTGCCACCATGCCGCCCATAATCTGTTACCTCTCCTACCGAGAAGGACAAGGACAGCAGCTGCACGGGAACACCATCACCTGCTACATCACCCCTTATAACACACAGCATCCTGACCTGAAAATATACGGCCGTTCCTTCACTGTCACTGGATCAAAATCCTGGAACTCCTTCCCTAACTTTAAAACTTTAAACTTGTAAAACCTAACAGCACTGTGGATGCATCTACACCACATGGGCTGCAGTTGTTTGAGAATGCAGCTCACAACCACCTTCTCAAGGGGCAATTAGGGATGGGCAATAAACTCTGGCATTGCCAATGATACTCACATCCCAGGATTGAATAAAAATTATGATATAAATAAGCGTACCCTCAGTTCAATTTCAGACTAATTATTGATGGAGATTTCTGTTGAAGAGGTTGCATTCACAGACATGCAGCTAAACTATCCAGTGTCTGTGGTAAGGAGAGCTCAGTCTAAACCAACGTTTGTGTTTTACAGGAAGTACCAACTCACACCGTTAAACTTGAAAGACACATACAGCCTCGTTCTGTCCGCAGAAGTAAGTGCAGTCTTTTATTTGATGTGGAAATGCTGGCCTTGGACTGGGATGGGCACAGTAGGAAGTCTCACAACATCAGGAAATTACTCACCTGATGAAGGAGCAGCGCTCCGAAAGCTCGTGATTCCAAACAACCTGTTGGACTTTAACCTGGTGTTGTGAGACTTCTTACTGTCTTTTGTTTGGTGATTAGTGGCAAGTACTAGAAAAGGGTGACATCTATAAGAATCTAAGATGACCTGAAATAAAAGTGAAGGTACCACGGCGCTTCGAGCATCTTCCGCCATTTAATAAGATCATGGCTGATCCTCTACCTCCACTCTTCCTTCCTGCCCTCTCCCCATTGGTTGAATGGAGAATTCCACTGAGGCCTGTTATTCTGAGCCAATAACAATGTCACATTTCCCAGAGACCACCCTGTGACTCAGCCTCCGTCACAATGCTGCAAGGGCGACAGGATCAAAACACGCAACCCAATCATCTTTGCAGGCTCAAGGCTTGTGACTTCCGCACGCCCAAGGTAAATATGGATGAGGCAAACTGTTTGAGCCTTCGCCACTCGCCCATCCGACCCCTCGTCACCTTAGAAACATGGAGCTGGGTTTCACCATCTTCCAGCGGAGGTAGCGGAGGGAGGGGGAGTGGGGGTGGGAGGGTGGAGAGGAGGGGCGGGGGGCAATACTCCTCCATCCCGGCTAGGTAACAGTCCCCTCTCTCAGCCCTCAACGTCGCTGGGTCCTGATGACCACATGGCATGCATCATAAAGATGTCACCTGCATTTAGGGCAGAGGCAGCGGTGTCCCTGGTGCCTGCTCAGTTGTGCTGGCTAAAATTGCCATCCCTCGAGCGGGTAGCTCAGAACCATTTTAACCGCCACTCTCTCTGGCTTAAAGGGCTTCACAGGGACAGGCCAGATTAAACATACGTCACCAACACCAGAACAGTTTAAGAACGGTTAATCTTTCTGCCTAATGAAATTATCTCAGCTTTGAAATTATCAAATGACCTTAATGGATTTTTGGGAGAAAGTTCGAGATTTTTACAACACTTGGGTGAAGAAATAATTCCTGACATCAACACTGAATGGCCTGGATGATACCCCAATACCCCTTTAACTCTCCCTCGCGATGGAATATCTCTTGATTCTATCAAATCCTTTATTGATTAGAAGATCTCTGTTATATCACTCATTCATCTTCCATAATCAAGGGAATATAAGCCTTGTTCATACTACCTCCCTTTCATAATGAATTCCTCCTGTATTTTTCCAATGAATGTGTTGCAGCCTCTCTGAGGCCAATATCTTTCCTGATGTATGGTGCCCAGACTGAGTAAAGTCTTCCAGATGTGACCTAACCAGAGCTCTATACAGCTGTAACATTTGTATTTCAAACCTTTCACAATAAAGGCTGATCAAACTTTTTAAAATCACCTTCTGTACCTGCCCAGTAGTTTGTTGTGATTCCCTTCCCCCGATTTCTCTCTGCATCCACATTTCCGAACTTTTTTACCATAGAAAATACTTCCTTATGTCTAAACATGATGACTTCACACTTTTCCATATTGAACTCACACTTTTTTCCCACTCACCCTATCTATCAATGTCCTTTTCCAGCTTTCTGTTCCCACTGTGCTATTTTCCAAACACATCAACACTGTTCCTTAGAACAAACACAAAATATGGCTCGCTATTCCCCTATCTAACCACTTACAAACACAGTGAAACGCAGAGGCCCCCGGAGAGAATCCTGGGCTATATCATCAATCACGTCCTGTTCAATATTCAGGAGAATTCCATCTAGTTTATGGAACCTATCCACATGATTTAAATCTTTCTCCAGCCCTGCAGTACACTGGGTTGGGCTAAATTACTAGTTATTGTACATTCTGATTGCTGTTCTACACATCTGTGCTGATCATGATCAGAGACAGGAAATGCAACATTCATGGCAACTGGAATGAGCTACAGAATTGGAACACGTGCCTTTTCTGGTTATTACTAGGAGTATATTTTTTGTTTGTGGGGGAGAGCAGGGGTGGGGGGGTGGGGGGCGGGGGGGAGGGTGGGGGCAGGTTAGTTTAGATGACAAGTTGTAGTCCAGAGTGACACCCACAGGGTTTAATCCCTAGTCTTGGGGCCTGTCTCCTCACCCTACCCGTAGTAAAAAATCACAGCACTTTGCTGTAATTCATCAAACAATCACCAGTGAGCAGCACGGT
This sequence comes from Mustelus asterias, assembly GCF_964213995.1. Lineage (NCBI taxonomy): Eukaryota > Metazoa > Chordata > Chondrichthyes > Carcharhiniformes > Triakidae > Mustelus > Mustelus asterias. Next base: position 37,561,982 of record NC_135821.1, read on the forward strand.
GGCACAGTGGTTAGCACTGCTGCCTCACAGCACCAGGGACCCGGGTTCGATTCCAGCCTCGGGTGACTGTCTGTGTGACGTTTGCATGTTCTCCCCGTGTCTGTGTGGGTTTCCTCCGGGTGCTCCGGTTTCCTTCCACAGTCCAAAGATATGCAGGTTAGGTGGATTGGTCATGTTAAATTCCCCCTTAGTGTCAAAAGATGTATAGATTAGAGGGATTAGTAAGGTAAATACATGGGATTGCAGGGGTGGGACGCTCTGTTGGAGAGTCGGTGCAGACTCGATGGGCCAAATGGCCTTCTTCAACACTGTAGGGATTCTGTAAGGACATGTTTTTTGAAAGGAAAGTCAAGAGGAAGATAACTTTCATCCTCTGTTCATCCTTTTAGACACAAAGTGGATGATCTCACGTTTGCCTAGATTGAAATCTATTTCAATGTTTTGTCCATTCCCTTAGTTTACTAATTCCAATTCTCTTCCCAAACCCAGTGATGCACTAAGGCAAATGTTTGTTTGTTTCCGTAGCTAGTTATTCCTGGAATACGCAACTAGTCAGTCACCAGGGGCTTATAGCTTGAGGGGTGTCACTCCACATCAAGCATGGCTGACCAGGCGTGTCTCCTGCTCTTACCGCCAGCCATTGGCATCTTTGGAAGGATTCGCAGGTTGACACATTCAACCTGTTTGTCTGCATTATGAACCCACATTCCTTGGCCACCAAGTCCTGGGGTGGGACTTGAACCCAGAGATTCTGGCTCAGAGGCAGGGATGCTACCCACTGCGCCATAAAACCTCTGTTAATCCATTAACACCGCTTGGTAATTTTATGCTTTTGCTTACACTGTCACTCACTGTGTCATCAGTAAAGTTGGATGAGTAGTTTTCTAATTCAATCATCTAATAAATACAGCGAATGGTTGAGGTCTCAACACAGATCTCTGCGGGACACCATCCCGCCAATCACATCTGGTCAATTAAAGTACCCGTCTATTTTCCCTACTCTCTCCGAACCAGGGGAATAATATGCCTTCAGCTCCATCACTAATATCCTTTCGGAAGGAAACCTGTCATTGTTACCTGATCTGACTTCCAGCCCTACAACTATGTGATTGACTGTTAGCTGAAAGCCTAGACAGCCACTCAGTTATTTCTAACTATCGTCATGGTTCATGAAGAAGGTCTACGACCACCCTTCCTAGGGCAGTTAGGGATGGGCAATAAATGCCAACCTTGCCCGTGATGCCCAGAAGTCTAGAATGTATATAAACAAAAGTGAGAAAGAGAGCACACATTAACACCACAGGAATATCTTAAAGCAAAGCACAGACACTAAAGTGAAGTGACTATTGTTACATGAACAAATACTGCTGCCAGTGCCAGTTTCGATATCTCTCAGTGGTATTGGTTGAGGGAGGAAGGTTGGGCTCTTCAAAAAGTACAGAGGAATTCTCAACATTAACCTGATCAGACAAGCTCAATCTTGGATTAAAGTATAATCTGCATTCTTAATACCTTTTACCAGATCCCAGCACGCCAGAGGACTTTGTGCCTGGCATTCGAGGCTGGGTGTGGTGATCTTGTAAGAAGTGATCTTGGCAGTAAAGCTTGTTGCCGTGTTGACATTTTTATTTGGAGTAGGAGCTGACTGAAGTAAGCAAGGAGAGACCTGAATCTACACGCAGCTTTCTATCTGGACTCCCTGAGCCTGCTTCCCCGAGATTCGCTTTGGGCCATTGTTAAGGATTATTAAGATATTTAAAGTATCCCAATCTGTCTGATCATTTTAAGGTGCTTTTATATTGCTCTCTCTTTTATACAACACGTTCCATTAATACAGCATCTTAAACGTTGCCAGGCACTTCACAGAGGCATAATAATAAAAAAAACATTTCCCTGGATTTCAGGAATTTGCTGTCTATTCATCATCTGCTGTATTTATGCAGCAAAATTCAGCTTCCTCACCTTAGCAGGCAGGAGTAAACTGCTCAATTAGCAATGTGAATATAAGGAACTGGTGTGAGAACATCACTCTCCCAAAACACTGAAAAACTGACCATGAAACTGGCTGGGTTGTTAAGATCAAATCCTCACTCAGTTCCCGAATTAAAAGTTAAACGTTATTTATTAGTGTCACAAGAAAGGCTTACGTTAACACTGCAATGAAGTTACTGTGAAATTCCCCGAGTCAGCTCATTCCAGCATCTGTTCAGGTCAATGCACCGAACCAGCACAGCTAGGAACTGAAAGAGGCCATTCAGCCCCTCGAGCCTCAGTTAGATCACAGCCTGTATCTATCCATCTGCTTAATCCTGAATGGCCAATTTGCTAGCAAACATCCATCAGTCTGAGTTTTGAAGTTTTTGGTTCTTCCTAATAACCAATAACCAGGTTATTGGGGAAGAGCATTCCAGATTTCCATGTGCTTCCTGAGAAAAAGTGTTTCCTGCCATCACCCCTGAGAGGCGGAGCACTAATTTTGAGGTTGCGCCTCATGTTCTGGAAGCCTCAGTGGAGGAAGTTGTTAAAAATCCTATAATGGTCTTAAAATAGATAATCCCTTAGTCTGCTACATTCAAGAGAATGAAACATTAGTCTATACGCAACCTGGCTTCATTATTTAACACTTTCAGCCCCCAGAATCATTGGCTGGAGTTTTCAGGCCTTCCTGCCTGCGGGATTTTCCAGTCCTGCTGAAGATGACCCTCAGGGGTGGATTTCCCAGCAAGGGGATGGATGAGCCATAGACATCATCTGGACTGGAAGGTCCCACCAGCAGCCAATGGCAAGCCGTTTCTACCATTGGAAAACACACTGCGGAGGGTGGGGGGGAGCGGGGGTGGGGGGGGGGAGGGGGGGATGTGTGGTGGGTGGAAAATCCCACCCCTCAGTCCTTTGGATGGAACATTCAATCCGGGCCCCAACCCTAAAACTGAGGCCCATTCTGCCATTTCAAGTGGCTATAAAATATCCCATGGCACTAATTGGAGAGAAGGAGGGGGATTCGCCTGGTGTTGTGATTCATATTCATCTCTCAACTCAAACAGATCATTTTCTGTTTGTGGGATCTTGCTGTGCGTGAACTGGCCGCTCCACTCCCTCGCACCACTACAGTGACCTTCCTTCACCTTCTTGGGTTTGAACCATCTGGAGCGTATAGAAGGCAGTACAGAAACTCTCTCTGCTCCTAACCTGCCCTCGTTGAGCTGTCTGCTTCCAGCGGCCATTCCAGGTTAATTAACAGAGACACAGAAACCTTGCAGTCATTCCAGTACAAATGAAATACTCTGGTGGAAACCTGTGGGGACTTCCTTCTCGGTGAATGGGTCAAGTTATGTGAAGAATCCTGTTTTAGACACCATGACTTTGTAGTCTTGAGTATGTTAACAGCAAATGTTTATCGCCAATGGCACGGTGGCATGGCAGTTAGCACTGCTGCCTCACAGCGCCAGGGACCTGGGTTCAATTCCTCTCTTGGGTCACTGTCTGTGCGCAGTCTGCATGTTCGCCCTGTGTCTGCGTGGGTTTCCTCTGGGTGCTCCGGTTTCCTCTCATGGCCCGAAAGTTTAGGTGGATTGGCCATGCTAAATTGACCCTAGTTTTGGGGGGATTAGCAGGGTAAATATGTGGGGTTACGAGAATAGGGTGGGGTGCTGTCGGTGTAGGCTCGATGGGCCGAATGGCCTCCTTCTGTACTGCAGTGATTCTATGATCAATCAGTGTGTATTTACAGTAGGGGATACAGATATGGAGGTGACTCCATCCTTAGTCTTTACATAACTCTGTTTCATCTCCAGAGTGACCCTGTTTCTGGTCATGTGCCTTTTCACATCACTGTGTGGGCGATACTGTCCCCAGTCCCACATTGCTCAGAATAGCCGTTCCTCAATTGCGTAATCTCTATCTGTTTTGAAGTGAATCTGATTAACTCCTTGCTTCAAACCCACTCTCACAAGAGTTTACAACGTTCTTCCTGTAAGGCACAGTCTTGGGGTTTTGTGCCAGCCTGAAAGTCAGGTTCTGCTGCATTCACTGGTGTTCATGCTACACGCACATTCCTGGGCAAAAATACCACGCACCATCCACAGAAAGGGTGCAGCCTCACACAGAGGCCCATCCTCAAATATCAGACCAAATAGGCACAGGAATAGATCCTTCCGACTCTCGAGTCTGCGTCAATGTTCAATTAAATCATGTCTAAGCCACACCTCACCGTCCTTTTAAGACAGATGAGGAGAAATCTTTCCTCCCACGGGGTGGTGAGTCTCAGGAACTCTCTTCATCAAAAGGCAGTGGGAGCAGGAGTCTTTGAATATTTCTAAGGCAGGGCTAGATAGATTCCTGATTAACAAGGGGGGTGAAAGGTTATTGGGGGGTAGGCAGGAATGTGGGGTTGAAGTTACAATCAGATCAGCCACAATCTCATTGAATGGCGGAGCAGGCTCGAGGGGCCGAATGGCCTCCTCATGCTCCTAAGTCATATGTTCTTTGATACCTCAACTCCATTTCCCCAATATTGCTCCATATCCCTTGATATCCTGCCCAATAAATATCTATTAATCTCAGTCTGAAAAGCTCCAGTTGTATCCCAGCAGCCAATGGGGAGAGAGTTTCAGATTTCTACGATATGGTTTCATTCCTGAACAAGCGTGCTCTGATTTAAGATCATTTCCCTTTGTTCAGCATTCCCCACCACAGCAATGAGTTTCTCCAAATCTAGCTCATCAAATCCTTTTAACATTTCAAACAAGATCACCCCTCGATCTTCCAAGCTGAAGGGCCAAGTTTATGCAAACTGTCCTCATAATTAAACACTCAAAACCCTTTCCAGAGGCCCAGTTAAAGTAAGCTCCCTTTAGTCAAACACTTTGCGGTTTTATATGGATTGGCTGTTTGTGCGGGGCCCCCAAATGCGCTCGATGTCAGGTAGGTGTCAAAGATTCTTAATCAATCTTCGACAAGTGGGAAATGCAAATAAAGCCAGTGAGACAGATCCCAAACGCAGCTTAAAACTGAAAGGAGCTAATCTCATTCCAAACTGAATGGGAGTTCGTTCGGAATCTGGGACATCGGCGTAGGAGCAGGCCATTCGGCCCTTTGAGTGTGCTCCGCAATTCAATAAAAACATGGCTGATCTCTTTCCTGTCTGCCCCATCCACCCCCCTCCCCACATTATCATTGACTCCCTCATCTATCAAAATCTATCTCACTCTGCCTTGAATAAATTCAATAATTCAGCCTCCGGGGAGAGAATTCCACAGACTGATGACCCTCTGAAGGTAAAACCTCTCTCCTCATCTCCATCTTAAAAGGGAAGCCTCTTCTTATCAATCTATGTCCCCGAGTTCTAGTCTCCTCCACAAGAGGAAATGTCATCCCGGTATCCACTCTATCCGGTCCTCTCAGGATCTAAAGGCCAGGATTTCGCTCTCCCCAATAGTGGGTTTTTAGGCAGTCAGGGGTGTGGGGGGGGTCTGAAATTGAAAGAACAGGATTCCCTTCATGTTTCTGTCCACCTTAACCATTCAGCGATTTCACTCAGGGTGTTGGGGGCGGGGGGTGGGGGCGGGGGGGGTGGGAGGAGGGGGGGGGGGCACCCTCACCTCAATTGAGGCCCTCAAGTGGCCAATTATTCAACTTGTGTAGAGGAAGGCTGAAAATGGAAAGAGTTACATCTCAGGCAGAAAGGAGTGCGGGGTGAGGGCGGAGGCAGGTGTGTGCCTCGATCAGAAGGCCCTTGCTGAAATCGGGCACACCCCCCCCCCCCTTAAGGTCTGGTGGCCTCTGCATGTCCCTCCACCCACCCTCCCTCCCCAGATCTCTCTGCCAAGACCCCAGTCACCCCCTTCTCTACTCTTGCCACCCTGGGACTCCTTGAACAATCCTGGGCCTCCGGTGCCCAGACAGAGGCTCCGATGTCCTCCTGCATTTCTTCTTCTGTCCACTGTGGTGCTGTCACTGCAGGGGCTGGAGAGCTACCAGCCAATCTGATTAGCCGGCAGCTTTCTAAGGCCAGCCTTCCTCCCGAGTGAGGGGCAGAATTCCCACCTGCAGCCACTTCATCCTCATTTGAGCTTGTGATGGCTGTGGGGCAGTAGGAGTGGGTGGCAATCTGTTCCCTGCTGACTCTTCAGATGGCGGAAAATGAGCCTCTGCTATTGGAGAAATTCAGGTCTATGCGTTTGAATAAGATCACTGCTGGTTCTTCTAAACTCCAGTAGGATGAAGGCCCTACCTGATCGATATTTCTTCATGAGATAAACCCTTCACTTTCTCTGAACTGCTTCTGAAGCAATTAGATCCTTATTCAAATAAGGAGATCTAAAATGTACATATCCAGATGTGGTCTCACCAAGGCCTGGTACAGTTGCAGTAAAACTTCCCGACATTCATATTCCATTCCCTTTGCAATAAATGATGACATTCCATTTGCCTTCTCAATCGCCTGATGTTCTTCCATACATGCAGGGTGGAGTAGTGGCAATGTCATTGGACCAAAGATCCAGGGTAATGTTCTGGGGACCTGGGTTCAAATCCCACCACGGCAGATTGTGCAATTTGAATTCAATACAAATCTGGAATTAAAAGTCTAATGCTGACCATGAATCCATTGTTGATTGTCATAAAAACCCATCTGGTTCAGTATTATCCTTTAGGGAAGGAAATCTGTTGTCCTTTTCTGGCCTGGCCTACATGTGGCTCCAGAGCTGCACCTCTCTAAAATGCTCTCTGAAACGGCCAAGCAACAGTTCATGGGCAATAAATGCTGGCCCAACAGCAACCCCCACATCCCCTGAATGAATAAAATACTAGGACACCCAGATCCCTCTGTACCTCCGGGTTCTGCAATCTTTCTCCACTTAAACAATAAGCTGCTTTTCTACTCTTCCTGCCAAGGTGGACAAGTTCACATGATCATACATTATACTCCATCTGTCACATCTGTGTCCACTTTCTTAACCCGCCCGTATCCTTTTGTAGGCTCTTTACCTTTTCCTACGTATATTTCCTACGCAAATTTAGCCACCATGCAGTCAGTCCCTTCATCCAAGTAATTGATGCAAATTGTAAATAGTTGGCGCCCCAACCCTGACCCCTGTAGCACCTCACCAATGAATGATGGCCAGCCTGACAGTTTTGAAAGCTGAAGGAGGACAGAGATAAACAAGGGTGGGCGGGCCAGGCCGTGCTTTCCTGTTTCACACAGAGTTCGCTGCTGCTCGGAGACTCCCATCTCTGAATCAAAAGCTCCAGAGAATTAACTAAAAAACGCGGACTGAGGGAGTGCTGCACAGTCGCGGTCTCCCCACCTCCTCAGATGGATTTAAGAAGTCCCATGGTGCTACTGAAGGAGAGTAAGGGCGTTTCCTTCATCGTCTTGGCCAATATCTGTCCCACAATCAACATCACTAAATCTGACCATTATCATATTGCTGTTTGTGGGAGCTTGCTGTACACAAGATTGGTTGTCACAATTCCTAAATTACAACACTTCAGAATTACTTCATTAACTGGAAAGTATTCTGGGATGTCCTGAGGTCGTGCACAATGTTGTATAAATGTAAACACGTTCTTTCTTTCTTTCATTCTTTTGTTCTCTATCTCTTAGTCTCTTTCTTTCTCTCAGCTCTTGTCTCTCTCTCTTTCTTTCACCCCACTCTCTCTTGTCCCTCTCTTTCTCTTCCTCGCCTCCCTCTCTCTCTCTTTCTCTCATCTCTCTCTCTCTTGTCCCTTTCTCTCTTTCTCTCATCCCTCTCTCTCATCTCTCTCTCTCATTTTCTCTCCTCTCACCCTTTTTCTCTTGTCTCTCTCACTTTCTCCCATCTCTCTCTCAAATTCTCTCTTCCTCTTGTCTCTCTCTCACTTTATCTAGTCTCTCTCTTTCTCTCGCCTCTCTTACTTTCTTTCTTTCTCTTGTCTCTCTCACTTTATCTTGTCTCTCGTTTTCTCCCATCTCTGCCTCACTTTCTCTCTTTCACTCGTCTCTCTCTCTCTCTTTCTGTTGTTACTCTCTCTCATTTTACCTTGTATCTCTCTCCCGTCTCTGTCACTTTCTCTCTTCCTCTCATCTTTCTCACTTTATCTTTCTCTCTTTCTCCCGCCTCTCTCTGTCATTTTCTCTCTTTCTCTTGTCTCTCTCTCTCACTTTATCTTGTCTCTTTCTTTCTCTCGTCTCTCTCTCTCTTTCTCTTGTTTCGCTCTCTCCTCGCTTTCTCCTATGCCGTTTATTTGCTGAACCTCAAACGGGCATTTCCTTTGCCTCTCACACACTAATGCTCATTCTACAGACCAGTACATTGGTCCTCTCTGTGCCTTCCTCTGTATCGTGTTTCACATTTGCTCACTCCCCAGCTGTGACACACTAACTGTGCTCTGTTGTTAATCCTTACTTAATCAACGTTAAGGCAGATGTGAGGTTTGTGCTGTTGACTAGCTCACTCTCATTGCAAAAGCCAGATGCAGCTATGTTTCAATAGCACATGAATCTTGTTTTCATATCCTTTTGAATATATCTGATCCTCCTTTAAACGTCTCCATCAACTGCAGCATGAAGCAGCAACAGCAATATTTTATGTTTGTCTTCATCTTCAGGAGGGCAGGAAGTGGTGTGAATTTCCCCAGCAAATGATTGAAAGGAAACATTGAACATGCTAGATTCACAAACACATGGTGTAATGTTTCCATTTATACTGACAGTGTTTCTGTGCCTCGGACTGCATGGGCACCATTTACTGCAAACGCCCACTCATTCACTCTGCCTTATTTGTAATCTTTATAATAACACATATATTTCCATAGCACCTTGCATGCACTAAAACATCCCCAAAACACTCTGCAGCAGTGTAATAGCTTGACACCGAGGCACGTAAGAAGGTATTGGGACAGATGGCCAAAGTCTTCATCAAAGAAGAAGGTTTTAAGAAGTGTTTTGAAGGAGAAAGTCATTGGAGAGGTGGACCTGTTTAGGAAGGAAGTTTCAGAGCTTTGGGACTTGACAGTTGAGGCCGCAGCCACTCATGTTGGAGTGACTAAAATCAGGGATACTCACAAGGCCAGAATTAGATGAGTGCAGCGATCTCACAGAGCTGTGGGTCTGCAGGAGATTACAGAGATATGGGAGTGAGTTTTCCCATTCCGCCCACTATGGGAATTGGAGCAGGGGAGGGGCAGACCATGGAAAGGTCCGTTGACCTCGGGCAGGTTTTTCCAGTTTTGGGGCGAGCACGGCCGGAAAATCCTATGGAAAGGTCATGGAAGAATTTGAAAACGAGGATATGAATTTGAAAATGGAGGCGTCACTTGCCTGGGAGCCAATGTAGGTCAGAGGGCACAGGGGTGATGGGTGCTGAACAGGACTTGGTGTGAGTTAGGACACGGGGAACAGAATTTTGGATTACTTCAAGCTTCCAGAGGTGAGAATGTGGGAGACAGGCTGGGAATCCATTTAAATAGTCAGGGTTAGTTGTAACCAAAGCATTGTTGGGGTTCCAGTATCAGATAAGAACATAAGAAATACAAGCAGGGCTATACCATATGGCTCACTGAGCTCCCTCTGCAGTTCAACACAATCATGCCTGATACTCTGCTTCATATAAAGACGAGGAGTGGGACGAGGCCATTCGGCCCCTCAAGCCTGCTCTACCATTCGATTAGACCATGCTGATCTGATGGAGGCCTCAGGCCTGCTCTCCTATCTAACTCCCATAACCTTAAACTCCCTTGACAATCAAGAATCTATCTACCTCTGCCGTAAAAATGTTCAATCGCCCAGCCTCCACTGCTCATGGGGGAAGAGGATTCCACAGACTATCGACCTTCTGAAAGAAAATAATTTTCCTCATCTCCAGCTTAAATGGGAGATCCTTTATTTTTAAACTATGCCCCCCAGTTCTGGTCTCTCCCACAAGGGGAAACATCCTTTTATCATCCACACTATCAAATTGCCTCAGTGTCTTATATGTTTCAGCTAGATCGCCCCTCATTATTCTAAACCCCAATAGATATGGACGCAGGCTGTCCAACCTTTGCTCCTAAGATAACCCCTTCATCCCAAGAATCAGTCGAGTTAACCTTCTCTGAACTGCTTCTAATGCAATTATATCCTTTCTCATAAGGAGACAAAAAATGTATGCAGTATTTTCTTCAATGCCCTGGACAACTGTAACAATACTTTTCTCCTTTTATACTCGATTCCCCTTGCAGTAACCACCAACATTTCATTTGTCTTCCTAATCACTTGCTGTACCTGCAGACTAACTGTATGTGATTCATATACCTGAGCACCCAGATTGGCACTGCTGCCTCACAGCGCCAGGGACCCAGGTTCGATTCTGGCCTTGGGTCACTGTCTGTGTGGAGTTTGCACGTTCTTCCCCCTGTCTGCGTGGGTTTCCTCCGGGTGCTCCGGTTTCCTCCCACAGTCCAAAGATGTGCAGATTAGGTGGATTGGCCATGGTAAATTGCCCTTTAGTGTCCCAAGATGTGTTGGTTAGGGGAATTAGCTGGCTAAATGCACAGGATTACAGGAATAGGGCGGGTGGTGGGCCTGGGAACATGCTCTGTCGGAGAGTCGCCACAGACTTGGTGGGCTGAATGGCCTCTGTGCTGTAGGAATTCTTTGGCTCTGAGAGTGGGCGGAGTTTGGGGGGAGCACAAAGGCCGGCACAGACCATTTAGGCTGGATGGTGTGTTTTTGCGTTTCTGTGCAACAGGCAGGTGAGATTATCGTGGCGATTGTTTTCAGGAAGTGGTTTAATATCGCTGTACTACGATGAAATGTGTCCCATTGTGGTGTGATTGCAACCCAGTGGAGAAAGCAACCTGACCATCCACAGGAAGTGACACTATCAAAGGCAGCTTCATTCATTATCAATTGATTTTCTTTGCTCTGTAACACTGGCCACAGCCCGGGGCGACTCCAGTGTGCATGCCTGCTTGGACTAAGAGTTGGAATGTGTTGCTGCCTCAGGAAGCAGTCAGAATCCGGACTGTCATTCATCAATGGTACAGTGTGAAGCATGTGTTGGGACTGTGCATGACTTGAATGGACGAAGGTGGGGAATTGAGCCACAGGGAGCCAGAAGGTCAACTGACCAGGCAGGGAATGTAGATCTGGGTGCAATCAGTGAGTACCCAGAATTGCAAGCAGAATTTAGCGTCGCTATTTCCTTATTGTGGCAGAGGGTGAATTATATATTTTTATTGTCACTGATGATTACGTATCTACATAAAGCCCAGATAAGGGTCTGTTAGTTACCTCTCGCGTATTTTTAAATTCATTATATTAGTATAGATGATTCTAAGTTGCTGATTGATGCTGAGCAGTACTTGCAGGTTTTAGTTATATCAGCTCGTGTGGCTGCAGTTTGAGTTAATCTGTGGACATTCAACCCTAAAGGAAATCGAAACTTGTGTGCGGTCTGCAAATGATGCTGTTCCCTCGTGGGAGGAATCTAGAACTAGGAAACAGAAGCCAGAATTCCCCAACCTCGCCCGCGTCCTGGATTCTCCAGTCCCGCTGCTGTGAATAGAGATTTGGCTGGGCACCGAATTCTCCATTCTCGCTGGCAGCGGTAACGGAACGTGAACAGCCAAAGAATTCCGGCCACGGTTTCAAAGTAAAGGGTCTCTCCCATTTAAGACTGAGCTGAGGAGGGATTTAGTCTCTCTGATGGTCGATAGTCTTTGGAATTCTCTATCTCAGAGGGTAGTGGACGCTGGATCATTGAATATATTCAGGGCTGAGTTAGACAGATTATTGATCTAGAAGTGAGTCAAGGGCTACGGGACATAGGCAGGAAAATAGAGTTAAGGCCACAGTCAGATCAGCCATGATCCTATTGAATGGTGGAACAGACTGGAGGGGCTGAATGGCCTACTCCTGCTTCTACTTCCTGCATTCTTCTGCCTTATTTTGATTGATTCAATGAGTGAATCACTGTGACTATGAGAGTCAGATATGTGTCTAGATTTAACTGATGTGTATAAATTGAATAGCTCACTCTTGTTTTTCTGTATTGTTTGGCTACTTTCTTGCTTGCTGCTTGTGAATTAAGCTGATGAACCCTCATGAATCAGCCCAGTGATCTGATTTGATTTGATCACATATATTGGTATGCAGTGAAAAGTATTGTTTCTTATGCGCTATACGGACAAAGCATACCGTTCATAGAGTACAGAGTGGAGAAGGAAACAAGAGAGTGCAGAATGTAGTGTTACCATCGTAGCCAGGGTGCAGAGAAAAATCAGCTTAGTATATGGTAGGTCCATTCAAAAGTCTGATGGCAGCAGGTAAGAAGCTGTTCTTGAGTCGGTTGGGACATACCTAAGACTTTTCTATCCTTTTCCCGATGGAAGAAGATGGAAGAGAGAATGTCCGGTGTGTGTGGGGTCCTTAATTATGCTGGCTGCTTTTCCAAGGCAGCGGGAAGTGTAGACAGAGTCAGTGGATGAGAGGTTGGTTTGCGTGATGGATTGGGCTACCTTCTCAAAGGAGCCATGCCAAGCTGTGATACATAATAGTGGCCTGATGAGGGCCTGGTTAGTGCAAGATATTTTGAGTTAATGCTTAACATGTTGCGGCTCTGTGCTGGCGCTGCCTGTCTATTCTCCTGACATTGGTTTCTTGCCATCTCTCTGCTTACTGTACCTGAGCTTCAGGTACTATGGAGATTTAGATACACAACCCACCCTTCCCCCAACTTCTGGTTCCCTTCTAAAGGGGGAAGTTCTATATTTTGTTTGGATCCACATTCAAAGGGCCACTCAGTGGGAGTGGGATAGGACCCCTCCCTCATGGAGTGCAGTGCAAGAGGGATTGGGTGGCCAGTGACTCTGGCATGATCCATACATTGGCGGTGATTTAAGAATGGTTATTCGTGCTTGGACAGGCCCCTGATATCATTGCTATTGAGCTTTGTGAAATATCTGAGAGGATTGTCCTTTCTACATATCCGGGCCTGCAATAATTTGATATTTCAACATTTCTAGGTGTCAATGTCACTAGACGTCTATAGCTTTCAACCAGTTATTTCACTGGAAGCTTCTTAAAATGCCCTGGATCACCATTCTGACCCATTAATTTCTATTCATTGGACATAGATGTCGCTGGCTGGGCCAGCATTCATTGCCCGTCCCTGAGGACATTTAAGAGCTGTGGCTCTGGAGTCACATGTAGGCCAGACCAGTAAAGGATGGCAGATTTCCTTCTATAAAGGACATTAGTGAACCAGATGGGTTTTCCTGATAATCGACAATGATTGCATGGTCATCATTCGACTTTTTAGTGCAGATTTTTATTCAAGTTAAATTTCATCATTTGCCATTTGGGGATTCGAACCCAGGTCTCCAGAGAATTATTCTGGATCTCTGGATTACTAGCCTAGTGACAACACCACTATGCCACTGCATCCCCTGAGGCATAACATTAGTCCATACAGTCTCCGAAAAGCATCAGCCAATACTTATGGATATCAACTGGTGATGAGTGTCTGGAACAAGCTGCCAGAGGCAGTAGTAGAGGCGGGTACAATTTTGTCTTTTAAAAAGTATTTAGACAGTTATAGGGGTAAGATGGGTATAGAATCATAGAATCATAGAAACCCTACAGGGCGGCACGGTAGCGCAGTGGTTAGCACTGCTGCTTCACAGCTCCAGGGTCCCGGGTTCGATTCCCGGCTCGGGTCACTGTCTGTGTGGAGTTTGCACATTCTCCTCGTGTCTGCGTGGGTTTCCTCCGGGTGCTCCGGTTTCCTCCCACAGTCCAAAGATGTGCGGGTTAGGTTGATTGGCCAGGTTAAAAATTGCCCCTTAGAATCCTAAGATGCGTAGGTTAGAGGGATTAGCGGGTAAATATGTGGGGGTAGGGCCTGGGTGGGATTGTGGTCGGTGCAGACTCGATGGGCCGAATGGCCTCCTTCTGCACTGTAGGGTTTCTATGATTCTATGATTTCTATGGGTATAGAGGGATATGGGCCAAATGTGGGCAATTGGGACTAGCTTAGTGGTAGAAACTGGGCGGAATGGACAAGTTGGGCCGAAAAACCTGTTTCCATGCTGTAAACCTCTATGACTCTTTAACTGATACACATACAGACAAGGAGATGGACAATTAGAAATACATTGAGATGGCCTCTTTCTGCACTGTAGGGTTTCTATGATTACAACATGGAAACAATTTGTGTGAGTGTTTACCCTCCATGTGGGCACATCCACACAGGTGGACAGATAGACAGTAATTGATAGTGGCGGGCTGGAAGAGACACCAACAATAATTGTTCAGAGGGAAGGCTTGAGTCAGACTTTGAAAGAACAATCTGAACTATCCTCTGGGGTCAGTTCAGATCCCAGGTAGCTTTCACAATGGAGGCCCATGGACAGTGTAATGCCACTTGTAAAAGGAAGTGTCCATTGAGGTACTGAAGCAAGTGGAGGGAGGAGATGTTGGGTTTTGTCCCTGGTTGGTGCTGGGTTAGTTGATCTCTGGAACAGCTTAAAGGGTGTCAATATTGGCAGAAGGAGGCCATGGCTCCCAGGCCGGATTGCAATTCAGCGGGAGGCTGTATGGCTGACACGTTGAGGATTGGGTTCAGCTGTGATGCCTTCTGTTGCTGAATAGCCTGGAAACAGTCATGATCTGGGTTGACTCAATTTTTTCACAATTTCATTGGGGCAATTAGGGGCATTTGTTTCACTCAGAGGGTGGTGAATACCTGGAACGAGCTGCCAGAGGCAGTAGTAGAGGCGGGCATAATTTTGTCTTTTGAACCATAGAACCATAGAAAATTACAGCTCAGAAACAGGCCTTTTGGCCCTTCTTGTCTGTGCCGAACCATTTTTTAAAAAGCATTTAGACAGATACATGGGTAAGATGGGTATAGAGGGATATGGGTCAAATGAGGGCAATTGGGACTAGCTTAGGGGTTTAAAAAAAAAGGGTGGCATGGACAAGTTGGGCTGAAGGGCCTGTTTCCATGCTGTAAACCTCTATGACTCTGTGATTCATTTGTATGCCCTAGTAGCGGCTTTGGGACTGTGTCCCAGTAAGGACATAATTAGAGGGAAAATTGCAGAACTGTGAGTATAGGAGGGGTGTATAACAGTGACTGCTGACTGCAACAACAACTTGACCCCTGTGGACTGAGAGAGAACTGATGATCGGGCCTGTGATTGCAGAGAAAGCATTGAAGAAGAGGAAGCAGAGATGGTGTGAGGTGGTCATGTCATACAGCCCTGCCAAATCTGAGCAGCTGGAGCTGCAACCCGGAGACATCATTGAGATCCTGGATGAGGTGAGATCCCAGTTCAATAACACTGTACAAGTGAATAAGTTTGTCTTCATCCCGATTCTTGGGGGCTTCTATGTGTACTGCTGCTTTCTTTGAGGTACATAATGGAGACAGTGTAGTTAGCGGGATAGATACAGTTCTCTGCAGCTGATAGGCTGAGTCCTGAAGGATGTGTTGCCTGTCCAGTGCCAGTTTTAAGTTAATCTCCTCGAGACTGGAGAGGAACTTGCAGTGGGAGGGGAAAGATCTGGTCACCATGGTCCACGCAGGTACCAATGATATGGGTAGAATTAAGCAAGCGGTTTTGCTGAGCAAATATGAACAGCTAAGGGATAAATAACAAAATAGAACAACAAAGGTAAAAATCTCTGGATTGCTATCTGAGGCATAAGCAAATTAGCATTGGATAAATAAGGTCAGAGAGAGGAATGCATGGCCCAAGGATTGGCGTGGGAGAACTGGGTTTTGATTCATGGGACTCTGGCACAAGCCCTGGGGAAAGAGGGAGATGTACAAAGAACAAAGAACAATACAGCACAGGAACAGGCCCTTCGGCCCTCCAAGCCTGTGCCGCTCCCCGGTCCAGGATTGAATCCTGAATCCAGGATCCCCGCCCAATTTTCCAGCCTATCTACATACTAATATCCTATCCACCGAGCTGTCCCTCACAGCTATGATGCTTTGTTCATCACAACCTATTAACTCACCCCTACCCCCCCCATTCCAGACCATGTGATCTCCAGGGAGAGGCGAAAACCCAGAGTGAAAACCCCAGGGCCAATATGGGGAAAAAAAATCTGGGAAATTCCTCTCCGACCCCGAGGCGATCGAAACAAGTCCAGGAGATCACACTGGCCCTGATCGGAAAATGCTTCCCAACCCTATTCATTTCCACTTCCACGAACACCATATGAATTCCCTGCCCCCGAGACAGGTTCCCAACTATCCGCAGTCTCGCTCTGTACTGGCACCAGCAAGATGATCATAGAATGAAGCCTTGAAACGAGAAACAAAGAACAACTAGCCCGCGCCGCTCCCTGGTCCAAACTAGACCACTCTTTTGTATCCCTCCATTCCCACTCCGTTCATATAGCTGTCTAGATAAGTCTTAAACGTTCCCAGTGTGTCCGCCTCCACCACCTTGCCCAGCAACCCATTCCAGGCCCCCACGACCCTCTGTGTAAAATATGTCCTTCTGATATCTGTGTTAAACCTCCCCCCCTTCACCTTGAACCTATGACCCCTCGTGAACGTCACCACCGACCCGGGGAAAAGCTTCCCACCGTTCACCCTATCTATGCCTTTCATAATTTTATACACCTCTATTAAGTCTCCCCTCATCCTCCGTCTTTCCAAGGAGAACAACCCCAGTTTCCCCAATCTCTCCTCATAACCAAGCCCCTCCATACCAGGCAACATCCTGGTAAACCTCCTCTGTACTCTCTCCAAAGCCTCCACGCCCTTCTGGTAGTGTGGCGACCAGAACTGGACGCAGTATTCCAAATGCGGCTGAACCAACGTTCTATACATCTGCAACATCAGACCCCAACTTTTATACTCTATGCCCCGTCCTACAAAGGCAAGCATGCCATATGCCTTCTTCACCACCTTCTCCACCTGTGACGTCACCTTCAAAGATCTGTGGACTTGCACACCCAGGTCCCTCTGCGTCTCTACACCCTTTATGGTTCTTCCATTTATCGTGTAGCTCCTCCCTACATTATTCCCACCAAAATGCATCACTTTGCATTTATCAGGATTGAACTCCATCTGCCATTTCTTTGTCCAAATTTCCAGCCTATCTATATCCATCTGTAGCCTCTGACAGTGTTCCTCACTATCTGCAAGTCCTGCCAGTTTTGTGTCGTCCGCAAACTTGCTGATCACCCCAGCTACTCCTTCTTCCAGATCATTTATATAAATCACAAAAAGCAGAGGTCCCAATACAGAGCCCTGCGGTACACCACTAGTCACAGGCCTCCAGCCGGAAAAAGACCCTTCCACTACCACCCTCTGTCTTCTATGACCAAGCCAGTTCTCCACCCATCTAGCCACCTCCCCCTTTATCCCATGAGATCCAACCTTTTTCACTAGCCTACCATGAGGGACTTTGTCAAACGCTTTACTAAAGTCCATATAGACAACATCCACGGCCCTTCCTTCGTCAACCATTTTGGTCACTTCTTCAAAAAACACCACCAGGTTAGTGAGGCATGACCTCCCTCTCACAAAACCATGCTGACTATCGTTAATGAGTTTATTCCTTTCTAAATGCGCATACATCCTATCTCTAAGAATCTTCTCCAACAACTTCCCACCACGGACGTCAAGCTCACCGGCCTATAATTACCCGGGTTATCCTTCCTACCCTTCTTAAATAACGGGACCACATTGGCTATCCTCCAATCCTCTGGGACCTCACCTGCGTCCAGTGACGAGACAAAGATTTGCGTCAGAGGCCCAACGATTTCACCTCTCGTCTCCCTGAGCAGCCTTGGATAGATTCCATCAGGCCCTGGGGATTTGTCAGTCTTTATATTCTCTAACAAACCTAACACTTCCTCCTTTGTAATGGAGATTTTCTCCAACGGTTCAACACTCCCCTCAGAGACACTCCCAGTCAACACATCCCTCTCCTTTGTGAATACCGACGCAAAGTATTCATTTAGGATCTCCCCTACTTCTTTGGGCTCCAAGCATAAGTCCCCACTATTGTCCCTGAGAGGTCCGATTTTTTCCCTAACAACCCTTTTGTTCCTAACGTATGAATAAAATGCCTTGGGATTCTCCTTAATCCTGTCTGCCAAGAACATTTTGTGACCCCTTTTTGCTCTTCTAATTCCCCGTTTGAGTACTTTCCTACTTTCTTTGTACTCCTCCAGAGCTCCCTCCGTTTTTAGCTGCTTGGACCTAACATACGCCTCTCTTTTCTTTTTGACCAGTCCCTCAATTTCCCTGGTTATCCACGGTTCTCTAATCCTACCCTTCCTATCCTTCTTTTTTACAGGCACATGCTTGTCCTGTAGCCCTAACAGCCGTTCCTTAAAAGACTGCCACATACCAGATGTGGATTTACCCTCAAACAGCCTCTCCCAATCAAGAGCTGCCAATTTCTGCCTGATCCCACTAAAGTTAGCCTTCCCCCAATCCAACACCTTACCCTTGGGACACCACACATCCTTTTCCATCACTATCCTAAAGCTAACAGAATTGTGGTCACTATTTGCCACATGTTCCCCTACCAAAACTTTGAAGACCTGACCGGGCTCATTCCCCAGTACCAGGTCCAGTATAGCCCCCTCTCTAGTCGGGCTGTCTACATATTGTTCCAACGAACCCTCCTGTACACATTTTACAAATTCCTCCCCATCCAGAGTCCCTGCCCTCAGCGATTTCCAGTCTATACCAGGGAAATTGAAGTCTCCCACTACAACAACCCTATTTTTCCTGCACCTATCCAGTATCTCCTGACATATCCATTCTTCCACTTCCCTTGGGCTGTTGGGGGGCCTGTAGTACACCCCCAACATAGTGACTGCGCCTTTCCTGTTTCTAAGCTCCACCCAGAGTGACTCGTTACACGACCCCTCTGAATTGTCCTCCCTCTGCACCGCTGTAATATGCTCTCCAACTAATACCGCTACTCCCCCACCTCTTTTGGCCCCTCCTCTGTCTCGCCTAAAACACTTGTACCCCGGAATATTCAGCTGCCAGTCCTGTCCCTCTTTCAACCAAGTCTCTGTCACCGCAACCACATCCAAATTCCTCGTGCGCATTAAGGCCCCAAGTTCGTCTGTCTTACCTGCTACGCTCCTTGCATTGAAGTATAAGCACTCCAGACCTCCAGGCTCAGTGAGGTCGTCCTCCCCCAGAGTGCTCTTCTTCTTTGCCAGCCTTGTCCCAGCCCCAAGCTCGTCCCCAGCCTCCACTCTTATAGACCTAATAGTTTGATCCCCACCCCCCTGCCATACTAGTTTAAACCCCCCCGAACTGCACTAGCAAAGCTCCCAGCCAGGATATTTGTGCCCTTCCAACTTAGTTGTGACCCCTCCCTCTTGTACAGGTGCCATCCTCTCCTGAAAACTTCCCATTGATCTATGAAAATGAAGCCCTCCTTCCTGGACCAGTCCTTTAGCCAGGCATTCATTTGTACCAACTCCCTATTCTTAGCCTCACTGGCATGAGGCATTGGGAGCAGCCCAGAGATGGCCACCCTAGTGACCCTACTTTTTAACCTATTTCCCAACTCCCTGAATTGCTCTCTTAGGACCCCCCTACTCTTCCTATCTACGTCATTTCCACCAATGTGTATAAAAACTGGTGCGGTGACCTTTGCCCGAACTACATTAAGACCAGAACACTGGCCAATCGTGTAAACAGTGTTGTAGAGAGGACTTTCAACTAAATAGTGAGGGGTGCGTTCACGTGAGGGGAGAATTGGAAAGTTGAAGAGAAAGGTTAAAGCAATAGTGCAGGGGAGTGATGCAGGTAATCAGGGTGAAGGGACTGAGCGTGTAAATATGAGTGCACTATCAAATAAGGTCAGAATAGAGGAAAGATAAAAAGACTGAATTAAAGGCTCGCTATTTGAATGCATGCATTCATAACAAGATGGAAGAATTGATAGCACAAAGAGAAATAAATTAGTATGAAGTGATTGTCAGTACTGAGATGTGGTTGCCAAGTGATTCAGGCAGGGAATGAATATTCAAGGTATCTGACATTTTAGAAGGCAGGAGGAAAAGAAAAGGAGGTGAAGTAGGATAATTAAGGATCTGATCAGTACAGTCGTGAGAAATGAACTTGGTTCAGAGGATCGAGGCACTGAATCACTTTGGGTGGAGAAAGAAATAGTGAAAGAAAGAAGTCACTAGAGTAATTTATATGCCCTTACAGTACCTACACTGTAGGACAGAATATAAATCAAGAAATATTGGGGGCTTGTAAGAAAGGTACTGCACTAATCAGGGGCAATTTCAATCTGCGTATAGATTGGATGAATCATATTGCCAAGGTATCCCAGGGGCGTGGGGAGGGGTGGGGGGTGAGTTCATAGAGTGTCTGTGGATCAGCTTCGTGGAACAATAAGTTCTGGAAACATCCGAGGAACAGGTTATTTTAGACCTGTTAGTATGCAATGACATCATAGTGAAGAGTCACCTTGATAAGAGTGATCATAACATGACAGAATTTGACATTAAGTTTAAGGATGAGAAATGTGGGTCTCAAACTAGCACCTTAAACTTAAGTAAAGGTAATTACAGTGTTTTATTTTAATTCTTTCGTGGGATGTGAGCATCACTAGCTGGGCCAGCATTTATTGCCTGTCCCTTCAGAAGGTGGTGGTGAGCTGTCTTCTTGAACGGCTGCGGTGCATTTGGTAAAATGTACTGTTTCGCTTGGGTGAATTAATCTAAAGCCAAGTAAAGATTGTTCTCTGATCTCCTTCCTCACCAATTGAAATCTATAGGAAGTATGATGTGATAACGGTGAATGAAGCTCTCAAGGTGAAGGTGGAAATTAAGATTTTTTTTTAAGACAGAAGATTACAATCTGAGAAGCTTTTGTGAAGATTGGCTGGAAGCAATGTGAATTGTTAGGGTATGACACCCCACTGATATTCTCAGAGACTGAATCTCATGAGCAGTGGAAGAATTAAGTAGATAAGTGGATATTATTACGTCCCTGCCAAAGAGAAAACAAAGTGTGGCCTTGGCAATGTTCCTAACAAAACTAAAATCAGAAGCAAAGGTTTTTTTTGGAATACTGTCAGTCGGATACTGAGAAAGGTTTGGCTCTTAAAATTAAAGTGCATGGGATTGGGGCTACTGTGTTGAGATGAGTAGAAAACTGGTTGTTAGACAGGAGACAAAGAGAAACAAAAAGGGTGCCACGATGGTACAGCGGTTAGCACTGCTGCCTCCTAGCTCCAGGGACCAGGGTTCGATTCCCGGCTTGAATCACTGCCTGTGTGGAGTTTGCACATTCTACTCGTGTCTGCGTGGGTTTCCTCCGGGTGCTCTGGTTTCCTCCCACTGTCTAAAGATGTGTGGGTTAGGTGCATTGGCCATGCTAAATTGCCCCTTAGTGTCCTGGGATGCGTAGGTTAGAGGGATTAGCGGGGTAAATATGTTGGGTTATGGGGATTGGGCCGAGATGGGATTGTTGTCAGTGCAGACTCGATGGGCCAAATGGCCTCCTTCTGCACTGTAAGGTTTCTATATTCACTGGAATTTAGGAGGAATAAATGGGTCTTTTTCCAAATGGCAGGCAATGACTAGTGGGGTACCACAGGGTTCAGTGCTAGGACTCCAGCTATTCACAATATATAATGATAATTAAAAATAATAATATATTAATGATTTGATGAGGGAACTAAATGTAATATCTCCAAATTTGTAGATGACACAAAGCTGGGTGGGAGGGTGAGCTGTGAGGAGGATGCAGAGATGCTTCAGTGTGATTTGGACCAGCTGAGCGAGTGAGTAAATGAATGAAGATACAGTATAATGTGAATAAATGTGAGGCTATCCACTTTGGTAGCAAAAACAGGAAGGCAGGTTATTATCTGAATGGTTATAAATTAAGAGAGGGGTATGTACAACGAGTCCTGGGTATCCTTGTACACCGAATGTAAGCATGCAGATGCAGCAGGCAGTACAAAAAGCAAATGGTATGTTCATAGTGAGAGGATTTGAGTACAGAAGCAGGGATGTCTTACTACAATTATCCAAGGCCTTGGTGAGGCCACAGCTGGAACATTGTTTGCATCTTTGATCTTTTTATCTGAGGAAGGATGTTTGTGCTCCAGAGGGAGTGCAGACTGATTGCTGGGATGGCAGCACTGGCGTATGAGGAGAGATTGAGTCGGTTAGGATTGTATTTGTTGGAGCCATGATCTTATCAAATGGAAGAGCTGGGTCAAGATGCCGATCGATCCACTCCTAATTCATTTGTTTTTTTAAGTTTATTCAGTGTTACAAGTAGGCTTAGATTTACACTGCAATGAAGTTACTGTGAAAATCCCCTAGTCGCCACACTCCGGCGCCTGTTTGGGTACACTGAGGGAGAACTTAGCATGGCCAATGCACCTAACCAGCATGTCTTTTGGACTATGGGAGGAAACCGGAGCACCTGGAGGAAACCCACACAGACACGGGGAGAATGCGTAAATTCCACACAGACAGTGATCCAAGCCGGGAATCGAATCCAGGTCCCTGGCACTGTGAAGCAGCAGTGCTAATCACTGTGCCATCATGTTTGCGTAAATATGAGGAGGACTTTGCCGAGCAGCATGCACCTTTAATGTATAGTACGCTCTCACTTAAAGTTGCACCTGCCTCCCTGAACATTGCAACTTTAAGTAAAACAGGTTTTAAGTGAATCACAGGTTCCCATAGGAATCAGTATTAAAACCAGAGTAATGTTCCTTGGGATATTTCTCTCCCAGAAATGCAGATTGAAATAGTGCACCATACGTGTCCAGTACTTTGCATTCCCACTGGAATAACTTACAAAATACATCACTAAATAAAAAAGAAATGCTGCATAGTTATGTACTTTGGCACCTCCCTCAGCAGAAAAAAACATTAAAACATTAAAAACGGAAACGTAGATGCAAAAACGATCTTCCCGATGGTCTTCCCGATGGTGGAGGAGTCCAAACCAGGCATCACAGTCTGAGGATACAGAGTAGATCATTTAGAATGGAGATGTGGAGAAATTTCTTCACCCAGAGAGTGGTGAGCCTGTGGAATTCACTACCACAGAAAGTAGTTGAGGCCAAAACATTGTCTGATTTCAAGGAGAAGTTAGGTACAGCTCTTGGGGCTGAAGGGATCAAAGGATATGGAGGAAAGGTGGGATCAGGCTATTGAGTTGGATGATCAGCCATGATCATAATGAATGATGGCACAGGCTTGAAGGGCCGAATGGCCTCTTCCTGCTCCTGTTTTCTATCTTTACAGTTTCATGGATGGAATTTACCAGAAGGATGATCTATTGGATACCTAAAAGTCAGACTTTGATAGATTTTGAAAGATAGACGGTTATTCAGCCAAGAGTTGATTGTGGACTTTAACAGACTGCACAAAAAGTTTGCAGAACCCAATTTGGAGATTTTGTTTTTCAGAGCTTGCAGATAAATTGTTGGATCGTGCTGAGGTAGTAGTCACACATGGACAGCCTCCTCATCTTAACTGGAGTTTGGTTCTCAGAAAGAGACTTCTGTTTGGAGTAAGAGTTTACTGCCTGAGAAACATCTCCAGGAAGCATCCATTTCCATTAGCCTTGATGACAGAAATGGAATATTCCGCAGTGTCACAAACGATGGAGGACTCAGCGATTGCAAACAACTGCCTCGGGCAGAGACTGAGTGTCTTTGAACAAGGGGCACCCCTGAGAGCCAACAAGCAACCCTGGACACTTGCCTGTGGTACTCCCCGCATAGTGAGTCCCCGGCCCACCACTTGGCGGCAGGGAGAAAGGCCCTTGTGTGAGAATTAATTGCCCTCTTAGAAGCCTCAATTAGTGGTGGAGTAGGAAGGCCAACCACAGCATCCCTACCATGGGAGAGACAGGAAGGTGGTAGGCTCCCCACTAACCACCCTCTTGCCTGGCGAAATGCCCAGCAAACCCGCAGTCGGGGAGGGCATTAAATTCCATCCAATGTTTCCAAACGGAATGTGAAAGAAGTATTAATGGCGTCATGTGATTAGAATCAGACTTGGAAAAAGCAAATTGTCTTAAAGCTGCTCAGACAGTTTGCTCACCCATCTTGTCAAAGATTAAACATCCTGCTAAAGGATGCAGGTATGGTTGATGAGACATAGCTCAAGGATCATCAAAAAGATGAGGGCAAAATGTGAAATGTGTGAAAGTTGTCACAGGACACTGCCTCATTCTATTTTAAACCTTCCACCGGCACATGACTGGAATGAAATATTTTCATTTACACTTATAGACATGGAAACTGTAATAAGTATGCAGAAGTAGAAGTCCCTTCACCAAAATCACTTTATTTACGGCTCTAACTGCAGTCCATAGGTTGCTAGTAGTCAGCAGTCTTCCTTGGGGTGCGGGGGCCAGGGGAGGGGTGTCAGAGGAATTGACACTCCCAGTTAAGTACAAGGCAAAGACCCCCTGATTGGCCCATCAATTGAATCCTTAATCAGGGAGTTCATATTCCAATAGGCCAACCTCAGTGGCCATTTTGAAGTCATTACAGTAACCACATCTAGTCTTTCTACGGTAACACAGGGCAAGGACAAAAGGGTAACTGTAGATAAAGTCATGGAGAAATACATTGGGACTGACTTAGGACACCAGTTACATTTGTGGCTGATAATGAAGGGGAATTTGTGAATGTTAAAGTCACAAGTACAGCAGATGGAAGTCCTTTCAGCAATGGACTCTGTGAAATGAAATGCTGCGGAAAATTCTAACAGATCAACATACAGACAACTGCACTGGCACAGTTGGTTCTCGCAAAGAATTCACTTCAGATGGTTGGAGGGTATAATCCCTCTCAATTGGTCCGTGTGAGAAATCCCAAATTATCTTCTGTGTTGGGTGATTCTCCCCCTGCCTTATAGGGACAAGGATTAGTTCCATTGTTTCTACATATTTGAATGCCTTACATTCAGGGAGAAGAACAGGAAGCTTTTGGTGCAGTAATAGCGCCCCCACCGTTGGACCAGAAACTCTGGGTTTGAGTCTGATGCCGGGACTTGCTGTCCACAGAAGAAGCGTTCAATGTGGTTCAACGTGCTGATAATCAGCTCGGAAATCCTTCCCGCACTATTCCCCAGAGGGGTAAAAACAGTATGGGTATGAAGGTTACACTAATAACAGCATGGAGAGGTCGCGGAGAACATTTGGAGAGCTCTGAGGTATCATATACGATCATCTAAGATAGACTTTAATTCTGGGGATGTGGTATATTGTAAAGTAGAGGGCCATTAAGAATGGAAATATCCTGGTAAGATAATGGGTCATGATGGTAAGACAATGATGACCCAACATGGTAATCAAACTATTTGGGTTCCTTCCTCACCATTAATCTGATGTGGAGATGCTGGCATTGGACTTTAACCTGGTGTTGTGAAACTTCTAACTGTACTATTAATCTGGATTGATTACATAAAGGCAGAGTCTGGGAAGCTGTTCAGATGTTCCCTGTTTCCTCACACACTCCTGTGTCCTGTGGTGACAAAATGAGGAACAGCTTACAGCGGATCAGGGGCTGGGTGGTGAAAGGCTGAGTGATTCAACCCATCAAACCTGCAATGCCTTTCAATAAGGTCATGGTTGATCTGATTGTGACCTTAACTTCACTTTCCTGCCTGCCTCCCATAACACTTGACTCCCTTGTGCATTAACAGTCTGTCTAATTCAGCCTTGAGTATATCCAATGACCCAGCCTCCACTGTCCTCTGTGGAAGAGAACTCCAAAGACTAACAACCCTCTGAGAAAAGAAATTCCTCCCCACCTTCATTTTAAATGGGTGACCCCTTATTTCGAAAATGTGGCCCCACTCTGGATCCCTCCATGAGGACAAACATTCTCTCAATATCCACCCAGTCATAAGACAACCCCTTCATCGCAGCAATCAACTAGGACCATTCTTTGAACTGCTTGCAATTGAAGTATATCCTTTCATAGGTAAGGAGACCACAACATAACTCTGTACATTAGCTGCAGTCTGACCAATGCCCTGCACAGGTTTAGCAAAACATCCCTACTTTTATCCTTCATCCCCCAGCAATACGTTCCAACATATCACTTGCCTTCCTAATTACTTGCTGCACCTGCATGCTAATGTTTTGTGATACAAGGCCACTCAGATGCCTCTGTACACATCATGTGTCACCTATCTCCATTTAAATAAAATTCTGCTTTTAGATTCTTACTGCTAAATGGACAAACTCACGATTTCCCACATTATATTCCATCTGCCAAATTCTTACCCATTCATTTAACCTGTCTGTATCATTTTGCAGACTCTTGTATCCTCCTCGTAACTTGCGCTCCACCTGTTTTTGTATCATCAGCAAATTTGGCTAAAATACAGTCGGTCCTTTCGTCCAAGTCATCAACGTGGATCGTAAATAGTTGCGACCCCAGCACTGATCTCTGCATTACTCCACTCATTACAATTAGCCAGACTGAAAATTACCCATTTATCCTGACTCACTGTTTCCAATTAGTTGGCTTGTCCAAATACAAATCCACTACATCTACCGGTTCCCCTTTACAATGTCCCCTGCCTGTTACATCTTCAAAGAACTCTAATGAATTTGTCAAACACAATTTCCGTTTCACAAAACCATGTTGACTGCACGATTCTATCATGATTTTCTAAATGGACTGTTGCTACCTCCTTAATAATGGATTTGAGCATTTTCCTAATGACAGATATTATATTAACGTTGCTACTTTGTACTGCTTTCTTTCCTCTCCATTCTTGAATAATATTGCTATATTTGCGGTTTTTGATTTTAGGGAATTTTGGAAGAATCCAATCAATGCATTCATTGGGTGGGATTTTACGGCTTCGCTCGAAACTATAAAATCCCGCCCGAGGTCAACGGACCTTCCCATGCTCTGCCCCTCGCTCGCTCCGATTCCTGTGGCAAGCGGGATGGTACAATTCCAGCCATTATCTCTGCAGCAACATCATTTAAGACCCTAGAATACAGACCATCGTGTCTGGGGGACTTGTCAGCCTTTAATCCCAGTAGTTCCTCAGTATTTTATCTCATGATTGTGATTATTTTGAGCTCCTCCCTTTTGACTACTAGTCTTGGGATGCTTTTTCTGTCTTCTACTGTGAGATAGGTACAAAATACTTGTTCAGAATTTCTGCTATTTTTTTCCCATTGTTAATTCACCAGTCTCACCCTCTGAGGGACACATGCTCACTTTAGCTATTCTTTTTTCATATACCTAAGGGCGGAAGTGACATAGTGGTATTTGCACTGGACGAGTAATCCAGAGACCCAGGTTATTGCTCAGGGGACCAGGGTTCAAATCCCACCATGGCAGATGGTGAAATTGGAATTCAATACAAATCTGGAATTAAAAGTCTAATGGTGACGATGAAAACATTGTCAATTGTTGTAAAAATCCATCTGGTTCACTAGTGGCCTTTGGGAAAGGAAATCTGTCATCTTTACCTGGTCTGGCCTACATGTGACTCCAGAGTCACAGCAATGTGGCTGACTCTTAAATGCCCTCAGGGGTAGGCAATAAATAACCAGTGATGCCCACATTATAAATTAATTTAAAAAATATTTTGTAGAAGATTTGCTTTCTGTTTTTATATTTCTTGCCAGTTTTCTCTCACACTCCAATTTCTCCCTCTTTTTCTTAGTTATCCTTTGCTGGTTTTTAAAATGTGGGTTAGGTTGATTGGCCATGCTAAATTGCCCCTTAATGTCAGTGGAACTAGCAGGATAAATATGAGGGGTTATGGGGATAGGGATGGGATTGTGGTTGGTGCAGACTCAATGGGATGAATGGCCTCCTTCTGCACTGTAGGGATTCTATGACTCAGTCACACCATTGAGACAACATCTGGAGGGAGCTCAGCTGTTCTCTGAATACCCTGGTCACTGGGTCCCATCACCTCCTCACCTCTCCGTGTTCAGTTCCCTCGGTGACCTTCTACTCTTCCAGAATCATGAGGGCGGCCCTGTGGGTGGCCAGGAAGTAGCTGCCGTCCATTTCCATTTGCCCGCTGCTCTCTCCCTCTCAGCTTCTGCTCTCTGGAAGAAACCTTGCTGGAATTAACAATCTCCATACCACCTGGGCACTGCCATGAAAAGGAGGGGCACCCATTCCCTGGTGACAGAAACACTACCCAGTCCCAGACCACCTTGAGGGCTGTCTGCAATGAAGTGGTCTAA
The DNA here is from genome assembly GCF_964213995.1 of Mustelus asterias. Lineage (NCBI taxonomy): Eukaryota > Metazoa > Chordata > Chondrichthyes > Carcharhiniformes > Triakidae > Mustelus > Mustelus asterias. Next base: position 37,590,175 of record NC_135821.1, read on the forward strand.
CTGCTGAAAGGGACCACAAGACTAAACAAATGGTCCCCCTTTTCCTCTACAATCGCAGTGAACAGCTGCAGTAAACCCCAACATCTGCTCCCAGATCTGCTACATCTTTCCAACATTCTCGGATTTTATTTCAGATTCGCTGCTTCCACGGTATTTTGTTTTTATACAGGAAAGGGACAGTTTGATTCATCTTAAAATTATTAACCTCTGAAGTTTTTGTTAATTCATTTTCGGGATGTGGGTGTCGCTGGCTAGGCCAGCATTTATTACCCATCCCTATTTGCCCTTGAGAAGGTGGCAGTGAGCTGCCTTCTTGAATTTCTGCAGTCCCTGAGGTGTAGGTACACCCACTGTGCTGTTCGGGAGAGTGTTCCAGAAATTTGACCCAGCGACAGTGAAGGAACAGCCGATATATCTCCAAGTCAGGATGATGAGTGTCTTAGAGGGTAACCTCCAGGTGGCGGTGTTACCAGGTATCTGCTGCCCTTGTCCTTCTAGATCAGTGGTTCCCAAACTTTTTTCACTGGGCCGCACTTTCGGAATAAAAATTTGCTCGCGCCACACCAAATTTTTTATTGATAAGAAATACGTTCAAATATTTAAAAAAACAACTCCTAGCAGTGCTTGATTCATAACATAGAACACAACTACTTTATAATATCATCATGGGACATCCAGAAAGTATAAAACAATGCCTCACTTGATGCTCTTGCTCTCAGTTTGGAAAAATATCTATCCATGTTTAAATGTTTCTTTGATTGTCCTTGAATCTTCCCGCCACACTTGCCATCCTCTCTCACTGCACCAGTGTGGCGCGCCGCACCCTTTGGGAACAACTGTTCTAGATTGTAATGGTCATCATCTTGGAAGGTGCTGCCTAAGGAGCCTTGGTGAGTTTCTGCAGTGCATGTTGTAGATGGTGCACACTGTAGCTATTGTGTATCGATGGTGGAGGGAGTGAGTGTTTGTGGAAGATGTACCAATCAAACAAGTTACTTTGTCCTGGATGATGTCAAGCTTCTTGAGTGCTGTTGTAGTTGCACTCATCCAGGCAAGTGAAGAGTATTCCATCACACTCCAGTCTTGTGCCTTGTAGATGGTGGACATTTTGGGGATGTTAGTCGCCGCAGGATTCCTAGCCTCTAGCCTGCTCTGGTAACCACAGTATTTATATGGTTGGACCAGTTCAGTTTCTGGTTAATGGTAACTCCAGTGTGTTGATAGTGAGGGATCCAGTGATGGTAATGCCATTAAATGTCAAGGCACAATGGTTAGATTCTCTCTTGTTGGAGATGGTCATTGCCTGGTACTTGTGTGGTGTGTATGTCACTTGCTACTTGTTAGCCCAAGCCTGGACATTGTCCAGGTCTTGCTGTGGTTGGACATGGACTGTTTCAGTATCTGAGGAATCGCGAATGACGCTGAACATTGTGCAGTTGTCAGCGAACATCCCGACATCTGACCTTATGATGGAAGGAAGGTTATTGATGAAGTAGCAGAAGATGGTTGGGCCAAGGACACCATCCTGAGGGACTCCCGCAGAGATGTCCTGGAACTGAGATGATTGACCTCCAAGAACCATAACTATCTTCCTTTGTGCCAGTTATGACTAACCAGTGGAGGACTTATTCCCCGATTCCCATTGACTCCAGTTTTGCTCGGGTTCCTTGATGCCATACTTTGTCAAATGCTGCCTGGATGTCAAGGGTAGTCACCTTCACCTCTAGAGTTCAGCTCATTTGTCCATGTTTGAACCAAGGCTGTAATGAGGTCATGAGCTGAGTGACCCTGGTGGAACCCAAACTGAGCGTCAGTGAGCAAGTTATTGCTAAACAAGTGCCACATGATAGTGCTATTGATGGCCCCTTCCATCACTTTACTGTTGATCGAGAGTAGACTGATGGGGCAGTAACTGGCCAGGTTGGATTTGTCCTGTGTCTTATGTATAGGACATACCTGGGCAATTTTCCACATGGTCGGGTAGATACCAGTGTTGTAACTGTACTGGAACAAATTGGCTAGGGACGTGGCAAGTTCTGGAGTACAAGTTTTCAGTACTATTGCTGGAATGTTGTCAGGGCCCATCGCCTCTGCAGTATCCAATGCCTTCAGCCATTTCTTGATATCACGTGGAGTGAATCGAATCAGCTGAAGACTGGTATCTGTGATTCTGGGAACCTCTGGAGGAGGCAGAGATGGATCACCCCTCTGAAATGTGTTCAGAATGTTGGGTCTTTGTGCTACTTATTGAATCAAATTTTCATCCATTAAACAGTACCCACTGAGTGAATTTCCATTAAAGTTGTGTTTCCCACCAATAAAATGTTTTGTACACTCAGAGGGAGTGTTATCAGTGATGATAGTGAGCTGTTGCCTTGGTGACAAAGAGGGTTGCGCCTCCAGAGCTGTCAATAAACTGGAAAGGCTAACCTAGCAGCACCTTGAGAGCAAATCCACAAAGACTGCGTTCGCGTAAGGAGAAAGGTCAATGTCCCCTTCTCAGGACAATTGGAGACGGACAATCATATTGACCACATCTGTGTCTCACACACAACCTGAGGACAAATCAATAAGACATTGGGCATTTTGCAGAATGGTGATGTGAGGCCCTTCGCATCATAGAATCATACAACACATAAGGCCATTGGGCCATTTGTACCTCTGCTAGCCTTTTAAAAGATACAATTAGTTCCACTCCCCTGTGTTTTCCCTATAGCCTTGCAAATAGCAAGTTTACATCTGTTTCCCATTTGAAATTTGCCATTGATCTGTTTCTGACACCCTCTCAGCAGGTGCACTCCTGATCATAATAACTCATTGTGTAATTGGTGGCACAGTGGCACAATGGTTAGCACTGCTGCCTCACAGCGCCAGGAACCCGGGTTCAATTCGGCCTTGGGTGATTGTGTGGAGTTTGCACGTTCTCCCCATGCTTGCGTGGGTTTCCTCCGGTTCCCTCCAAAAGATGCGCAGGTTAGATGGATTGGCCATGCTAAATTGCCCCTTAGTATCCAAAGATTTGTAGGTTAGGTGGATTAGCAACAGGTAGTATTGAGGAAGCAGGAGGGGCTTCAGAGGGACTTGGACAGGTTAGGAGAGTGGGCAAAGAAGTGGCAGATGGAATGCAATGTGGGAAAGTGTGAGGTTGTGCACTTTGGAAGGAGAAATGAAGACATAGACCATTTTCTAAATGGGAAAATGCTTAGGAAATCAGAAACACAAAGGGCGCACGGTAGCACAGTGGTTAGCACTGCTGCTTCACAGCTCCAGGGCCTCGATTCCCGGCTCGGGTCGCTGTCTGTGCGGAGTTTGCACATTCTCCCCGTGTCTGCGTGGGTTTCATCCGGGTGCTCCAGTTTCCTCCCACAGTCCAAAAATATGCGGGTTAGGTTGATTGGCCACGCTAAATTGCCCCTTAGTGTCCTGGGATGCATAGGTTAGAGGGATTAGCGGGTAAATATGTAGGGATACTGGGATAGGGCCTGGGTGGGATTGTTGTCGGTGCAGACACGATGGGCCGAATGGCCTCTTTCTGCACTGTAGGGATTCTATGGTTTCCATGGTTTCTATGGAACAATTAAGAACTCTGGGTCTGAAGGTTTTCAGAAAAGATTTACCAGGATATTGCCTGGTATGGAGGGCATTAGCTATGAGGAAAGATTGGAGAAACTTGGTTTGTTCTCACTGGAGCGACGGAGGTTGAGGGGAGACCTCATAAAAGTCTACAAGATTATGAGAGGCATGGACAGAGTGGATAGTCAGAAGCTTTTTCCCAGGGTGGAAGAGTCAATTACTAGGGGGCATAGGGTTAAGGTGCGAGGGGCAAGGTTTAAAGGAGATGTACGAGGCAGATTTTATACACAGAGAGTAGTGGGTGCCTGGAACCCGTTGCCAGGGGAGGTAGTGGAAGCGGATACGGTAGTGACTTTTAAGGGACGTCTTGACAAGTACATGAATAGGATGGGAATAGAGGGATACGGTCCCCGGAAGGGTAGGGGGTTTTAGTTAAGTCGGGCAGCATGGTCAGTGCAGGCTTGGAGGGCCGAAGGGCCTGTTCCTGTGCTGTAATTTTCTTTGTTCTTTGTTCTTTGTATTCATTGGAGCTTAGGGAGGATCTTATTGAAACTTACAGGCCTGGATAGAGTGGATGTGGAGAGGATGTTTCCACTATTAGGAAACTAGAACCAGAGGGCACAACCTCAGGCTAAAGGGATGATCCTTTAAAACAGAGATGAGGAGGAATTTCTTCAGCCAGAGAGTGGTGAATCTGTGGAACTCTTTGCCACAGAAGGCTGTGGAAGCCAGGTCATCGAGTGTCTTTAAGACAGAGATAGATAGGTTCTTGATTAATAAGGGGATCAAGGGTTATGGGGAAAAGGCAGGAGAATGGGGATGAGAAAAATATCAGCCATGATTGAATGGCAGACTCGATGGGCCGAGTGGCCTAATTCTGCTCCCATGTCTTATAGTCTTATGGTCTTAGGCATGATAAATGCAAGGGTTATGGGGATAGGGCAAGGGCTGGACGTAGGTGGGATGTTCAGAAAGTCGGTGCAGACTCAATGGGCTAAATGGCCTCCTTCTGCACTGTAGGGATTTTGTGGTTAAAATTATGATTAAGTAAAACATGATTTAAAATTCTCCTTGTCCCCTCCCTTGTTCTTTTGCTAATTTGGGTGAATCTGTCTCCTTTGGTTACGGACTTTCCGACCAGTGGAAACACTTTTTCCTGATCTATTCCATCAAAACCCCATATAATGTTAAACTGAAGCTTGCTCACTCAGAACACTGCGCAAGGCTTAACCTAATCTATTTTTGAATTGATTTGTCTTTTAGATTAAAGATGGATGGTGGATAGGCAGAAAGAATGGAAAAACCGGAAGCTTCCCATCGAATTTTGTCATAGAAGTGGACAACTCTGAAGGACAGTCCCGGTGCCCAGTTACCGAGTCAGGTGTGACCCTTGATTCATTCTGTTCCACGGACAAGTGTGAGAGGTTTCTGTTCAATTGGTCGATATTCTTTTGGGTACAACATTTGCTTGTCCCTCCTGTAAGTGGACCCTACACTCTTTACAAACTTGGAGAGCCCCCTTTTCTATTATATCTTGATAAACAGGAGGGGATGGAACAACACCATCCCTCATTCTATTACTGGATACTTTGATTGCATTTAGGTTGCCACATGCATTTCCTCCACCTTTAGAAGGCAGAATGGAGACAATGGCCTCGTGGTATTATCACTAGAGTATTAATCCAGAAACTCAGTTAATGTTCTGGGGATCTGGGTTCAAATCCCCCCACGGCAGATGGTGGAATTTGAATTCAATTAAAAAAATATCTGGAATTAAGAATCTACTGATGACCATGAAACCATTGTCGATTGTTCACTAATGTCCTTTAGGGAAGGAAATCTGCCATCCTTACCTTGTCTGGTCTACATGTGACTCCAGAGCCACAGCAATGTGGTTGACTCTCAACTGCCCTCGGGCAACTAGGGATGGGCAATAAATGCTGGCCAGCCAGTGATGCCCGTGTCCCACAAATGAATAAAAAGAAATTTACATTGCAAAGTACATTTTGAATCAATAAACTGATTCATTTTATTTGACGTGTATGAATGACTGAATTTAATCTTCCAGTGAAATGTGCCCTGGAGAGTGAGAATGGGGAGTTAATAGCAGATAATAAGGAAATGGCAGATGAAATGAGCAAATATTTTGTTTCTGCCTTCGCTATAAAAGATGCAAAAAACATTCTAATATTAGCTGTAAATCAGGAGATGGAGGGGAGAGAGGAACTTTGTGAAATTAGAATCACTAGGAAAACAGAATTGAGCAAACTGATGGAACTGCAGACTGACAAGCCTCCAGGTCCTTCATCCTAGGGTCTTAAAAGAGGTGACTAATGATGCATTGGTGTTAATTTTTCAACATTCACTAAACCCTGGAAAGTTCTAGGGGTGATGTAGTGGTGTTATCAGTGGACTAGTAATCGGATGGAGGCATGGGATGCCCTTTTGGAGAGTCAGTGCAGGCTTGATGGGCCGAATGGCCCCCTTCTGCACTGGAGGGATTCTATGGTCACCCAGTGGCATATCATTTCTCATATTCTTCTTCCCTTCCTTAGATTCCAGCGTCCAGAATCAAGACAAACCAAGCTCAGACCTCCAGGTAAAAGGTCTCACAATCCCAGAATGTGGCAGCAAGAGGCAATGACAGTCTAAGTTTTAGCAAGAATGTGGGTTCTGTGCAATCTGCTCCCACGCAGAGATGTGAAGATGGTGTGGCCCCAACACCTTCATTCTGAGGCAAAATGGTACAATGGGTCTGTTGCCAGGCGTTGCCTGGGGAGGTAGTTTAAGATCCACCAGACAAATCTGAAGTTTTCCAATAATGCTAAAATATTAACCGGTCAGTAAGTGCTTATTTATTACTTATAATTGCTTTCTTGTAAACCATTGGTTTATAAGAAAATAATGAATGGACCCGGTGACAAGTCTTGAAGGAGACCAAAGTGTGAGCTTGCAGCACTTACCTGTTGTGTGAAAGCATCCTGTGGAGAGAGTGTTGGACGGAACCCGTGATCCGGTATCAACTAGTGTCCAAATTCTGAAACATCTGCAATGAAAATCTCCCTGAATTTTTCCTGAAATCTCAATATCTGCTCCCAAAAGCTAATGGAATAGCTGCAGAACCAAACATTTCTTTGTACCGGTTTCCAAAGGCAACACGCTGAATATAACCCTTATATACCTGAGTGAAAAATATTCAGGCTGACAGTGAAATTGTGTGAAATAGCAATATACTGTTCCAATTTGATGTCTGCCACTTTGCAACAGGATGAGCAGAATAATATTACAGGGGAAATTAATTAATCCCATGTCCCAACGCTTCAGAGAGAAAAGGAATATCATCTCCATTGTGTTGTGACTTGATCTGTAATCCATTCTGTCTTCAGGCAAGAATCCCATTATAGCATGGGAGCACTGAAATTACCCCAGAATAACTAACCTGCATTTATAAAGCACCTTTCACACTTTCAGGACATTCCAAAGTGCTTTACAGCCAATGAAGTCCTTTTGAAGTCTCAGTCACTGTAACGGAATAGACAGCAGTTGATTTGTGCAACTATTTGTGTCCCACACACAGCCACGTGGAAATGTTTTTGGTAAAAGCAAAACACTGTGGATGCTGGAATCAGAAACAAAAACAGAAAATGCTAGAAAATCTCAGCAGGTCTGACAGCATCTGTGGAGAGAGAATAGAGCCAACGTTTCGAGTCTAGATGACTCTTCGTTGGAGCTCTGGAGAAGGGTCACCCAGACTGGAAACGTTGGTTCTATTCTCTCCCACGGATGTTGTCAGACCTGCTGAGATTTTCCAGCAATGTTTTTGGTCAAGTTGGCTGAGGGATAGATATTGGACGGGACATCAGGGGAAACTCCCCGGGTCTTCTTCCAAAGAGTACAGTGGAATCTTTCACATTCACCCGAGGGAACTGGCGGGCGGAAGTTTAACACCTCATCCTAAAGACAGGCACCTCTGGCATTGCAGTCCTCCTTCAGTACTGCACTGAAGGTCAGCTTGCATTTCATGCTCAAGAGTCGATAATGGCGCCTTAACAACCCTCGGACTCAGAGATAGAGTGCTTCTTACTGAGCCACGGCTGACACTGGAGAGGATATGATCAATGACAAATGTGTCAGAATGTTTGTTGTCAATGACAGAATGTTTATTTTGCAGGACCCGACTAAATCAGCACATCCTGACACTCACCATGGGAACCTTGGAGAACAACATTCAGGTCTGTACGCAGTGTGTGATTTACTATGCTCAATATACTTACACATTGCAAGCTGCTCTGCATGCTACCCTTGGGCTGTTTGCAGGTGGTGGTGTAACATGCTGAAGCTCCAATGCATGTTGACATGCAAATCTCCTCTCTACCTTCTGTCCAAGGAGAACAGTCACAACCTCTCCAATCTGTCCTCATAACTGAAGTTTCTCATCCACGGAACCATTCTTGTAAACCGCTTCTGAACTTTCTCCAAAGCAAGAAGTCTCACAACACCAGGTTAAAGTCCAACAGGTTCATTTGGAATCACGAACTTTCAGAGCGCTGCTCCTTCATCGGGTGAGTGGCCACCCTGGTGTTCCTGGTGTTGTGAGACTTCTTACTGTGCCCACCCCAGTCCAATGCCAGCATCTCCACATCATTTCTCCTAAATGTTCAGTGTGGCACCCAGAACAGTACACAGTACTCCAGCTGTGGTCTACCTAATGTCTTGTAGATGTCTTATACTCTGTGCCCCTATTACTAAAACCCGAGATACTCTATGCTTTATTAACTGCTCTCTCCACCTGTCCTACCACCTTCGATGCACATATGTACCCAGATCCCTCTGCTTCTGCACCCCTTTTAGAAATTTACCCCTTATTTTATGTTGTCTCTCCATGTTCCTCCGACCAAAATGCATCATCTTACACTTCTCCGCATTGAACTTCATCTGCCATCTATCTGTCCACTCCACCAACTTTTCTGTGCCCTTTTTAATTTCTACACTGTCTTCCTCACAGTTGTTGTGTCCCCTGCACAACAAGATCTAGATCATTAATATATATCAGGAAAAGCAAGGGTCCTAGTACCGACCCCCGGGGACCTCTACTACAAACTTCCTCCAGTCTGAAAAATATTTATTGACCGTTACTCTCTGCTTCTTATTATTCCATTAATTTTGTATCCATTTTGCTACTGTCCCTTTTATTCCATGAGCTATGACTTTTCTCTCAAATCTATTGTGTGGCATTGTATCGATTGCCTTCTGAAAGTCCAAGTACACCACATAAACGGCATTGCCTCATCAACCCTTTCTATTAGCTCCTCAAAAAACTCCAGCAAGTTAGTTAAACATGATCTCCCCTTTAGAAATCCATGCTTCCGAACCAACCCACATTTTTCCAAGTGACTACTATTTCTATCCCAAATAATTGTTTCTTGAAACTTGCTCACTACTGATGTTAAACTGACTGCTCTGTTATTGCTGGGGCTATCCTTACAACCTTTTTATGAACAAGGGAGTAACATTTGCAATTCTCTGGTCCTCTGGCACCTCCCCTGAGTCGAGAGGAGACTGGAAGATGAGGGCCAGCGCTCCCACATTATCCATTTTCACTTCCTTCAATATCCTTGGCTGCATCTCATCTGGTCCCAGTGCTTTGTCCACTTTCAGTACCAACAGTCTATTCAATACTTCCTCTGTATCAATTTGCTACCTTTCTGAAGATAGAATTCCCTCGACTGTCACCGGATCCTGGGCAGCATCTACCTCCTTGGTAAAAACAGAAGCAAAGTATTCATTTGACACTCAGCCATCGGTGCAGACTTGATGGGCCGAATGGCCTCCTTCTGTACTGTAGGGATTCTATGATTCCAAAATGATCATCTCACAAAAAGCCATAATATTCAGGCTCTTTACATACATCAAGTAACACTCCAAGATGCTTCAATACAGTGAAGGAAAGGTTTCAGACATTTTACAATGGTCTCCGCCTCCGTGTATAAATCTTACTTAAGAGAGAGAGTTGCAAATATATACTTTATTCATAAAATATCTGAAAGTACATTATGAAATATTTCAAAATGGTCATTACAGAAAGTGCAATAGTATTTGAGTTGTCTACATAGAAGCACCTACTCTGAGGTGCTTCAATACAATAAAAGGAACATTGCAGATATTTCAAAATGGTCATTACAGAAAGTGCAATAGTATTTGAGTTGTCTACATAGAAGCACCTACTCTGAGGTGCTTCAATACAATAAAAGGAACATTGCAGATATTTCAAAATGGTCATTACAGGAAGTTCAATGTTTTTCAAGTCGTCCACATGGATAATGTTGTAGTCTGTGGTGCTTCGAGAGAGAGAGATTCCTTACTGCTCCATTCGCAGCTTCTCCAGGCTCCTCTGCTTCTGTCTGGCGAACCCAGTCCTTACACTCCTGCTCATTGTATACTGCAAAGATTTTGCTGTAGCCGTTTTTTCCCAAAAAATATACTTTATTCATAAATCTGTGAGAACGGCACGGTGGCACAGTGGTTAGCGCTGCTGCTCACAGCTCCAGGGACCCAGGTCCAATTCTGGCCTCGGGTCACTGTCATAGAGTCATAGAGGTTTACATCAGCCCAACTTGTCCATGCCGCCATTTTGTTTTAAACCCCTAAGCTAATCCCAATTGCCCGCATTTGGCCCATATCCCGCTATACCCATCATACCCATGCAATGATCTAAATGCTTTTTAAAAGACAAAATTGTACCCGCCTTTCCTACTACCTCTGGCAACTTGTTCCAGTCACTCACCACCCTCTGTGTGAAAGAATTGCCTCTCTGGACGCTTTTGTATCTCTCCCCTCTCACCTTAAACCTGTGCCCTCTAGTTTTAGACTCCCCTACCTTTGGGAAAAGATATTGACTATCTACTGTCTATGTCTGGGTGGAGTTTGCACGTTCTCCCCATGTCTGTGTGGGTTTCCTCTGGGTGCTCCGGTTTCCTCCCACAGTCCAAAGATGTGTGGGTTAGGTTGATTTGGCCATGCTAAATTGACCCTTAGTGTCAGGGGGACTAGCAGGGTAAATACGTGGGCTTAGGGCCTTGATGTGATTGTTGTCGGTGCAGACTCGATGGGCCGAATGGCCTCCTTCTGTACTGTAGGGATTCTATGATTCCAAAATGACCATCTCACAAAAAGCCATAATATTCAGGCTCTTTACATACATCAAGTAACACTCTGAGATGCTCCAATACAGTAAAGGAAAGGTTTCAGACATTTTACAATGGCCTTACTAATGTTGCAAACTAATTTTAAAGGTTGTTTACAGAGAAACGTTGCACTCTGAGGTGTTTCAGTACAACTGTGATACAAGTAATATTCACTGTATACACCCAGTGAGTCACTCGGCCCGAGGGGTTCTGATCCCCTTGGTTCACTGTGGCTGAAAGGTCTCAGACAGCGACCTTCCCCATTGCGCCTCTGTGGCAGCTGCCCCAAGCTTTAGTGTGTCCCTCAGCACATAGCTCTGGGCTTTGGAATGTGTCAGTCTGCAACACTCGGTCAGAGACAACTCTTTGCACTGGAAGTCTAGCGAGTTTCGGGCAGACCAAAGAGCGTCTTTCACCGAGTTGATGATCCCCCGTGTCTGCTGTAGCCATTGTTAACATAGAACATAGAACAGTACAGCACAGTACAGGCCCTTCGGCCCACGATGTTGTGCCGAACCTTTTCCGAAATCAAGATCAAGCTATCCCACTCCCTATCATCCTGGTGTGCTCCATGTGCCTATCCAATAACTGCTTGAAAGTTCCTAAAGTGTCCGACCCCACTATCACAGCAGGCAGTCCATTCCACACCCCAACCACTCTCTGAGTAAAGAACCTACCTCGTACATCCCTCCTATATCTTCCACCACGAACCTTATAGTTATGCCCCCTGAGCTACATCCACCCGAGGAAATAGTCTCTGAACATCCACTCTATCAATCCCCCTCATCATCTTATAAACCTCTATTGAGTATCCTCTCAACCTCCTCCGCTCTAAAGAGAAAAGCCCTAGCTCCCTCAACCTTTCCTCATAAGACCTACCCTCCAAACCAGGCAGCATCCTGGTAAATCTCCTCTGCACTCTTTCCAGTGCTTCCACATCCTTCTTATAGTGAGGTGACCAGAACTGCACACAATATTCCAAATGTGGTCTCACCAAGGTCCTGTACAATTGCAGCATAACCCCACGGCTCTTAAACTCAAACCCCCTGTTAATAAACACTTCTTCACGGCTCTATCCACTTGAGTGGCAACCTTCAGAGATCTGTGGATATGAACCCCAAGATCTCTCTGTTCCTCCACATTCCTCAGAACCCTACCTTTGACCCTGTAATCCGCATTCAAATTTGTCCTACCAAAACGAATCACCTCGCACTTATCAGGGTTAAACTCCATCTGCCATTTTTCGGCCCAGCTCTACATCCTATCAATGTCTCTTTGCAGCCTACAACAGCCCTCCACCTCATCCACTACTCCACCAATCTTGGTGTCATCAGCAAATTTACTGATCCACCCTTCAGCCCCCTCCTCCAAGTCATTGATAAAAATCACAAATAGCAGAGGACCCAGCACTGATCCTTGTGGTACACCGCTAGTAACTGATCTCCAGTCAGAAAATTTTCCATCCACCACCACCCTCTGCCTTCTATAAGATAGCCAGTTACTTATCCAATCGGCCAAATTTCCCTCTATCCCACACCTCCTTACTTTCTTCATGAGCCGACCATGGGGGACCTTATCAAATGTCTTGCTAAAATCCATGTATATGACATCAATTGCTCTACCTTCATCGACACAATCATAGAAACAATCATAGAAACCCTACAGTGCAGAAACAGGCCATTCGGCCCATCGAGTCTGCACCGACCACAATCCCACCCAGCCCCTACTCCCATATCCCTACACATTTTACCCGCTAATCCCTCTAACCTACGCATCTCAGGACACTAAGGGGCAATTTTAGAATGGCCAATCAACCTAACCCGCACATCTTTGGACTGTGGGAGGAAACCGGAGCACCCGGAGGAAACCCACGCAGACACGAGGAGAATGTGCAAACTCCACACAGGCAGTGACCCAAGCCGGGAATCGAACCCAGGTCCCTGGAGCTGTGAAGCAGCAGTGCTAACCACTGTGCTACCGTGCCGCCCTTAGTAACACACTTAGTTACTTCCTCAAAAAATTCAATCAAATTTGTGAGGCAAGACTTACCCTTCACGAATCCATGTTGACTATCCTGGATTAAGCTGCATCTTTCTAAATGGTCGTAAATCCTATCTCTCAGGACCTTTTCCATTAACTTACCAACCACCAAAGTAAGACTAACTGGCCTATAATTACCAGGGTCATTCCTATTTCCTTTCTTGAACAGAGGAACAACGTTCGCCACTCTCCAGTCCTCTGGCACTATCCCCATGATGTGGAGATGCCGACGTTGTACTGGGGTGAACACAGTAAGAGTTTTAAAGAGTGTTAAAACTCTTACTATCCCCATGGACAGTGACATTGTTGCAGAACAAGTGATCACATTTTGACCTTTCACCTCAGAAACCTTTGACGCATTGCGAGATAATAGAAACCGAAAGAAAATGGGGTTCTTTCAACCTCCACAGCGGGTTGGCGTGTCTGTTTGTTGTATATCTGAGCAGTTTCCCGTTGTCTCAAGAGGATTATAGTTGATTGACGTCCAGCACTGTGCATTTTTAATACTTTCCTTAGCGTTGGGTCTCAATATCTGTAGATGACCTGAAATGTCTCTCTTCACACTTCTCTTGATGGGAGGTGGAAGGGAGGGGGAGGGTGGTGGCGAGGGCAGGGGGTGGGTGGTTACTGTTTGCTTTTCTCACTTTCAGTCTCATTCTGTCTCAGAATTTCAGTTAAAGGTTTTGTAAATGTCATTTTTCAAAAAAAAACAAAGACCCGTGACTTCAAGGCAACAACTACATTTCAGAAAATCTGACCAATCAACGTAATTTGCTTCCACTATTTCTGCTGGAGGTGGATATAGAATCCCTACAGTGCAGAAGGAGACCATTCAGCCCATCGAATGTGCACCGACCACAATCCCACCCTGGCCCTATCCCCATAACCTCATGCATTTAGCCTAGCTAGTCCCCCTGACACTAAGGGGCAATTTAGCTTGGCCAATGCAGCTAACCTGCACATCTTTGGACTGTGGGAGGAAACTGGAGCACCCGGAGGAAACCCACGCAGACACGAGGAGAATGTGCAAACTCCACACAGACAGTGACCCAAGCCGGGAATCGAACCCAGGTCCCTGGCGCTGTGGGGCAGCAGTGCTAACCACTGTGCCACCGTGCTGTGGAGGTTGAAGGTAAGTTGGGGAGAAGGGAAATCATAGAAATCATAGAAACCCTACAGTGCAGAAGGAGGCCATTCGGCCCATCGAGTCTGCACCGACCACAATCCCACCCAGGCTCTACCCCCACATATTTACCCGCTAATCCCTCTAACCTACACATCCCAGGACTCTAAGGGGCAATTTTTAACCTGGCCAATCAACCTAACCCGCACATCTTTGGAAGTTACATGATGTGGATCAGAGGCTGGAGAGAGATCAAAGTATGTCAACATTACTGAGTCCATTCCAATTCCCTCATTCTGCCTCCTAATATTGTGTCACCCATGAGCTATCTCTGCTGGAACCTCTGGGTGGTGCTGTGCTGGGAGTTGTTAAACCTCAAAAACAGTTAATTAGCTTCCACTCATTAACAAAGGCAGTTGGGATCAGCATTATGGGATGTATATGGGATGTCATGCACAGTGGGGACATGTCTTATTTCTAACTTCAAACCTGCACTGTGTTCCTGTGTAAGCTTCTAAAGGTGCCTTGTTAATATTTTAAAATGGACAGTCACAGAGGTGGCTAAGTTAGCCGCCATGAGGTCAGGTGACATTTACTTATTCAACAGACTATCTCAATCTTCTAGATAGTTCTACTTGAATTACCCTGGGGCGGGGGCTGGAATGGATATATCCAGACAGCAACCCCTGTGGAATTCACCCCGTCATTGTCCGAAGCTCAGTTCCAACATGGAACCAATGACTCTATGACTCCAGGTTTGCAGTTTAACAAAAGCAAGCTGATGAGACCAGTTATCCACAAGTTAATGTGAAAGGCCACCATCTATCTTCTAATGTGAAGTGATGTCTTTGGACTCGCAAAGCATTCTAGTTAACCAACCCAGTTTTGAACATGTGACCCCAAACTGGCTTGCGATAACAAGCTTTATCTAACTCAGAGACACCCGGTTAGTCTGCCGATGAACACCACAAGCAGCAGCTGCAAAATGTTGTGTCATCTTTGCCTTTGAAGAACCAAGAGGCTGGAAAGCGTTTTAAAATCTTCCCAGCCTGATTCCAAAACTCCAAGTCCATCCAAAATGAAATTTGACCTCCCGACACAAAAGCCACAAGTGCCTAACTTCATGACCTGCTGAACATTAATATCTTTGAGGGAGTCCTGAAGAAATCCAGATATCTGACTTCAGTTACATTGGACCCATCAGCACTGCCCTTCAAGAGTGAGAAACTACCCTGTCCTGAGCCCAAACCGACTCATCTCTCACAACAAGACAAACACGTCAACTGTTAACTATTCTTTTGGCTTTTTTTTTCGTTCATGGGATGTGAGCGTCGCTGGCTGGCCAGCATTCATTGCCCATCCTGAGGGCATTTGAGG
Organism: Mustelus asterias; assembly: GCF_964213995.1. Classification (NCBI taxonomy): domain Eukaryota; kingdom Metazoa; phylum Chordata; class Chondrichthyes; order Carcharhiniformes; family Triakidae; genus Mustelus; species Mustelus asterias. The sequence continues at coordinate 37,605,472 of NC_135821.1, forward strand.
TCAACCACGTTGCTGTGGCTCTGGAGTCAGGTGTAGGCCAGACCTGCTGAGAACAACAGATTTCCTTCCCTAAAGGACATTAGTGAACCAGGTTTTTCCAACAATCGACAATGGTTTCATGGGCATCAGTAGATTCTTAATTCCAGATTTGTATTGAATTCAAATTCCACCATCTCTACCATGGTAGGATTCGAACCCAGGTCCCCAGAACATTACTCTGAGTCTCTGGGTTACGAGTCTAGTGACAATACCACTGCACCACTGCCTCCCCTATTCTAACACCTGTAGAAGTGCACTAATTTCTTTAACTGTATCTTTCTTAAATGTGTGGTGTGTGAATGATGTGGCATTTAGACACTTTTGGGTTGAGCGCGTGGATAAATAATCCTTTTTATTTTTAAACCCATGAAAGCTTGCTACTGGTTCTTTAAATTGACCACACGCTAAAGGGGGTTTAGAAACACACATATCTACCTTTCAAAGTGACCACACTGATTGCAGACAGTAAGAGAAGGGAATTGGGGATTTCAGTTTATCTCTCCTCCCATGTCTGTAAAAGCCATGTGACAGCCCTTCGGGTGCTAAACCCGCACACTGTGTTCCAGCAACACAACCGAGTCCAGTCCCACTCTCACTCAACATCTGTACATCTGATAGGGTCAGTGTCTAATGATCAGGTGGGAGACGATTTCTCCCCCTCCCGATCCTAGGCGCTGAGGTCAATTGCAGCATTCCTACCAGCAGCTTGGCCAGTATCACCTAATTCCATAGAGGCCAGAACCTGAGACCCACTTGGACCATCACTCAGCCAACCAGTGAGAAACTGAGATGGTGGGCGTTCCCGGAAACCCCTCCTGATTTCAGCAACTCCTGAGTTTTTTAACTCTACGTTAAGCGTCAACCCACTTTGGAGAAGGTCCTGCCTCGGAGAGCTGCCAACCAATCAGAATCACAGACTCCATACAGCTCAGAAGGAGGCCATTTAGCCCATCGAGTCTGTACCGACCACAATCCCACCCAAGCCCTATTCCTGTAACCCTCATTTACCCTGCTAATCCCCCTGACACTAAGGGTTAATTTAGCACGGCCAATCAACATAACCCGCACATCTTTGGACTGTGGGAGGAAACTGGAGCACCCGGAGGAAACCCACGCGGACACAGGGAGAACATGCAAACTCCGCACAGACAGTGACCCAAGGCTGGGAATCGAACCTGGCACCCTGGCGCTGTGAGGCACCAGTGCTAACCACTGTGCTACCGTGCTGCCCAAATCAGGACTGCCGGCAGCGCCACCAGGAATGGCGCTGAGGAAGGGAAGGGCCCAGCCACTGATGGAAGACAAGCCGGAGATAATTCAACAAATATTAAGTGGCCACCAGTGGAGAGGAAACCAGCCCCTGAGGAAAGTGTTGGGGTTGCAGGGGCTGCCCCTCCTGCCCCCTCTGTTGCTGGGATGCCACCTTCATTTATCCAGCAGCCTCGCTACCTTGGGGTGGGGGGAGGAGGGGAATTGAGCTGCCATCAGTTGGAGCCTTTACATATTCAAATTGGGTTCCTGTCTCCTTGTGACGGGGAGATCTCTCAGCTCCCTCACCTGCCTCGGGTAAAATTCCCCGACAGAGGGACTCGGCCAGGGAGCCAAGCAACCATGGCTTCCCCTCACACCCCACTCCACCCTTCACCCCTCAAAACCTTTACAGCCACCCCCCCAACCCCCCCCCCCCCCCCCCCGCCTCGTTCCTGCCTCATGTGGGCCTCTAAAATTCTCCCCATTACTTTGCAGTTTACTACGTTTTAATGGAGTCATCTCTCTTTGCAGGAAAGGAATACTATAAGGCCATGTTTGACTACATTGCAAGCACAGAGGATGAACTCAGTCTGCACATGGGAGATGTCATCCTTGTCTTAGAGAAGGTAATCGGGCTTTGTAAATGTTTAAATCCACACATAAGCTTCAATAAAATAAATCACATCCAATCCTGAAGTAAAAAAGGCAAACTCTGCAAACTTTGTGATCAGGAGTCATTGGAATGAAAGGATTTTCCTGCAGCCCCTGAGTAGCGTTGTAAGCCCCTGAGTAGCACTGTAAGCCCCTGAGTAGCATTGTAAGCCCCTGAGTAGCATTGTAAGCCCCTGAGTAGCACTGTAAGCCCCTGAGTAGCACTGTAAGCCCCTGAGTAGCACTGTAAGCCCCTGAGTAGCATTGTAAGCCCCTGAGTAGCACTGTAAGCCCCTGAGTAGCACTGTAAGCCCCTGAGTAGCATTGTAAGCCCCTGAGTAGCACTGTAAGCCCCTGAGTAGCATTGTAAGCCCCTGAGTAGCATTGTAAGCCCCTGAGTAGCATTGTAAGCCCCTGAGTAGCATTGTAAGCCCCTGAGTAGCATTGTAAGCCACTCAATTTAGGGGCAATTAGGGATGGGCAACAAATGTTGCCCCTGCCAGTGACACCCACATCCCATGAAAGAATAAGGAAAAGAAAGTCCCCCGCCAAATCATTTCCTAATAAGGAATCCAAACTATCATTAAGCAAATTAAGAACAATAGTTACAAGACCAGTGATTGTGTAACTAGTGACAACTTCTGATGGGAGGCCATTGCTCTCGCTCAACTTTCAAGTGAAGGATGGAAAGAGGTGTTGAAGGGAATGGAAGTGCTGGAGAGATAAACACTCTGTCTGATCCATAACTGCTACCCTCAGCAACAACGTGCACTGGGATTAGTTGTGTCCCAAATTCCCAGGCCAGCAAGGTTTAGACAGCAACAACCTGGCACTAATAGAGTCTTTACATGTAATCAAATATCCTTTAGGGAGGTATCAAAGGAAACCGCACAGTGATGGCGACTATAAGTATAATCAAAGATTTGGATTTTGGGGTGCACCTTGATAGAAAAAAGAGAGAGCTCCAGGATGTGGAAACAGGTTCGCTGATGGCTTTGAGATCAAAAGCAGGGTAGAGAAGGAAGGAAAATAGAACCTTAGAATCACTACAGTGCAGAAGGAGGCCATTCGGTTCATCGAGACTGCACCGACCACAATCCCACCCAGGCCCTATTCCCATAACCCCACATTCACCCTGCTAATCCCCCTGACACTAGGGTCAATTTAGCATGGCCAATCAACCTAACCCACACATCTTTGGACTGTGGGAGGAAAGCGGAGCACCCAGAGGAAACCCATGCAGACACGGGGAGAACTTGCAAACTTCACACAGACAGTGACTCGAGGCCGGAATTGAAGTCAACTAGGATTCAGGCCAAGACATAGAGCTTGGAAGAGATTGCAGATGTTGGAAGGGGCAAGGCCATGGAGAGATTTCTACCTGAGGACATGGCTTTTCAAATTGATGCGTAAGGGAGGGGAAACTAAGGAATCTCGGACACAGGGATGAGGAGGAATGGGACTGAGCCATGGAATTGGATTGAGTGACAGAGTTTTGGATGTGTTTAAGTTGTTGCAATCGGAATTGGAGAATGAGGATAAAGTATCAATGAGTCTGGAGGCGATGACAACATGGCAAAATATCACCAGGCTTTTGTAAAGCCCCGCCTGTACTGCCAAGATATTTAGGATGGAGGGTGTCCCAAATTTAGAAGCAGGAGGTCTGAGAGCTACATTGCTGCAGCTGCAAGTGCTCAGTCTGCCTGGTGCCCAACTGATGCCCATTGTAATAATCTTGCTGAGGCCAGTCTTCTGTCACCATTACCCTTCAACCTCACAGCGTGCATAAAGTGCCACTTGGCAGCGAGATTGTTCAATTCAAGCCCCAGAGTCCTTCCACTGTGGCCTGGGTGGAGTCAGACAGTTTTAAACTCCCCACTATTGGGCGAGCTTCCACTCATTTGATAGGGGAGCTCGTGTTCTCTGAGATCCATGGTGGAAATCTATTCATAATCCCCCGTGGTCATCATAACATCCTTCCCCCTTCAAGTCCATTTCTTCCCCAATACCCCCACCACAGGAGGGCCTTTTCTGCCGCTTAACGATCTGCCCTGGGGTCGATTGGAGACAGGACCGGATCAGGAGTGTGAAGCGGATTGGAGGCGTTCGCTTCCGAAAGGAACACCATAAAGCCGCTGACATTGGTTCTTCTTGAGGTCTTGCTTCAACTGGGGCGCCGGTCTCTTCTGCTTCCATTTTGGAATCCGTGTCCCCATCACCCGGAGGGGCAGCTATGGGGTAAACTTCTAGTCGAGGCTGGACACTGGCAGTGGTCCGTCCTCATGGCTGGTAATGAGGCCTGCACTGGCACAGGCTCCCTGCTCCTGAGATTGTCCAGGTGCTTCTTGACAATCTTGCCCTGCGCTTGGACCTTATGAGACACAGGTCGCGTTTTTTCTGTTATAATTCCGGAGATCCAACTGAGGCCGTCCCCAAAGATCCTCATGTGCACCGGGTCGCCGATTTTGAATGATCTTTCTGTCCTTACAGAATCATAGCTCTTCTTGTGGTTCTCTTGTTGGGACTCCACCCTCCCCGCCAGGTTTGGGAACAGTAAGCTTATTCTTGTCCGAAGCCTCCGTCTCATTAACAATTCCACTGCGGCGGTTCCTGCCATTGTGTGAGGGTCAGTCCTGTAGTTAAATAAAAATCACACTAGTTTGGTCTCTATAGACACTGCGGGCTGCTTTCTAAGTTTAGGGGCTGAATACCAGCCCAGAGGCAATTATAAGTCTGCTCCCTGATAAAGGAGACAGTGGCCCCTGTATCACACTTCCATTTTTAATAGGTGGCCATTTACTAACAACTCCATTATTTGGGGCTAATCTTTGTCATGGAGATGCGATTGAATTGCATTGTTCCTGTTCCTGGTTGTGGGTCTAGCTGAAAGGTACAGCCCGGAACTAACCTTGGCCTCTTTCCCAGACAGCGCGCATTCTGACTGTCCCTATATTTTTGCCTTGGTGGTGGTCTTCTGCAGCACTTGCCATAGTCCACCAGCTGGCATCTACAACCTTCCGGAATATGCTCCCGAGGAGTGTAACCTTGCTGTGTGCAACGCTGGAGAAAAATCACTGGAACATTTAAAAAGCGTTAATTTGTCATTTTCTTTGAACATTTCTCTTTACCAGAGATAAATGTATTGAAAATGGGAGGTGGGGGTGAGGTTGGAGGGGGCGGTGGGGGGGGGGGGGGGGGGGGGGAGAGGTGGATGTTTTTGGCCGACAGTCACACATCATCCAATTGGATAATGAGTCTTTTCGCTTTCTAATTGGTGCAGGAAGGCAGTGCGTTGGGAGGGTGGATGTGTTGGCTGACTAATGGCTGGAACGCGGGGGCAGGTTATGTGATAAAACCTCCGTTTAATCACAGTTGGTGACCCAATATTGAGCAGAGCTGATGTGACGATACACTGCAGTCTCACATTTCAATCTGATTCAAACAGCAGCATCGTCAACAAGTTGCATTCATATAGCGCCTTTTAGTAAAATGTTGCAAAACACTTCAAAGAGATGGAAGCATTCACAAATTGACACTGATTGGCCAAGAATTAGATATAAGGACGAGTAACCAAAAGCTTGATCAAGAGTTTGGTTTTCATGTTCCAATCCTAAACTTAATTTTAAAATTAGCTGTAAAAGGAAGTATAAATTTAACCTCATATAAATTAAAATGTCTCAGACTTTGAACTTGGGCTGTGAGTATATTACTGGGAATCAGTTGAGAGAGACTGGTGGAAACATGCCAGCGGAGCGAGCTGCAGTCGTCGGTTTGGTCCCAGTTCAATTGTCCATCCCATCCCGGTCTAAGGGCGGCACGGTAGCACAGTGGTTAGCACTGCTGCTTCACAGCTCCAGGGTGCCAGGTTCGATTCCCGGCTCGGGTCACTGTCTGTGTGGAGTTTGCACATTCTCCTCGTGTCTGCGTGGGTTTCCTCTGGGTGCTCCGGTTTCCTCCCACAGTCCAAAGATGTGCGGGTTAGGTTGATTGGCCAGGTTAGAAATTGCCCCTTAGAATCCTAAAATGCGTAGGTTAGAGGGATTAGCGGGTAAATATGTGGGGGTAGGGCCTGGGTGGGATTGTGGTCGGTGCAGACTTGATGGGCCGAATGGCCTCCTTCTGCACTGTAGGGTTTCTATGATTTCTTCTATGATAAGCAGCAGTTTTGGATTTATTTGTTAACAGGACACAGAGGAATATGGCTGGTGGGAAGGATATGTGGATGGAAACCAAGGGCTGTTCCCAGACAACTATGTGGTCCCGTACCTAGAAGATACAGAGGTGAGATGTCTTTCTGACTGTTCATTAAGAGATACTCGGGGGGCTGGATGTACCCACCAGACGGCCTACTGAATGGGATCATTGGCAAACAGAATAGTGGAGACACTCACACAAGCATGTGGGAGGCACAGGGCATCCAGGCACCCAAGTGCCGAGACCCAAGGAAGCCTGGTTATATTTTACCTCAGGACTCCTTTTCGTGAGACGCAGGTTGTGAGAGACTCCGTGAAATGGGATTGGAGATTGGGTCACTGTAACACCAGCATCTGATGTATGAAGAAGGAGGTGGGTAGGAATCCGTAACCCAGAAAGGGTAGAGGATTTGAGTCACATGTCGGCTAAGCAGATAAGGACGGGCAGTTCTCTCTTTCTGGAGGACAGTAATTGATCCAGCTGGGCATTTGCGACAACATGGCAGCTTCCATAGGCGGGAATGTGTGTAGAGCTTAACGCTTTTTATTTTCATGATCTGGGTGCCGCAGCAAGGTTGGTGTTTATTACCCACCCCAAGTTGCCCTTATACAACTGACAAAGCTTATCCTCTGAAGTGATCAGTTGGGATGGCACAGTGGTTAGCACTGCTGCCTCACAGCACCAGGGACCTGGTTTCGATTCCTAGTTTGCGTGACTTGTCTGTGCGGAGTTTGCACATTTTCCCCGTGTCTGTGTGGGTTTCCTCCGGGTGCTCCAGTTTCCTCTCACAGTCCAAAAATGTGCATGTTAGGTGGATTGGCCGTGCTAAATTGACCCTTAGTGTCCAAAGATGTGTCGATTAGGGGGATTAGTGGGGTAAATATGTGGGAGTGGGGTTATGGGGATGGGATGGTGGAGGTGTGGGGGTGTGGTGGGGGTGGATGGTCCTGGGTAAGATGCTCTGTTCGAGAGCCAGTGCAGATTTGATGGGCCAAATGGCCTCCTTCTGCACTGTAGGGATTCTATGACTATGAAGAGGCAATTGTGCTGAGATGAGTAGAACAGACCGAAATAATCAAATACCCAGTAGTTTCTGTAAGGTCAGTGCTGTGTTTTTAGATCTCCTCCTCCTCTACCAGATGATTTTGACAGATGTGTCTCTGATCACTCTCATGGGCAAATCTCCATTCTCCAGAGCACTGAGATTGTCTGTTCCAGCCTCAATATCCAGGGAAGAGTTCTGTAATGAACTGGGAAGCCATTGGAATTTGGTCCTCCACTGAGTCTCTCACCATCCTCTGACGGTCACCTCACGTCCTTTTAAACATGAAAATGTGAAGCAAATTTAAAAAGCAGATGGAATAATGACGCAGTCACCACCACAGGTTTCAAACAGGCACTCACGTAACCGCTATCGATTTCCAAGTTGCAATGCGGTGCCTTCAGTGTTGTGTTTAGTTCAGACAGAAGCACCCTGTTCACACCTGGGCACAGAGCAGACATCAGTTAATAAGCAAAATGAAATATCGCTGATGCTGGAAATCTGAAACTTTCAACGGATCAGCCAGCAGCTGTGAGAGAGAAACAGAATTCCTGTTTCAGGGTCGTGACTTCATCACAGCTGCTCATTAATGTTCAGTTACATTTTGTGCGCATAATCGCCTTTAAGTGGCTTAACTGCAGCTTGTATTAAACTCTGATTTTTAAAGTTAGATAGGTTGCATGCAGACTTATTTAGGTTCTTTGTGATGAACTTATTATATTGTAGAGCACTAATCACACTTTGGAGGTCTTGTGGCGCAGTGGGTTAGCGTCCCTGCCTCTGAGCCAGAAGCTTCGGGTTTAATTCCCACCCCAGGACTTGATGGCCAAGGAAGATGTGTTTATAATATTGTCAAACAGGTTGAGTGTGTCATAGAATCATAGAATCCTACAGTGCAGAAGGAGGCCATTCAGCCCATCGAGTCTGCACCAACAATCCCACCCTGACCCTATCCCCATAACCTCACGCATTTACCCTGGCTAGTTCTCCTGACACTAAGGGACAATTTAGCATGGTCAATCCACCTAACCCGCACATCCTTGTGCTGTGGGAGGAAACCGGAGCACCGGGAGGAAACCCACGCAGACACGGGCAGAATGTACGAACTCCACGCTGACAGTGACCCAAGTTGGGAATCGAACCTGTGTCCCTGGTGCTGTGAGGCAGCAGTGTTAACCACTGTGCCACCGTGCTGCCCTACGTCAAGCTGCAAATTCTTCCAAACATGCCAGTGGCTGGCGGTAAGAACGGGAGACAGTCCAGGCCAGCCATGCTTGATGTGGAGTGACACCCCTCAAGCTATAAGCCTCTGGCGATTGACTAGTGACCTGTTCCAGGAATAACTCGCTTTGGTATCAGACGAAACTCTGCCTTAGCGCATCGCTAGGTGTGGAAAGAGAATTGAAATGGATGGATGGACGAATCACACTGCCATGTCACACCAGCCATCAGGCACAGGGGGCCAATCACATTCACACATTGCCCAGTCTGACTGGTGGATTTTATGCTACAATTATATAGTTACGGTGGAAAACCAGTTAATTAACTTCTCGAAAGGAATAAACACAAATGCTATATTAGTTCTTCAGTGGCACAGTGGTTAGCACTGCTGCCTCACAGCGCCAGGGACCCGGGTTCGATTCCGGCCTTGGCTGACTGTGTGGAATCTGCACGTTCTCCCCATGTCTGCGTGGGTTTCCTCCGGGTGTTCCGGTTTCCTCCCACAGTCCAAAGATGTGTGGGTTAAGTTGATTGGCCGTGCTTAAATTGACCCTTAGGGCCCTATTTTACCATTTTGATTCTAAGTGCTGGGCGGACTTGAAAATGGAAGTGTTTCAGATCTGACTTTTAGACCCGTTCTGAGGCGCCTCCATACACACTCTGCCTGAAAAAATATCAGCGAGTCCGAATCGCGCTGCAGAAGCCTGTGGGCGGGGCTTAATGCACCCGAAACCCTGCAGCTCCCATCAGCGCCTCCAACTGTGCATGCGCAGAAAAAAGAATGATAGAATACGGCTCCCCTGCCACATCTCCCCCCGGGCCGGATAATGCCTCCCCCTGGCCCCCCATAGATATTGCCCCACCCTCCCCAACATTACTGACCCCCTTATCCAAACCATGCAGACTGATCGCAGGCCCCTTCCCCCTTCCCCCTCACTGATCACAGGCAGAGTGGCAGCAGACCCCCCTTCCCCACCCCACCGATCTCAAGCAGGGAGCCGTTGGGCGCTCGGCACTTACCACCTCACCAGCTGGAGCGCCCGAATTGGACTGTTGTAGATCATGTCTGTTTTGTGCTGATTCTGGATTGGCGAACACAGTGGTAAAGGGGGAAGTGCCGGTAAGGTTGGGCGTGCAGCCCATTAAGTCAATTTAAATGCATGCAAGTGCATTTAAATGGCCGACGCGCCCGTTTCGGGTGCGGTCCCGATCGCGGCCATTTTCGGGCACTGGTAAAGGAGGAACCGGCGCGGAGGCGGGCGCGGATCACGCTACTTGCCTCATTTATCATGTTTTTGTGCCAGAAAATGGGCACAACTTGATGGTAAAATCGGGTCCTTAGTGTTCAAAGATGTGTAGATTAGGGGGATTACCCATGGTAAATGCATGGGGTTACGGGGATAAGGTGGGGATGGGCCTGGGACAGATGCTCTGTTGGAGAATCAGTACAGATTTGATGGGCTAAATGGCCTGCTTCTGCACTGTAGGGATTCTATGATTACTTTTGAATGCGAAGGAGGTTTATGCCAGGAGCTGGTAACAAACTCTGTGCTAATCAGCAGCCGATTTTTCACCAAGCCAGTTATTTATTTTCCATTGCCTTGGAAAACACCTGCCAAGATCTTTAATTTCCAACCAAGTAAAAGTGAGAGTGAGACTGGGGAATGAGTCTCCACAAAGAGTTTGAACTCTTCATGTTGTGAACTTCAGAGGAGGGAAAGATCAGGCATGATAAAGAACGGACAAAGAACACACTCTGATCCCGCTTTCCTCTGCTGGTCTGGGCCAGTTTCGTAGTCCTCTTGCTGCTTGGAATCCTTTCTGATTTACAGAAGCGAACTATTCATCTGTTCCTGCGAAGATCCCTCTTAGCTTTAATGGACAGACCCGGGCACCCCATACGCACTGGCACTGGCTTCTGTGCCTACTTTGGATTTTCATAACTGACCCTCCGATTCACAAATAATTGACCATCACAACTGAACAAATCCTGCAGCGTGCATTTGTACAGAGTGGTGAGGCTCCTCCCTCAAACTTACTGTTCAGTAAACCAGTTCAAAGCACACTCAGGGCACATGTTTAAAATTTGAGGGGCTTGGGTTTTTTTAGTAGTTCAAGGGATTTGGGCATCGCTAGCTGGCCAGTATTTATTACCCGTCCCTAATTGCCCTGGAACTGAGTGCTGGGTCATTTCAGAGGGCAGTTAAGAGTCGACCACATTGCTGTGGCTCTGGAGTCACATGTAGGCCAGACTAGGTAAGGGTGGCAGATTAGTGAACCAGATGAGTTTTACAATAATCGACAATGGTTTTATGGTCATCATTAGAGTTTTAATTCCAGATTTTTATTCAATTCAAATTTCACCATCTGCTGTGGTGGGATTTGAACCCTGGTCCCCAGAGCATTACCCTGGATCTCTGAATTATTAGTCTAGTAACAATATCACTACGCCACCCTTTCCCCTGTGTGGTTGGGTTTAAAGCATTGGGCACCAATTCAAACCCAGAACAAGGAAAACGGCACAGTGTGTATTCAGGAAGGGTGGATGTATTGTGTCTGGAAGCCAACAAGCCAAGGTAATGGATATGTGATGAAGTCTTGTAGATATCTATACAGTTTAGGTAATTCCTCATAAGAAAAGTGCCTTTTATGACCATTGGACACCCCAAAGCTCTTTCCAGCTGGTTACTTTAACAATGTGTTAATAACCAGATAATCTGTTTCGCTGATGTTGATTGAGGGTTAAGTATTAATCAGGTTAAGTTGCTCTCCTACCTCCAAAATGGTGCTCTGGGAACTTACACATCCACATGAGGACAGATGGAGTTAAGGTTGCCAACCCTCCAGGAGCAGCCTAGAGTCTCCAGGAATTGAGGATCAATCTCCAGGACACTGCTGTGTGAAACCCTGGAGAAAAATCATCAGGATATTGAAAAAGATGTCAAACATTTCTCATTATCGGATATAAAAATATTGAAAATGGAAGGAAAGGAGGCAGTTTGGCTGACAGTTAAGCATCATCCAATCAGGTAATGAGTCTTCCTGCTTCCTGATTGGTGTAGGAAGTGAGTCCATCATGAGGATAGATGTGTTGGTGATGCGCTACTCAAACACGAGGCCTGAAGCTCGGTAAATGAAAGGCTTTTATTTACTGTAATGAAGCAGCCAATAATTATATACACTATCCCAGACTGAAGGGGTCCCGGCCAGAGCAGGGACTCTTATACCTCTCCCAGGAGGCGGAGCCCGACTGGGATGTGCCACAACACTACAGTACAAAGGTGTAACAACCCCACCCTAACCCCAACAGCAACAATAGCACAACCCAACAGTAACATATGTACATCCTTGTGGTACTGGCCAGCCCCTGGCTCAGTACTATCCAGTGGGAACCAACGATGGTTCACCACATTCACCCCTCCTTTGAGAACAAAGGCCGGCGGGGTACAAAAACAGAATAAAGTGTCAGCAGTCTATAAGTTCAGACGGTCTGGGGGACCGCACCGTCGTTGTGACCTCCTCAATACCGGCGGTGACACCGGAGTAGGCACTTGCGGTGGCGTTCTCCCCAAGGCGGCGTCCAGCTGTTCTTCCACGGACTCACAGGCCGGTTGACCCTGAGGTGACGGTAGTCCTTGGGATCCTGACACGCCCTGCAGTGGCGACCATCTTCTGGGCTCAGGCAAGCTGGACATGGGAGTAAAATGGTTAAGCAATGGTCCCGATGCTGCCCGCGCCGTGTCCGGGGAAGAAACAAGAGATAAAGGGTTTGTTACAGGGGGTATGGGAGCGACAGGGGTTGCTACGTCCCCTGCTGGCGCCAGGTCTCGGATCGAGACTGTATCCTCTCGCCCGTCAGGGTATGCCACATAGGCATACTGAGGGTTGGCGTGGAGGAGATGGACCTGTTCGACCAACGGGTCGGACTTGCGGGCTCTTACATGTTGCCGCAGGAGGACGGGTCCTGAGTACGTCAAACAAGACGGTAATGAGGTCCCCGAGGAAGACTTCCGAGGGAATGAGAACATCCTCTCGTGGGGAGTAGCATTGGTTGCCGTGCACAGGAGGGAGCGAATAGAATGGAGCGCATCAGGGAGCACCTCTTGCCAACGGGAGACTGGAAGACCTTTTGACTTCAACGCCAGTAAGACAGCCTTCCAGACTGTAGCATTCTCACGTTCCACCTGTCTGTTATCCCTAGGGTTGTAGCTCGTGGTCCTACTAGAGGCAATCCCGTATGAGAGCAGGAATTGCCTCAAGTCATCGCTCATGAACGATGAGCCCCTGTTGCTATGGATGTAGCCGGGGTACCCGAACAGGGTAAAGAGATCACGGAATGCCTTGATAACCGTGGCAGCGGATGTATCAGAGCAGGGAACAACAAAAGAGAACCGAGAGTACTCGTCAATGATATTGAGGAAGTACACATTCCGATCTGTCGAGGGAAGGGGGCCCTTAAAATCGACACTCAGTCTCTCGAAGGGACGAGTGGCCTTGACTAAATGTGCCCGGTCAGGTCGGTAAAAGTGCGGTTTGCATTCCGCGCAAACCCGACAGCTCCTTGTTACTGACCTGACGTCCTCCACCGAGTAAGGCAGGTTGCGGGCTTTTATAAAGTGGTAGAGCCGAGGGACCCCAGGATGGCACAGATCATTATGGAGGGCGTGCAAACGGTCCTCCTGTATACTGGCGCATGTTCCACGCGAGAGGGCATCCGAGGCCTCATTGAGTTTCCCTGGATGGTACATGATGTCGTAGTTATAGGTGGAGAGTTCAATTCTCCACCGCAAGATCTTGTCATTCTTGATCTTGCCCCTCTGCGTGTTGTTAAACATGAACGCCACGGACCGCTGGTCCGTGATCAGGGTGAACCGTTTTATCGCCAAGTAATGGCGCCAGTGCCTGACGGCCTCCACAATGGCCTGGGCCTCCTTTTCCACCGCTGAATGCCGAATTTCGGGGCCTTGGAGGGTGCGGGAAAAAAATGCGACGGGTCTGCCCGCCTGGTTAAGTGTGGCGGCCAGGGCGAAATCAGATGCATCGCTCTCCACCTGAAAGGGGATGGACTCGTCTACAGCGTGCATCGTAGCTTTCGCGATGTTGGCTTTCAATTTATCGAAGGCCAATCGGGCCTCTGGCATTAGGGGAAAAGTCGTGGACTTAATGAGCGGACGGGCTTTGTCCGCGTAGTTGGGAACCCACTGAGCATAATAAGAGAAGAAGCCTAAGCATCTTCTCAGTGCTTTTGCACTAGCAGGCAAGGGAAGTTCAGAAAGGGGGCGCATACGGTCTGGATCAGGGCCAATGACCCCGTTTTCCACCACGTATCCTAGGATGGCTAAACGGCGCGTACGAAACACACACTTCTCCCTGTTGTAGGTCAAGTTCAGGCGAGATGCAGTGCGTAGGAAGTTCAGGAGATTCGTGTCGTGGTCCTGCTGGTCATGGCCGCAGATGGTGACATTATCCAGGTACGGGAAGGTAGCCCGCAGCCCGTTCTGGTCCACCATTCGGTCCATAGCACGCTGGAAGACCGAGACCCCATTGATGACACCAAAGGGAACCCTGAGAAAGTGATACAAGCGACCATCCGCCTCAAAAGCCGTGTATTGTCGGTCCTCTGGGCGAATGGGGAGTCGGTGTTAGGCAGACTTGAGGTCTATGGTGGAGAACACCCGGTACTGCGCAATCTGATTGACCATATCAGATATGCACGGGAGGGGATACGCATCCAGCTGCGTATATCGGTTAATGGTCTGACTGTAATCAATGACCATCCGGGGTTTGTTGCCGCTCTTGACCACCACGACCTGCGCCCTCCACGGACTAGCGCTGGGTTGTATGATCCTTTCTTTGTGGAGCCGCTGAACCTCAGATCTAATGAAGATCCAATCCTCAGCGCTGTAACGCCTACTTTTAGTCGCGATGGGCTTGCAGCCTGGCACAAGATTCTGGAACAAGGAGGGTGTGGTGATCTTCAGCGTCGAGAGGCTGCAGGCGGGGCGCGTTGGGCAATTTGGAGGCTGCTGCTGTTTTCCCACTGCCAGTGAAGGGAGTGGCCCACCGTACTGTAGGATTACACTCCTCAAGTGGAGGGATTAGTGGGTAAATATGTAGGGATATGGGGGTAGGGCCTGGGTGGGATTGTGGTCGGTGCAGACTCGATGGGCCGAATGGCCTCCTTCTGCACTGTAGGGTTTCTATGATTTCTATGATTTCTATGATTACAGTGTTAATGTAAGCCTATTTGTGACACTAATAAATAAGCCTTTTTTTTAACAAGTCACGTGATGAAGCCTCCAGGAATACATTTAATGACAGTTGGCAACCCAAATGAGCCTCAGTTTAATGTCATCCAAAAGATGTCACTCCTGACTTTGCAGCACTCCTGCATCAAAGTGTCAGCCTAGATTGTTGAGTTCAGATCCCGGAATGGGATTCGCACAGGGAATTAACGATGTGAGTGGCGTTCTTGGAAGGGTGGATTATAAATGTTCTGTGGAGGAGTGAGGACTGGACCTAATGTGAAGTTCTTATCCCACAATTTATTTTAGCTGCGTGTGTTTGAATTGCAGATGATGAAGGGGCTTCCTCCAAGAGTGGGAACAGATGTGGATATCTGTAAGTAAAGCCTGTTTAAACTCAGACAAGCCAATCACATCAGAACAAATTCATCAGAAACTGATAGTATTGGCCAGTCCTGTCACATGTGGTATGGGATTGGAGACAAGAGCAGTGTCTGAGTTAAATTCCACAACCAATACATCAGCAACCAAACCACTTGGTGCTAGTTTCACTAGCTTGACCTGTCCACTCAGTGCCAACTCCGACTACTCACTGCTGGGAACTGAAGACATACACTGGAGCAAAACAACTGAAGAAAAACACAAGTTTAATGTCCAGGAGGAACTTGGGTGCTCGTTACCGTGAGAGGTGAAAGAGGAAACTGCAACATTTCCCTGCTGTTGGTACTCAAAATCTAAGGTTTATTTATTAGAGTCACAAGTCAGCTTACATTAACACTGCAATGGAGTTACTGTGAAAATCCCCTAGTCGCCACACTCCGGCGCCTGTTCGGGTACACTGAGGGAGAATTTAGCATGGCCAATGCACCTAACCAGCACGTCTTTCGAACTGTGGAAGGAAACCAGAGGACCTGGAGGAAACCCACGCAGATACGGGGAGAACGTGCAGACTCTGCACAAACAGTGGCACAAGCCGGGAATTGAACCCGGGTCCCGGGCACTGTGAGGCAGCAGTGCTAACCACTGTGCCCCAAATTTACAAAATCTACAAAACCATTACTTGATCAGATACGTCAATTCCCACTGCTGGCTACAATCCCACCTCCCCCACCCCTCCCCTTCCCGCAACCCACCCCGAATCCCACCCATGTTGTGGGTATCCCAGCAGGGGAGGGTGTGAACAATGGGAAAACTTGTGAACAACGGGAAAACTCGTGAACAACAGGACCAGTAGATCCCACCGCCAACCAATGGCAGGCCTCCTCTGCAAAACGCTGTGCGGGAAGTCCCAGCCACAGTGTGGCATAGATACAGAGTAAATCTCCTTCTACACTATCCCTTCACACCTCCTCCAGACCAGGTACAACAGTGGTGAGATACAGAGTAAATCTCCCTCTACACTATCCCTTCACGCCTCCTCCAGACCAGGTACAACAGTGGTTAGATACAGAGTAAATCTCCCTCTACACTATCCCTTCACGCCTCCTCCAGACCAGGTACAACAGTGGTTAGATACAGAGTAAATCTCCCTCTACACTATCCCTTCACACCTCCTCCAGACCAGGTACAACAGTGGTTAGATACAGAGTAAATCTCTCTCTACACTATCCCTTCACGTCTCCTCCAGACCAGGTACAACAGTGGTGAGATACAGAGTAAATCTCCCTCTACACTATCCCTTCACGCCTCCTCCAGAGCAGGTACAACAGTGGTTAGATGGAGCAAATCTCTCTCTACACTATCCCTTCAAACTTCCTCCAGACCAGGTACAACAGTGGTTAGATACAGAGTAAATCTCCCTCTACACTATCCCTTCAAACTTCCTCCAGACCAGGTACAACAGTGGTTAGATACAGAGTAAATCTCCCTCTACACTATCCCTTCAAACTTCCTCCAGACCAGGTACAACAGTGGTTAGATACATAGTAAATCACCCTCTAAACTATCCCTTCAAACTTCCTCCAGACCAGGTACAACAGTGGTTAGATACAGAGTAAATCTCCCTCTACACTATCCCTTCACACTTCCTCCAGACCAGGTACAACAGTGGTTAGATACAGAGTAAATCTCCCTCTACACTATCCCTTCAAACTTCCTCCAGACCAGGTATAACAGTG
The DNA here is from genome assembly GCF_964213995.1 of Mustelus asterias. NCBI lineage: Eukaryota > Metazoa > Chordata > Chondrichthyes > Carcharhiniformes > Triakidae > Mustelus > Mustelus asterias. The sequence goes on from NC_135821.1 coordinate 37,622,232, forward strand.
GTTAGATACAGAGTAAATCTCCCTCTACACTATCCCTTCAAACTTCCTCCAGACCAGGTATAACAGTGGTTAGATACAGAGTAAAGCTCCCTCTATACTGTCACATCAAAGACTTCCAGGGCAGCTGTCAGTATAATCCAATGTCAATAAACGGTGAAAGCTGAACCAACAGCTATGTAAAACCTGAAAGCTGATGACTGAAAAATAACCCTGATTATAAACTTGTGCATCAAAGCTGATAATTGCTGCGAGTTTCACAATTTAAGTGGTGGGTTGACCATTTTTAAAATGAGAGACAAGACCCAGTAAGTACATAAAAAGCTGAAGGGAGAACATAAATGTCAAAGGTACAACACTGTTGGTGTATTTCTGGGATAGGGAGGGTCTAAGAAACATTCTACTAATTGACTTTTTTCGTTAAGGGCAGCACGGTGACACAGTGGTTAGCACTGCTGCCTCACAGTGCCAGGGACCTGGGTTCAATTCCGGCCTTGGGTCACTGTCTGTGCAGAGTTTACACGTTCTCCCCATGTCTGCGTGCAGGTGCTCCGGTTTCCTCCCACAGTCCAAAGATCTGCAAGTTAGGTGGATTGGCCATGCTAAATTGACCCGAGTGTCAAGGGATTAGCAGGATAAATATGTGGGGTTATGGGAATAGGGCCTGGGTGGGATTGTGGTCGGTGCAGACTCGATGGGCCGAATGGCCTCCTTCTGCACTGTAGGGATTCTGTGATTCTATGATTACAGCCAAGACCAGATACAACAGTGGTTAGATACAGAGTTAGATACTTTGGTTAAAGTTAAAAATGTGATTCTCCGCAATTAATAGATTGTTAATCTAAAGAAAACCAGAACGTCAAAGTGATATTTGGATTTCCAGCAGATCACCAGTGACTCCAAAGTTACCAAAGCCTTCAGCCTCCCATGTCTAACACCCAAATTCGCAGGGGTATTCATCTACCACCCCCCCATCCACCCCCCCCACACCCACACATCCCACCCACCTCACTACCCTTTCACTGAGACACACGTCTCCCCTTCCCTTCCTAATTCATTCGACACATTTCAATCCCCTGTCCACCCAGGTTGCAGGGAATGGTGATGCCATCAAACCTCTCCCTATAGGAAAAGAGGCCTGGGAAACCAGGTCAGATAATGTCCAGTGGAATCCAGCCATATTCTGGGAACAACAAGCTAGCATTTCACCGGAAAACTGGGAGCTTCCCCAGTAACGACAGTTCTTTATGTTTTAGGTTAGAACTGTAGGCTGATGGGAATCAGCCATTAGGAAGAGGAAAAGGCCATTCAGCCCCTCAAGCCTCTTCCACAATTCAGTTAGACAAGGCTGAAAGCTTCACTCCATTTTGTACCTCCATCTCCATGTCCTTTGACACCCTTACGCAAGGGTCAGCAATCCTTTTTTACCCGAAGAATCTTTTTTAAAAAATTGCTGGAAGTAAAAATGATTATGAGATGCGAGGCAGAGATTCGGTATTTCTAAATCAAATTGACAACATGCCTGGTGTCATAATTTGCATATATAATAAGTAAAACATATTGGGGGTGATCGTGAGCTCCCGTTCGCTGTCTGTGAGAATGCCAGCGGGGGTTCAAGATCCAGAAGTCATAGTTCTCACCGGCAAGAATGTTCAATTCCCGGCTTGGGTCACTGTCTGTGTGGAGTCTGCATGTTCTCCCCGTGTCTGCGTGGGTTTCCTCCGGGTGCTCCGGTTTCCTCCCACAGTCTGAAAGACGTGCTGGTTAAGTGCATTGGCCGTGCTAAATTCTCCCTCAGTGTACCCCAACAGGCGCCAGAGTGTGGTGACTAGGGGATTTTCACAGTAACTTCACTGCAGTGTTAATGTAAGCCTACTTGTGACACTAAATAAATAAACTTGAAACTCTTTTCACTTTGCATATATCTCACTTTACCCCGTGCATTCTGATGCGCTGTGCAAGGTCCCACTCACACTTTCTGGAGTTCAGAGGCGTGTACATAGCCGATTCCCAGATATTCTGTTGGTTCCCTCCCTATAATTTACCCTTTTCAATCACCTCACAGTAAGCAGCTGGAATTCACGGCCCCTATCCTGTGTGCCCATGACTGACATACCCCATCGTACAAGGAGTCATGTAGATGTGAAGGACACTGGGCAGCCTGTGGAACAGAATCTCTCAATGTTTCTCCTCCACAAGCCACTTCTTTTCTGTGTGGTGCTGGGTGAGCTTGCATCTGCATTCAGCTGCTTCCTCCTTATGTCACCAGCTGTATAATGCCACTGAGATCAGCACCCACTATGGGAGCCGGGCACCTTGGTACACTGCATCAGTCACTCTGAAATTTCTCAAAGGATGGTTATATACAGTGAAACACGCATACAACAAACCCACATGCAGGGTCATGGAATCATAGAGCACAGAAAGATGCCTTTCGGCCCTGGCCACCAAGAACCTATCCATTCTAATTACATTTTCCAGCACTTGGTCCATAGCCTTGTACGTCAAGGCGTTTCAAGTGCTCATCTAAATACTTCTTAAATGCTGTGAGGGTTCCCACCTCTATCACCCTCTCAGGCAGTGAGTTCCAGATTCCCACCAGCCACTGGGTGAAAAAAGTTTTTCCTCAAATCCCCTCTAAATGTCCTGTCCCTCACCTTAAATGTTAGCCCCCTGGTTATTGACCCCTCTACTAAGGGAAAAAATGTCTTCCTCTCCACCCTATGTATGTCCCTCATAATTTTGTACCCCTCAATCAGTCCCCCCTCAGCTTCTCTGTTCTAAGGAAAACAACCCCAGCCTATCCAGCCTCTCTTCAAAGATGAAAAGCTCCAGCCCAGCAACATCTTGGTGAATCTCCTCTGCACCCTCTCCCGGGCAATCACATCCTTCCTATAATGTGGTTACCAGAACCACACACAGTACTCTAGCTGTGGCCAAATGAGGGTTTTACACAGCTCCATCAGAACCTCCCTGCTCTTATATCCTATGATGTGGAGATGCCGGCGTTGGACTGGGGTAAACACAGTAAGAAGCTCCGAAAGCTTGTGTGGCTTTTGCTACCAAATAAACCTGTTGGACTTTAACCTGGTGTTGTTAAACTTCTTACTTATATCCTATGCCTTGGCTAGTAAAGGCAAGTATCCCATATGCTTTCTTAACCATCTTATCTACCCGTACAGCCGCCTTCAGGGATCTTTGGACATGTACACCAAGGTCCCTCTAGTCCTCAGTAGTTCCTAGTATCCCAGCATTGATTATGTATTCTCTTGCCTCGTTAGTCCTTCCAAAATGCACCGCCCCACACTTTTCATGATCTAAAAAGGGATAAAATCCAACAATGGCCCAACAGATGCAAGGTCTTAAAATTAGGATGGAAGTAGTACAATTTTAAACCCGGCGAATGTACACAAAACATTGAAGGCCGTAGGACAAGCTGGAAAGACTTTTAAACAAGAATATGCAATCCTTGACTTTATAACCAGAGGAGCCAAAGCAAGGTGGAATCCTGAACCTTTATAAAACACTGTTTTATGCTCAATTGGAAGATTGGGGTGAATTCAAATACCCAAAGATAGGGTAAGCGACATGTTCAAATGTAAAAATCTGATCACTAAGCCCAAGCTGCCTACTTTTGGGGTTTAATCGAGATGGACCAAGCGATGGGACGTCAACCTGCTCCCAGGAGGTGGGTTGGAAATGTAAATATTTTATTGAGATTGGCACCCTCTGATGTAACCTGTGTTATAGGTTTTACATTGGTCAGTCCAATTTAACTGGCCGTGGGAACCTCGACAGTTTCAGGAAGAAGCTTTTTCAGCACTGCTTGTGCGTCAATAGAAAGATCCCCAGAACCAGAAATGTTTTAAAAAGTTCATTTACGGAATGTGGAAGTTGCTGACCAGACCAGCATTTATTGCCCATCACTAATTGAACCCATCTCTGGGTTTATCCCCTCCCCCGGGGTTAGATATCTGACCCCACTGGGATTAGGTGCTTAACTCATGCTGAAACTGAGCCTCCAAATTATCTTGATGTGAAGACTATTCAGCTTGCAGGTAGCAAAGAACGTAGAGAGCATCAGCCAATGGGAGGGCCTTAGGCATAGAAACATAGAAGACAGGAGCAGGAGGAGGCCATTCGGCCCTTCGAGCCTGCTCCGCCATTCATCACGATCATGGCTGATCGTCCAACTCAATAGCCTAATCCTGCTTTCTCCCCATAACCTTTGATCCCATTCGCCCCCGAGTGCTATATGTAGCCGCCTCTTGAATACATTCAATGATTTGGCATCAACTACTTCCTGTGGTAATGAATTCCACAGGCTCACCACTCTTTGGATGAAGAAATGTCTCCTCACCTCCGTCCTAAATGGTCTACCCCGAATCCTCAGACTGTGACCCCTGGTTCTGGACATCCCCACCATCGGGAACATCGTATTGTGGAACTCTGGCACCCAAAACAGTGGGGAGCTGGCGTTCAGCTTGGCATCACCAGTACATGAAATGGTTTGATCTGCTTCTGGTTGATGTGATATGGCTCCGTGCGAACACGGGACAGCTGCTTTATGTGACATTGCTGGGTTTTCACAGGAATCGTGTGGGTTACGTGGCCTCTTTTCACTGTGCTCAGGAAACTGCATGAAACCACACAACATGTGACTCAACCTGTGGGCTCCCAGCCAGACTGTGCGAGACTGCAGCTTGCAAAGCTACTTTGCAGCGAGGTACCCACAGGGCTCTCTGACGATTGCCTTTGGTTGGAGCTTTCACTGAGTGTGAGTGTGGGGGGTGGGTGGAGTCAGGACCAGGGAAGTATCAGCTTGATTTTTGAAAGGGGAACTTGTAGGATCCAAGGAAACTGTGTGTTTTCCTCTTCTGTGTACATTTCAGAAGAAGAAGCCAGGAAAGTTCGAGTCTGCCGCAGAGGATACGGATACAACTTAACTCAAGATATGTGTAGCTATGGCACTTAGAATCCATGCGTGGCAGGTAGTGCATGCCACACTCAAACTGCGTTCTCACACCTTCTCCCCATCCGTACAAGAAACATTTCTATTTTGTTTTAGCTGCTAAACCTGACGCCATGGCAACAGTGAAGGCCCCGGAGCTGTCCACTTGGAAAGACGACCACAAAGGTACGTGTAGAAAATCAGACAAACTTTCCATGCGAGTAAAAAGAGAAAGGTAGCTCAAAGGGGCCTTGCTCATTCTTTAAGGTTTTTTCTTTAAGGTCGCTGGATCGCTCTGTCACTGCAGTCACATTCATCAAAATGGTCTTACATCTGAAGAGTATTTTATGAATGGCGCTGCACTCAACTAGGAGGGAGAAGCCTTGACATGTCGCCGGGCGACATGGGCACCACTGGGTTTATACACGTTGCTCTGCCAACTCTATTAGCTGAAAGGCTAATTGGTTCATGATTTTAAAAACTGGCAAAGGAATTGAATACCTATTCACTGGGGCAGCTCTTCATTTTGTTACAATAGTTAAACAAGAGATGAGTGGGCAGGACTTTCTGGTCCCCGTTCCCCTGCGGAAATCGTGGCGGGCGGGACGGAAAATTTGGCAAACCAGCAAAAGGACTGTTGACTTTGGACGGGAATGTTCGGCGCTGCGGTGGGTGGAACCGGAAAATCCCGCCCCAGTGAGTGGGAGCCGATTTAACAATGACATTGCCGGCAATAGAAATGGTGGCAGCTTCAAAACAGCTTTCACTCTTTCGTATATTGATGATCAGCCATGATTAAAATGAGTGGCAGAGCAGGCTCGAAGGGCCGAATGGCCTACTCCTGCTTCTAGTTTCTGTTTCTATGCATAAAGCCAAGGCCTATGCCATTAGGTGATCAGGGGCTAGGATTTGCAAGAGTCATGTCTATTGTTTGATGATGTGGAGATGCTGGTGTTGGACTGGGGTGAACACAGTAAGAGTTTTAACAACACCAGGTTAAAGTCCAACAGGTTTATTTGGTAGCAAATACCATTAGCTTTCGGAGCGCTGCTCCTTCGTCAGATGGAGTGGAAATGTGCTCTCAAACAGGGCACAGAGTCACAAAATCAAGTTACAGAATACTGATTAGAATGCGAATCCCTACAGCCAACCAGATCTTAAAGATACAGACAATGTGGGTGGAGGGAGCATTAAGCACAGGTTAAAGGGATGTGTATTGTCTCCAGACAGGATAGCCCGCAAGTCCAGGAGGCAAGCTGTGGGGGTTACTGATAATGTGACATAAATCCAACATCCCGGTTTAGGCTGTCCTCATGTGTGCAGAACTTGGCTATCAGTTTCTGCTCAGCAACTCTGCGCTGTCGTGTGTTGTGAAGGCCACCTTGGAGAACGCTTACCTGAAGATCAGATCACGGGCATTCAGCCTCTGATCTTCAGGTAAGCGTTCTTCAAGGCGGCCTTCACGACACACGACAGCGCAGAGTCGCTGAGCAGAAACTGATAGCCAAGTTCCGCACACATGAGGACAGCCTAAACCGGGATGTTGGATTTATGTCCCATTATCAGTAACCCCCACAGCTTGCCTCCTGGACTTGCAGGCTGTCCTGTCTGGAGACAATACACATCTCTTTAACCTGTGCTTAATGCTCCCTCCACCCACATTGTCTGTATCTTTAAGACCTGGCTGGCTGTAGGGATTTGCATTCTAATCAGTATTCTGTAACTTGATTTTGTGTCTCTGTGCACTGTTTGAGAGCACATTTCCACTCCATCTGACGAAGGAGCAGCGCTCCGAAAGCTAATGGTATTTGCTACCAAATAAACCTGTTGGACTTTAACCTGGTGTTGTTAAAACTCTTACTGTATTGTTTGATGGTCAGTACAACCCCCCTCAAATGTGGGTTGTGTGCATCTTGCTCTGAAGAAATTCACAGCAGTGTGGGACATTGTGGTCCTTCATAGATTTGCGGAGTTGAGAGGGAGAGAGGATGAATGGATCCTGTCTCTTTTGTGAATGCCACAGCCAATTCAGCCCAGACTCTTCTACTGTAGTTGGGTGGCAGCTCACCCTATTACAGAGTAAATGTGCTGGAACCCACACGGGCCCCAGATAAAAACAACTCACATTTACGTAGCATCATTAAAGTAAGGAAATGTCCAAAGAAACAAGACCTGTGTTATCAAACGGAAACTCAACACCGAATCGCAGATATTAGATAGAAGGAGAGATAACCAAAAGCTTGGTCAAATAGATAGGTTCTGAAGAGTGTCTTAAAAGAGCAGGAAGAGGTAGAGAGATGGAGACATTAAGGAAGGGGATTCTAGAACTTGGCAGCAGAAGCCATGGTCACCGATGGCGGAGCGTTCAGGGATGCCCAAGAGGCCAGAATCGGCGGAGCGTGAGCTCTCAGGGTGCTGTGAGGCAGGAGGAAGTTGCAGAGATAGGGAGTGGCTCTGAAAACAAGGATGAGAATGTTAAAGTCAATATGTTGTTCAACCAGGAGCCAGTGTGGATCAGCCAGCACAGGGCAGGTGAGTGAGAGGAGCCTGCTGAGGGTTAGGACTCAGGCAGAAGAATTTTGGGTGACCTATAGGGTAGAAGTTGAGAGACCAGCCTGGAGTGTATTAAAGTAGTCCAGTCTAGAGGTACCAAAGGCATGGATGAGGGTTTCAGCGGCTAAACTGTGGAAACGGTGAAGCTTAACGAGGTTACAAAGGTAGATATAGGTGGTTGTAGCGATTTGTGTGGGCCCTTTTGGAAACAAAGGCATCAATGATAGTGGAGAGAGTGAGGTTTAGTAACTTAGTAACTACAGAACGTCACAATAAATCTTAGACCAAAGGCTGTTTGGAAATCTGTGAGAGCGTAAGACACAGGATGGAATGGGTCAGAGAGGGGCTGGAGATAAGAGGTAGAGAGTGATATAAGGAAATGATCAGAGATTGCCTTATTAGTGATATTTATGAGAGCAGTCATGAGGCAGCACTAAGCCATGAATATGGGAAGCAGAGTTCATATAAAAGGAGCAATTTAATTAGGATAGGAGTGCGGTAAGAAAAGTCAGTGTGAAAAACAGAGGCGCTGAAATGGAGGTTGCAGCTTTATGTGGTGCTTGGGCGACAGTACAGAACAAGGATTTTAAAAGAGAAATGTAAGGAATGGAACAAGACCAGTGGTTGGCGGGAGGAGAAGTTATCAGAGGAGTAGGAAGACAGAGAAAGGTGTGGTGTAAAAATAAAAACTAAACTACACAAACAGCAGTTGGAGCAAAACAAATGGTGGACTGTCTCGTCAGGAGAAGTTTCATTGAAGGGAAAGATGGCACCATCTCCCCACCATGTCTCGGTCAAGGTCAGATGTCAATGTGCTGATCCACAATCAGCTCATGGCAAGGTTGTTATGTACAAGTGACTGTACATTCTGGAGGAAGACATGGAGGGGGCAGAGAGAGATTCCTCACTTGCAGGCTCCAGAGAACCAGAATCAGGAACAAAGAACAAAGGAAATTACATCACAGGGACAGGCCTTTCAGCCCTCCAAGCCTGCACCGACCATGCTGCCCCACTGAACTAAAACCACCTACCCTTCCAAGGACCGTATCCCTCTATTCCCATCCTATTCATGTATTTGTCCAGATGCCCCTTAAAACTCACTATCGCATCTGCTTCCACTACCTCCCCCGGCAGCGAGTTCCAGGCACCCACCACCCTCTGTGTAAAAAACTTGCCTCGTACATTTCCTTTAAGCCTTGCCCCTCGCACCTTAAACCTGTGCCCCCTCGTAATTGACTCTTCCATCCTGGGAAAAAGTTTCTGACTATGCACTTTGTCCATGCCCTTCATAATCTTATAGACTTCTATCAGGTTGCCCCTCAACCTCTGTCGTTCCAGTGAGAACAAACCAAGTTTCTCCAACCTCTTCTCATAGCTAATGCCCTCCATACCAGGCAATATCCTGGTAAATCTTTTCTGTACCCTCTCCAAAGCCTCCACATCTCTCTGGTAGTGTGGCGACCAGAATTGAACACTAGATAGAGAGTGAGAGACAGAGAGGAGGTAAGAAGACATATTTTTAAAAAATTCTTTCACGAGATGGAATTTAATCCAGATAAATGCGAAGTGATGCATTTTGGAAGAACTAATATAGGGGGGAGTTATACAATAAATGGCAGAGCTATCAAGAGTATAGAAACACAGAGGGACCTAGATGTGCAAGTCCACAAATCCTTGAAGGTGGCAGCACAGGTGGAGAAGGTGGTGAAGAAGGCATATGGTATGCTTGCCTTTATAGGACGGGGTATAGAGTATAAAAGCTGGAGTCTGATGATGCAGCTGTATAGAACGCTGGTTAGCCCACATTTGGAGTACTGCGTCCAGTTCTGGTCGCCGCACTACCAGAAGGACGTGGAGGCTTTAGAGAGAGTGCAGAGAAGGTTTACCAGGATATTGCCTGGTATGGAGGGTCTTAGCTATGAGGAGAGATTGGGTAAACTGGGCTTGTTCTCCCTGGAAAGACGGAGAATGAGGGGAGACCTAATAGAGGTGGACAAAATTATGAAGGGTATAGATAGGGTGAACAGTGGGAAGCTTTTTCCCAGGTCGGAGGTGACGATCACGAGGGGTCACGGGTTCAAGGTGAGAGGGGCGAGGTATAACTCAGACATCAGAGGGACGTTTTTTACACAGAGAGTGGTGGGGGCCTGGAATGCGCTGCCAAGTAGGGTGGTGGAGGCAGAAACGCTGGCATCGTTTAAGACTTACCTGGATAGTCACATGAGCAGTCTGGGAATGGAGGGATACAAACAAATGGTCTAGTTGGGCCAATGAGCGGCACAGGCTTGGAGGGCCGAAGGGCCTGTTTCCTGTGCTGTACTGTTCTTTGTTCTTTGAGATGTGGGGGCATCGTTGGCCAGACTCTCTGGCCAGCATTTGTTGCCCATCCCTAATTGCCCTTGAACTGAGTGACTTGCGAGGCCATTGCAGAGAGCAGTTAATAGGCAACCACATTAGTGTGGATCTGAAGTCAAATGCAAGGATGGCAGTGTTCCTTCCCTAAAGGACAATACTGAACCAGCTGGGTTTTTACGACAATCCACAGCGATTTTATGGTCAATATCCCTGAGACAAGCTTTCAATTCTGCATTGGTGGGATCTGAACTCTTGTCCCCAGAGCATTAGCCTGGGCCTCTGGATTACTATTTCAATAATATTACCGCAATGCCACCGTCTACCCAATGGGCATAAACTCAGCCAGATGAGGGTTTTACTCTCTGTGGACTTTACATGCACAGGACACACATTGGCTGCAGAGTACGAGACAAGAGTGAATCATTGCCTTTTAAGAATGCTACAGAAAAGTTCTTGCTGTTGAATTTCCTTTCATTGCACTGGGAACAGGCACCCTCTGTGCCCCACAAAGCCTGTACTACCTGCTGTGAACAACAGTCTTCAGTTTAGCAATGCTAAGGGAGGAGTATTGTCCTCTACAGTTGCCTGTTCACTGTTACGTCCCCTGATTGCAGTTACAACACAAACAACAGTAACAGTTAACTCAGTGTGATATTTCTATAAACTATGATTGCAGGGAAGTGCCGAGTGTAAGAAGCAATACCTACTCCTGTGGTCTCATTGGTGTGTGTTAACAATGTATGAAAACAGTAGCAAGACGGATGTGTGAATGGCAGACGGTGGAGAGTAACGGACAGGAGGGCAGTGTGGAGAGGGCAGAGGCCAGTGCAAGAGTAGCGGGCAGTGGGAAGAGGGTAGCAAGTGGGGTTCAGATGGTAGAAGGTACCAGTGTCGCTGTCTGATGAGACTTGTCTTGCAACATTAGTCAAGACTCTAAAGTTCAGTTTGTCTGGTCAGAGTTTGCTACAGAAACCTGCAGAATGGAGAGGAAATTCTCAAACAAACAGCACGCAGGCAGGAAACCAGAAACACTGCATTATGTGTGGGCAAACTCAAATTGTGTTAGTGCATGTGTGAACCAATAGGTTAAAATTTCCCTTTGAACGCCCCATCTACACCAACAGTTTTGCGAAACAAACCCTCTCTACTTCTGACCTGATTATTAAAAAGTTAACAATTGCATGGAAGCAACTTCCTCTCATCTCCCCTTTCCTCTCCTTTCCTTTCCTTTCCTCCCCTCTCCTCTCCTCTCCCCTCCTCTCCTCTCTTCTCTTCTCCTCCCTTCCTCTCCCCTCCCCATTCCTCATCTTTCTTCTCCTCTCCTGTCCTCTCCCTCTCTCATTCTGCCTCTCTTCTGTCCTCACTAATCCTCCGCGATAGTTCTGGTGTTGTCACAAATTGAGGATTAATCTGCTGTGAGGATCGCTGAGAGAAAACTCACTGAGGAATTAAAATAATCACTGGCTTCTTCAACTTTGTAAGAGTTTTAACAACACCAGGTTAAAGTCCAACAGGCTTATTTGGTAGCAAATACCATTAGCTTTCGGAGCGCTGCTCCTTCGTCAGATGGAGTGGAAATCTGCTCTCAAACAGGGCACAGAGACACAAAATCAAGTTACAGAATACTGATTAGAATGCAAATCCCTACAGCCAACCAAATCTTAAAGATACAGACAATGTGAGTGGAGGGAGCATTAAGCACAGGTTAAAGAGATGTGTATTGTCTCCAGACAGGACAGCCTGCAAGTCCAGGAGGCAAGCTGTGGGGGTTACTGATAGTGTGACATAAATCCAACATCCCGGTTTAGGCCGTCCTCATGTGTGCGGAACTTGGCTATCAGTTTCTGCTAAGTTCCAAGTTCCGCACACATGAGGACAGCCTAAACCGGGATGTTGGGTTTATGTCACACTATCAGTAACCCCCACAGCTTGCCTCCTGGACTTGCAGGCTGTCCTGTCTGGAGACAATACACATCTCTTTAACCTGTGCTTGATGCTCCCTCCACCCACATCGTCTGTATCTTTAAGATCTGGTTGGCTGTAGGGATTCGCATTCTAATCAGTATTCTGTAACTTGATTTTGTGTCTCTGTGCCCTGTTTGAGAGCACATTTCCACTCCATCTGATGAAGGAGCAGCACTCCAAAAGCTAATGGTATTTGCTACCAAATAAACCTGTTGGACTTTAACCTGGTGTTGTTAAAACTCTTACTGTGTTCACCCCAGTCCAACGCCGGCATCTCCACATCATTTTTCAACTTTCACAGAAACCTTTTTATTAGTTATAAAAGGATTGGAAATAGGGAAAAGGCTGTATGACTGATAGTCAAGATTCATCTGGTCAGATAGCAAAGAGTCCATTCACTTTCCAAGTGGCATGGGACGCCGTGCGCTGTACGAATGGACATGGTGGGTGACCATTGGTGGGAGTGTTTGGCTGGAATTTTACCGGCACGTCCGCCCAAGGCTCGTAAGATCACGCCAGAGGCCAACAGAGAATGCCGTTGTGCGAGCCTCACCCACCCCGATTTTGGGGCGGGCGCGCCGGTAATATCAGGGCCAATTTGTCTTTTAATCTTTCCCTCTCACTTTCTGCCTCTCACTTTGTACCCACGTCTGTTTGATGTCCACTCTCTCCCCTTCTTTCTGTACCCTTGTCTTTCTGTTTCTCCCTCTCTTACTCACCGTCTCCTCTCTCTCTTGCAGATGAGAAGAAGGATCCCAAGAGTGAATGGTCAGAACCTGCGGGCAAATCCAACGCCATGTCTCACAGAAAGGTGCCACCTCCTGTCAAAGTGAAGCCAGTGTTGATGAGCCTGCCAAACAAGTAAGTAGAGCAATGTGATGCTTATAGTCAGGCGAGCACTGTCTGCACCATCCCCATTTCCATCACTGCTTCATCTACATATCATTTCTCAGTGTTAAATTAATATCATCTCTATATAATAGGTAATGCACGTTGAAAAATGTATCAAATATATTAGATGATTGGGTATTGTTAAATGTAACAAGGGGAATGTGAGAAACTCCCATTCTAGTAGGTGGCACGGTGGCACAGTGGTTAACGCTGTTGCCTCACAGTGCCAAGGAACCAGGTTCAATTCAGGCCTCGGGTCATTGTGTGTGTGGAGTTTGCACGTTCTCCCCATGTCTGCATGGGTTTCCTCCGGGTGCTCCGGTTTCCTCCCACAGTCCAAAGATGTGCGGGCTAGGTGGATTGGCCATGCTAAATTGACCCTTAGTGTCAGGGGGATTAGCAGGATAAATATGTGAGGTTACGGGAATAGGGCCTGGGTGGGATTGTGGTTGGTGCAGACTCGATGGACCGAATAGCCTTCTTCTGCACGGTAGGGATTCTATGATCATAATTGGCGGCCTGGGACAAAATGAGCCTTTATATCTGGGACAAGACCAGCTCAGCCATCTTTTTAGATGTTATTATATTTCTTTAAACTTTTCTTACCCAATATCATGTCTTTCACAACTTATTTGGGCTATCAGCAATGACTAGCTTCCTTACTGCATGGTTCCCTTTGGCAGCACTGCTACTTTCACATCTCTTCCTCTACCAGCCTGCTCAGCAGTTTGGCATCTCCATTTGTGGTCATTCATTGCCAATGTTTCTGCCGGGTTGTTACTTTTTGCTATAGATCCAAGTTGATGGCTTTGGGTCTAGTTTGCACGTGTCTGCGTGGGTTTCCTTCGGATGCTCTGGTTTCCTCCCACAGTCCAAGGATGTGCAGATGAGGTGGATTGGCCATGGTAAATGCTCTTTTGGAGAGTTAGTGCAGACTCAATGGGCTGAATGGTCTCCTTCTGCACAGTAGGGATTCTAAAATGTTTTCAAAGTTCATTTATTAATGTTACAAGTCGGCTTACATTAACACTGCAATGAAGTTACTGTGAAAATCTCCCAGTCGCCACACTCCAGCACCTGTTTGGGTACACTGAGGGAGAATTTAGCATGGCCAGTGCATCTAACCAGCATGTCTTTCAGACTGTGAGAGAAAATTGGAGCACCCGGAGGAAACCCACGCAGACACGGGGAGAACATACAGACTCTGCACAGATAGTAACCCAAGCCGAGAATCGAACCCGGGTCCCTGGTGACACAGCAGTGCTAACCACTGTGCCACCATCCATCCATGGTTCTAACTGGAGTCTATTGACATAAGTCTCCTTCAGCAACCAAGACAGCCCCTCCAAGAGAAGGCAGACAAGCAGAGGAGGGGTAAACCAATGAGCAACAATCACCCATCCATAGGGTGTCAACTACAATGATTTCAATGATTTAGATTTCTCATTAAGGAGGCTTCTTGGTGCCATTTTCTTTGAGTTGCTTCAACTCTTTTTGTGCCAGTATTTACAGTGGGGAAGTAGTCATCATGCTGGACATGCAATAAAACTGATATTGAATCAGGGCCATGGGATTCACACAAATTAGTGGAAGCAAGTAAGAGTAATGCTGAAAATAATAGCACTAAACAGCGACAAACCCCCACAACCAGATGTTATCCATTCCAGGAATTTAGAGGACGTAGATGAGAACATTGAAAATGCCCTATTTATATTCTGCCAAAGTTATCTTGACTCAGGAACTATTCCTTTAGATTAGACAATTGCAGAGGTCACTCCACTATTGAAGAAAAATAACAGAAGTTAACCAGGGATTCGTAATGACTCAGGAAGCCCGATTGGAAAGGAACTTAGTTTTTGACAGAATGTAAAGTAAAATCACTAACGTGGTGTACACACACTAGCCCTGCCAAGACCCAGTCCTGGATCTGCCTTATAAAAGGCTCAGATAATGAGTTCCAATTCGGCAGGCCGCTCATTGCCTGTTACCAGGGGAACTCATTCTCAATGAGCCCCACAGGGAGATCAATCAGTGATTCCCCATGGACCTCGTGGGGGTTATCACAGGAACATTTAGTTTAATAGCTGGTGTTGGAAAATTACTGGAGTCTACACTTAAAGAATTGTGAGTGGAGATAGAACCATAGAATCCTTACAATGCAGAAAGAGGCCATCCGGCCCATCGAGTCTGCACCGACTCTCCAAAAGAGCATCCCACCCAGGCCCTCCCCTCTGCCCTGTTCCCGTAACACTGCATAGTTACCATGGCCAATCCACCCAATCTGTACATCTTTGGACACTAAGGGGCAATTTATCATGGCCAATCCACCTAACCTGCTCATCTTTGCACTGTGGGGGGAAACCGGAGCATGCGGAGGAAACCCACGCAGACGCGGGGAGAATGTGAAAACTCCACACAGACAGGGCTGGAATTGAAACCGGTTTCCTGGTGCTGTGAGGCAACAGTGCTAACCACCGTGACACCGCATCTTGAACCTTTCCAGATGAGTAAAGAGCCAACATGAATTTGTAATGGGTGGATTATGCCAGACAAATGCCTGACTATGTATAAAGCCACCTGTTTTACTAATGTCCTTTTGGACAGTGATTTCCAATTGGTGTACCGGAGCACACTGGTGTACCAGAGCACACTGGTGTACCGGAGCACACTGGTGTACCGGAGCACACTGGTGTACCGGAGCACACTGGTGTACGGAACACACTGGTGAACCGGAGCACACTGGTGTACCGGAGCACACTGGTGTACCGGAGCACACTGGTGTACTGGAGCACACTGGTGTACCGGAGCACACCGGTGAACCGGAGCACACTGGTGTACCGGAGCACACTGGTGTACCAGAGCACACTGGTGTACCGGAGCACACTGGTGTACCAGATTACACTGGTGTGCCAGAGCACACTGGTGTACACCGGTGCACACTGGTGTATGGAGCACACTGGTGTACACTGGTGCACACTGGCGTACCAGAGCACACTGGTGTACCAGAGCACACTGGTGTACCAGAGCACACTGGTGTACCGGAGCACACTGGTGTACCAGAGCACACTGGTGTACGGAACACACTGGTGAACCGGAGCACACTGGTGTACCAGAGCACACTGGTGTACCAGAGCACACTGGTGTACGGTGTACAGAGCACACTGGTGTACCAGAGCACACTGGTGTACGGAGCACACTGGTGTACAGAGCACACTGGTGTACGGAACACACTGGTGAACCGGAGCACACTGGTGTACCAGAGCACACTGGTGTACCAGAGCACACTGGTGTACGGTGTACAGAGCACACTGGTGTACAGAGCACACTGGTGTACGGAGCACACTGGTGTACAGAGCACACTGGTGTACGGAACACACTGGTGAACCGGAGCACACTGGTATACCAGAGCACACTGGTGTACGGAACGGACTGGTGAACCGGAGCACACTGGCGTACCAGAGCACACTGGTGTACCAGAGCACACTGGTGTACGGTGTACAGAGCACACTGGTGTACCAGAGCACACTGGTGTACGGAGCACACTGGTGTACAGAGCACACTGGTGTACGGAACACACTGGTGTACCAGAGCACACTGGTGTACGGAACACACTGGTGTACCAGAGCACACTGGTGTACCAGAGCACATTGGTGTACCGGAGCACACTGGTGTACGGAGCACACTGGTGTACCAGAGCACACTGGTGTACCAGAGCACATTGGTGTACCGGAGCACACTGGTCTACGGAGCACACTGGTGTACGGAGCACACTGGTGTATGGAGCACACTGGTGTACGGAACACACTGGTGTACCAGAGCACACTGGTGTACCAGAGCACATTGGTGTACCGGAGCACATTAGTGTACCAGAACAC
Source organism: Mustelus asterias (assembly GCF_964213995.1). Taxonomy (NCBI): domain Eukaryota; kingdom Metazoa; phylum Chordata; class Chondrichthyes; order Carcharhiniformes; family Triakidae; genus Mustelus; species Mustelus asterias. The sequence continues at coordinate 37,638,819 of NC_135821.1, forward strand.
ACTGGTGTATGGAGCACACTGGTGTACCAGAGCACACTGGTGTACCAGAGCACACTGGTGTACCGGAGCACACTGGTGTATGGAGCACACTGGTGTACCGGAGCACACTGGTGTACCGGAGCACATTGGTGTACGGAGCACACTGGTGTACCGGAGCACACTGGTGTACCAGAGCACACTGGTGTACCAGAGCACACTGGTGTACGGAGCACATTGGTGTGCCGGAGCACACTAGTGTACCAGAGCACACTGGTGTACCAGAGCACACTGGTGTAGCAGAGCACACTGTTGTACGGAGCACATTGGTGTACCAGAGCACACTGGTGTACCGGAGCACACTGGTGTATGGAGCACACTGGTGTACCAGAGCACACTGGTGTACTGGAGCACACTGGTGTACCAGAACACACTGGTGTACCCGAGCACACTGGTGTATGGAGCACACTGGTGTACCAGAGCACACTGGTGTACGGAGCACACTGGTGTACCAGAGCACACTCGTGTACCAGAGCACACTGTTGTACCAGAGCACACTGGTTTACCGGAGCACATTGGTGTACGGAGCACACTGGTGTATGGAGCACACTGGTGTACGGAGGACACTGGTGTACCGGAGCACACTGGTGTACCAGAGCACACTGGTGTACTGGAGCACACTGGTGTACCGGAGCACACTGGTGTACCGGAGCACACTGGTGTACCAGAGCACACTGGTGTACAGAGCACACTGGTGTACCGGAGCACACTGGTGTACCGGAGCACACTGGTGTACCGGAGCACACTGGTGTATCGGAGCACACTGGTGTATGGAGCACACTGGTGTCCAGAGCACACTGGTGTATGAAGCACACTGGTGTACGGAGCACACTGGTGTATGGAGCACACTGGTGTCCGGAGCACACTGGTGTACCGGAGCACACTGGTGTATGGAGCACACTGGTGTACCAGAGCACGCTGGTATCTAGAGCACACTGGTGTACGGAGCACACTGGTGTATGGAGCACACTGGTGTATGGAGTAGACTAGTGTATGGAGCACACTGGTGTATGGAGCACACTGGTGTATGGAGCACACTGGTGTACGGAGCACACTGGTGTATGGAGCACACTGGTGTCCGGAGCACACTGGTTACAGAGCACACTGGTGTACCGGTGCACACTGGTGTATGGAGCACACTGGTGTACAGAGCACACTGGTGTACCGGAGCACACTGGTGTATGGAGCACACTGGTGTACGGAGCACACTGGTGTACCGGTGCACACTGGTGTACAGAGCACACTGGTGTACCGGAGCACACTGGTGTATGGAGCACACTGGTGTACAGAGCACACTGGTGTACCGGAGCACACTGGTGTATGGAGCACACTGGTGTACGGAGCACACTGGTGTATGGAGCACACTGGTGTACCGGAGCACACTGGTGTACCAGAGCACACTGGTGTACCGGTGCACACTGGTGTATGGAGCACACTGGTGTACAGAGCACACTGGTGTATGGAGCACACTGGTGTACCAGAGCACACTGGTGTACCGGAGCACACTGGTGTACCGGAGCACACTGGTGTACCAGAGCACACTGGTGTACGGAGCACACTGGTGTATGGAGCACACTGGTGTACCGGAGCACACTGGTGTACGGAGCACACTGGTGTACGGAGCACACTGGTGTACCAGAGCACACTGGTGTACCGGAGCACACTGGTATCTGGAGCACACTGGTGTACCGGAGCACACTGGTGTATGGAGCACACTGGTGTACCGGAGCACACTGGTGTACGGAGCACACTGGTATCTGGAGTACACTGGTGTACCGGAGCACACTGGTGTACCGGAGCACACTGGTGTATGGAGCACACTGGTGTACGGAGCACACTGGTGTACGGAGCACACTGGTATCTGGAGCACACTGGTGTACCAGAGCACACTGGTGTACCGGTGCACACTGGTGTATGGAGCACACTGGTGTACGGAGCACACTGGTGTATGGAGCACACTGGTGTACGGAGCACACTGGTGTATGGAGCACACTGGTGTATGGAGCACACTGGTGTATGGAGCACACTGGTGTACGGAGCACACTGGTGTACCAGAGCACACTGGTGTACGGAGCACACTGGTATCTGGAGCACACTGGTGTACCGGAGCACACTGGTGTACGGAGCACACTGGTGTACCGGAGCACACTGGTGTACGGAGCACACTGGTATCTGGAGCACATTGGTGTACCGGAGCACACTGGTGTACCGGAGCACACTGGTGTACGGAGCACACTGGTGTACCGGAGCACACTGGTGTACCAGAGCACACTGGTGTACCAGAGCACACTGGTGTATCGGTGCACACTGGTGTATGGAGCACACTGGTGTATGGAGCACACTGGTGTATGGAGCACACTGGTGTACGGAGCACACTGGTGTATGGAGCACACTGGTGTACGGAGCACACTGGTGTATGGAGCACACTGGTGTACCGGAGCACACTGGTGTATGGAGCACACTGGTGTACCAGAGCACACTGGTGTATGGTGCACACTGGTGTATGGAGCACACTGGTGTATGGAGCACACTGGTGTACGGAGCACACTGGTGTATGGAGCACACTGGTGTATGGAGCACACTGGTGTATGGAGCACACTGGTGTACCGGAGCACACTGGTGTACCGGAGCACACTGGTGTACCAGAGCACACTGGTGCACCGGAGCACACTGGTGTATGGAGCACACTGGTGTACCGGAGCACACTGGTGTACCGGAGCACACTGGTGTACCGGAGCACACTGGTGTACCGGAGCACACTGGTGTACCAGATTACACTGGTGTACCAGAGCACACTGGTGTACCAGAGCACACTGGTGTACCAGAGCGCACTGGTGTACTGGAGCACACTGGTGTACCAGAGCACACTGGTGTACCGGATTACACTGGTGTACCAGAGCACACTGGTGTACTGGAGCACACTGGTGTACCAGAGCACACTGGCGTACCGGATTACACTGGTGTACCAGAGCACACTGGCGTACCGGAGCACACTGGCGTACCAGAGCACACTGGTGTACCAGAGCACACTGGTGTACGGTGTACAGAGCACACTGGTGTACCAGAGCACACTGGTGTACGGAGCACACTGGTGTACAGAGCACACTGGTGTACGGAACACACTGGTGTACCAGAGCACACTGGTGTACGGAACACACTGGTGTACCAGAGCACACTGGTGTACCAGAGCACATTGGTGTACCGGAGCACACTGGTGTACGGAGCACACTGGTGTACCAGAGCACACTGGTGTACCAGAGCACATTGGTGTACCGGAGCACACTGGTCTACGGAGCACACTGGTGTACGGAGCACACTGGTGTATGGAGCACACTGGTGTACGGAACACACTGGTGTACCAGAGCACACTGGTGTACCAGAGCACATTGGTGTACCGGAGCACATTAGTGTACCAGAACACACTGGTGTATGGAGCACACTGGTGTACCAGAGCACACTGGTGTACCAGAGCACACTGGTGTACCGGAGCACACTGGTGTATGGAGCACACTGGTGTACCGGAGCACACTGGTGTACCGGAGCACATTGGTGTACGGAGCACACTGGTGTACCGGAGCACACTGGTGTACCAGAGCACACTGGTGTACCAGAGCACACTGGTGTACGGAGCACATTGGTGTGCCGGAGCACACTAGTGTACCAGAGCACACTGGTGTACCAGAGCACACTGGTGTAGCAGAGCACACTGTTGTACGGAGCACATTGGTGTACCAGAGCACACTGGTGTACCGGAGCACACTGGTGTATGGAGCACACTGGTGTACCAGAGCACACTGGTGTACTGGAGCACACTGGTGTACCAGAGCACACTGGTGTACCCGAGCACACTGGTGTATGGAGCACACTGGTGTACCAGAGCACACTGGTGTACGGAGCACACTGGTGTACCAGAGCACACTGGTGTACCAGAGCACACTGGTGTACCAGAGCACACTGGTGTACCAGAGCGCACTGGTGTACTGGAGCACACTGGTGTACCAGAGCACACTGGTGTACCAGAGCACATTGGTGTACCGGAGCACACTGGTCTACGGAGCACACTGGTGTACGGAGCACACTGGTGTATGGAGCACACTGGTGTACGGAACACACTGGTGTACCAGAGCACACTGGTGTACCAGAGCACATTGGTGTACCGGAGCACATTAGTGTACCAGAACACACTGGTGTATGGAGCACACTGGTGTACCAGAGCACACTGGTGTACCAGAGCACACTGGTGTACCGGAGCACACTGGTGTATGGAGCACACTGGTGTACCGGAGCACACTGGTGTACCGGAGCACATTGGTGTACGGAGCACACTGGTGTACCGGAGCACACTGGTGTACCAGAGCACACTGGTGTACCAGAGCACACTGGTGTACGGAGCACATTGGTGTGCCGGAGCACACTAGTGTACCAGAGCACACTGGTGTACCAGAGCACACTGGTGTAGCAGAGCACACTGTTGTACGGAGCACATTGGTGTACCAGAGCACACTGGTGTACCGGAGCACACTGGTGTATGGAGCACACTGGTGTACCAGAGCACACTGGTGTACTGGAGCACACTGGTGTACCAGAGCACACTGGTGTACCCGAGCACACTGGTGTATGGAGCACACTGGTGTACCAGAGCACACTGGTGTACGGAGCACACTGGTGTACCAGAGCACACTGTTGTACCAGAGCACACTGGTTTACCGGAGCACATTGGTGTACGGAGCACACTGGTGTATGGAGCACACTGGTGTACGGAGGACACTGGTGTACCGGAGCACACTGGTGTACCAGAGCACACTGGTGTACTGGAGCACACTGGTGTACCGGAGCACACTGGTGTACCGGAGCACACTGGTGTACCAGAGCACACTGGTGTACAGAGCACACTGGTGTACCGGAGCACACTGGTGTACCGGAGCACACTGGTGTACCGGAGCACACTGGTGTACCGGAGCACACTGGTGTATGGAGCACACTGGTGTCCAGAGCACACTGGTGTATGAAGCACACTGGTGTACGGAGCACACTGGTGTATGGAGCACACTGGTGTCCGGAGCACACTGGTGTACCGGAGCACACTGGTGAATGGAGCACACTGGTGTACCAGAGCACGCTGGTATCTAGAGCACACTGGTGTACGGAGCACACTGGTGTATGGAGCACACTGGTGTATGGAGTAGACTGGTGTATGGAGCACACTGGTGTATGGAGCACACTGGTGTATGGAGCACACTGGTGTACGGAGCACACTGGTGTATGGAGCACACTGGTGTCCGGAGCACACTGGTTACAGAGCACACTGGTGTACCGGTGCACACTGGTGTATGGAGCACACTGGTGTACAGAGCACACTGGTGTACCGGAGCACACTGGTGTATGGAGCACACTGGTGTACGGAGCACACTGGTGTACCGGTGCACACTGGTGTACAGAGCACACTGGTGTACCGGAGCACACTGGTGTATGGAGCACACTGGTGTACAGAGCACACTGGTGTACCGGAGCACACTGGTGTATGGAGCACACTGGTGTACGGAGCACACTGGTGTATGGAGCACACTGGTGTACCGGAGCACACTGGTGTACCAGAGCACACTGGTGTACCGGTGCACACTGGTGTATGGAGCACACTGGTGTACAGAGCACACTGGTGTATGGAGCACACTGGTGTACCAGAGCACACTGGTGTACCGGAGCACACTGGTGTACCGGAGCACACTGGTGTACCAGAGCACACTGGTGTACGGAGCACACTGGTGTATGGAGCACACTGGTGTACCGGAGCACACTGGTGTACGGAGCACACTGGTGTACGGAGCACACTGGTGTACCAGAGCACACTGGTGTACCGGAGCACACTGGTATCTGGAGCACACTGGTGTACCGGAGCACACTGGTGTACGGAGCACACTGGTGTACCGGAGCACACTGGTGTACGGAGCACACTGGTATCTGGAGTACACTGGTGTACCGGAGCACACTGGTGTACCGGAGCACACTGGTGTACCAGAGCACACTGGTGCACCGGAGCACACTGGTGTATGGAGCACACTGGTGTACCGGAGCACACTGGTGTACCGGAGCACACTGGTGTACCGGAGCACACTGGTGTACCGGAGCACACTGGTGTACCAGATTACACTGGTGTACCAGAGCACACTGGTGTACCAGAGCACACTGGTGTACCAGAGCGCACTGGTGTACTGGAGCACACTGGTGTACCAGAGCACACTGGTGTACCGGATTACACTGGTGTACCAGAGCACACTGGTGTACTGGAGCACACTGGTGTACCAGAGCACACTGGCGTACCGGATTACACTGGTGTACCAGAGCACACTGGTGTACCGGAGCACACTGGCGTACCAGAGCACACTGGTGTACCAGAGCACACTGGTGTACGGTGTACAGAGCACACTGGTGTACCAGAGCACACTGGTGTACGGAGCACACTGGTGTACAGAGCACACTGGTGTACGGAACACACTGGTGTACCAGAGCACACTGGTGTACGGAACACACTGGTGTACCAGAGCACACTGGTGTACCAGAGCACATTGGTGTACCGGAGCACACTGGTGTACGGAGCACACTGGTGTACCAGAGCACACTGGTGTACCAGAGCACATTGGTGTACCGGAGCACACTGGTCTACGGAGCACACTGGTGTACGGAGCACACTGGTGTATGGAGCACACTGGTGTACGGAACACACTGGTGTACCAGAGCACACTGGTGTACCAGAGCACATTGGTGTACCGGAGCACATTAGTGTACCAGAACACACTGGTGTATGGAGCACACTGGTGTACCAGAGCACACTGGTGTACCAGAGCACACTGGTGTACCGGAGCACACTGGTGTATGGAGCACACTGGTGTACCGGAGCACACTGGTGTACCGGAGCACATTGGTGTACGGAGCACACTGGTGTACCGGAGCACACTGGTGTACCAGAGCACACTGGTGTACCAGAGCACACTGGTGTACGGAGCACATTGGTGTGCCGGAGCACACTAGTGTACCAGAGCACACTGGTGTACCAGAGCACACTGGTGTAGCAGAGCACACTGTTGTACGGAGCACATTGGTGTACCAGAGCACACTGGTGTACCGGAGCACACTGGTGTATGGAGCACACTGGTGTACCAGAGCACACTGGTGTACTGGAGCACACTGGTGTACCAGAGCACACTGGTGTACCCGAGCACACTGGTGTATGGAGCACACTGGTGTACCAGAGCACACTGGTGTACGGAGCACACTGGTGTACCAGAGCACACTGGTGTACCAGAGCACACTGTTGTACCAGAGCACACTGGTTTACCGGAGCACATTGGTGTACGGAGCACACTGGTGTATGGAGCACACTGGTGTACGGAGGACACTGGTGTACCGGAGCACACTGGTGTACCAGAGCACACTGGTGTACTGGAGCACACTGGTGTACCGGAGCACACTGGTGTACCGGAGCACACTGGTGTACCAGAGCACACTGGTGTACAGAGCACACTGGTGTACCGGAGCACACTGGTGTACCGGAGCACACTGGTGTACCGGAGCACACTGGTGTACCGGAGCACACTGGTGTATGGAGCACACTGGTGTACGGAGCACACTGGTGTATGGAGCACACTGGTGTCCGGAGCACACTGGTGTACCGGAGCACACTGGTGTATGGAGCACACTGGTGTACCAGAGCACGCTGGTATCTAGAGCACACTGGTGTACGGAGCACACTGGTGTATGGAGCACACTGGTGTATGGAGTAGACTGGTGTATGGAGCACACTGGTGTATGGAGCACACTGGTGTATGGAGCACACTGGTGTACGGAGCACACTGGTGTATGGAGCACACTGGTGTCCGGAGCACACTGGTTACAGAGCACACTGGTGTACCGGTGCACACTGGTGTATGGAGCACACTGGTGTACAGAGCACACTGGTGTACCGGAGCACACTGGTGTATGGAGCACACTGGTGTACGGAGCACACTGGTGTACCGGTGCACACTGGTGTACAGAGCACACTGGTGTACCGGAGCACACTGGTGTATGGAGCACACTGGTGTACAGAGCACACTGGTGTACCGGAGCACACTGGTGTATGGAGCACACTGGTGTACGGAGCACACTGGTGTATGGAGCACACTGGTGTACCGGAGCACACTGGTGTACCAGAGCACACTGGTGTACCGGTGCACACTGGTGTATGGAGCACACTGGTGTACAGAGCACACTGGTGTATGGAGCACACTGGTGTACCAGAGCACACTGGTGTACCGGAGCACACTGGTGTACCGGAGCACACTGGTGTACCAGAGCACACTGGTGTACGGAGCACACTGGTGTATGGAGCACACTGGTGTACCGGAGCACACTGGTGTACGGAGCACACTGGTGTACGGAGCACACTGGTGTACCAGAGCACACTGGTGTACCGGAGCACACTGGTATCTGGAGCACACTGGTGTACCGGAGCACACTGGTGTACGGAGCACACTGGTGTACCGGAGCACACTGGTGTACGGAGCACACTGGTATCTGGAGTACACTGGTGTACCGGAGCACACTGGTGTACCGGAGCACACTGGTGTATGGAGCACACTGGTGTACGGAGCACACTGGTGTACGGAGCACACTGGTATCTGGAGCACACTGGTGTACCAGAGCACACTGGTGTACCGGTGCACACTGGTGTATGGAGCACACTGGTGTACGGAGCACACTGGTGTATGGAGCACACTGGTGTACGGAGCACACTGGTGTATGGAGCACACTGGTGTATGGAGCACACTGGTGTATGGAGCACACTGGTGTACGGAGCACACTGGTGTACCAGAGCACACTGGTGTACGGAGCACACTGGTATCTGGAGCACACTGGTGTACCGGAGCACACTGGTGTACGGAGCACACTGGTGTACCGGAGCACACTGGTGTACGGAGCACACTGGTATCTGGAGCACATTGGTGTACCGGAGCACACTGGTGTACCGGAGCACACTGGTGTACGGAGCACACTGGTGTACCGGAGCACACTGGTGTACCAGAGCACACTGGTGTACCAGAGCACACTGGTGTATCGGTGCACACTGGTGTATGGAGCACACTGGTGTATGGAGCACACTGGTGTATGGAGCACACTGGTGTACGGAGCACACTGGTGTATGGAGCACACTGGTGTACGGAGCACACTGGTGTATGGAGCACACTGGTGTACCGGAGCACACTGGTGTATGGAGCACACTGGTGTACCAGAGCACACTGGTGTATGGTGCACACTGGTGTATGGAGCACACTGGTGTATGGAGCACACTGGTGTACGGAGCACACTGGTGTATGGAGCACACTGGTGTATGGAGCACACTGGTGTATGGAGCACACTGGTGTACCGGAGCACACTGGTGTACCGGAGCACACTGGTGTACCAGAGCACACTGGTGCACCGGAGCACACTGGTGTATGGAGCACACTGGTGTACCGGAGCACACTGGTGTACCGGAGCACACTGGTGTACCGGAGCACACTGGTGTACCAGAGCACACTGGTGTACCAGATTACACTGGTGTACCAGAGCACACTGGTGTACCAGAGCACACTGGTGTACCAGAGCGCACTGGTGTACTGGAGCACACTGGTGTACCAGAGCACACTGGTGTACCGGATTACACTGGTGTACCAGAGCACACTGGTGTACTGGAGCACACTGGTGTACCAGAGCACACTGGCGTACCGGATTACACTGGTGTACCAGAGCACACTGGTGTACCGGAGCACACTGGTGTACCAGAGCTCACTGGTGTACCGGATTACACTGGTGTACCAGAGCACACTGGTGTACCAGAGCACACTGGTGTACGGAGCACACTGGTATCTGGAGCACATTGGTGTACCGGAGCACACTGGTGTACCGGAGCACACTGGTGTACGGAGCACACTGGTGTACCGGAGCACACTGGTGTACCAGAGCACACTGGTGTACCAGAGCACACTGGTGTATCGGTGCACACTGGTGTATGGAGCACACTGGTGTATGGAGCACACTGGTGTATGGAGCACACTGGTGTACGGAGCACACTGGTGTATGGAGCACACTGGTGTACGGAGCACACTGGTGTATGGAGCACACTGGTGTACCGGAGCACACTGGTGTATGGAGCACACTGGTGTACCAGAGCACACTGGTGTATGGTGCACACTGGTGTATGGAGCACACTGGTGTATGGAGCACACTGGTGTACGGAGCACACTGGTGTATGGAGCACACTGGTGTATGGAGCACACTGGTGTATGGAGCACACTGGTGTACCGGAGCACACTGGTGTACCGGAGCACACTGGTGTACCAGAGCACACTGGTGCACCGGAGCACACTGGTGTATGGAGCACACTGGTGTACCGGAGCACACTGGTGTACCGGAGCACACTGGTGTACCGGAGCACACTGGTGTACCAGAGCACACTGGTGTACCAGATTACACTGGTGTACCAGAGCACACTGGTGTACCAGAGCACACTGGTGTACCAGAGCGCACTGGTGTACTGGAGCACACTGGTGTACCAGAGCACACTGGTGTACCGGATTACACTGGTGTACCAGAGCACACTGGTGTACTGGAGCACACTGGTGTACCAGAGCACACTGGCGTACCGGATTACACTGGTGTACCAGAGCACACTGGTGTACCGGAGCACACTGGTGTACCAGAGCTCACTGGTGTACCGGATTACACTGGTGTACCAGAGCACACTGGTGTACCAGAGCACACTGGTGTACGGAGCACACTGGTGTACCAGAGCACACTGGTGTATGGAGCACACTGGTTACCGGTGGACACTGGTTTACCAGAGCACACTGGTGTACCGGTGCTCACTGGTGTACCGGAGCACACTGGTGTACAGGGCACACTGGTGTACCGGAGCACACTGGTGTACAGGGCACACTGGCGTACAGAGTACACTGGTGTATTGGTACACACTGGTGTACTGTGAAATAAGATTCAAAATCATTCCAAATTCATGTAATTAAACTAAAACTAATTTTTATCTCCAGACCCGATGAACCTTGAGCTTCCCGTGTATACCCCAGCCGGGGAAGAGCCGCACAGGCGCGATTTAGAATTGTTATATGTGTCAGGCCCATGTGCTAGGCAAACGGGATGTGGAGCTGGAGCCAAACGCTCCACGAAAACTGAAAACTCAAAAAGGTTCTAAAACCCCCTTGCGCAGCACGAGGGACAGAGAGAGTTACAAAAAGGCATGTTTTTTCTGAAAATCACAATATTGAAACCATGCCAGTAACTGTACCTATAGTTACTGATGTGGAGATGCCGGCGTTGGACTGGGGTGGGCACAGTATGAAGTCTCACAACACCAGCTTACAGTCCAATAGGTTTATTTGGAATCACGAGCTTTCGGAGCGCCGCTCCTTCAATCAGCTGATTCACTCACCTGATGAAGGAGCAGCGTTCTGAAAGCTCGTGATTCCAAATAAATCTATTGGACTTTAACCTAGTGGTGTGAGATTTCTTACTGTAGTTATAGAACATAGAACAGTACAGCACAGAACAGGCCCTTCAGCCCACGATGTTGTGCCGAGCTTTATCTGAAACCAAGATCAAGCTATCCCATTCCCTATCATCCTGGTGTGCTCCATGTGCCTATCCAATAACCGCTTAAATGTTCCTAAAGTGTCTGACTCCACTATCACTGCAGGCAGTCCATTCCACATCCCAACCGAAGAATTATTCGAAGAATCATCACATTTCCCTCCGCCGAAACATTCTAAATTAGTGTTGTATTTATAAAAGTGAAATCATACAATTCAATTCTCATTTATAAGGTTAAGAAGATGTTTAGCTAATGTCTAGATATGAGGTTAGCATTATGCTGAAACTTCTGACCTTCACTTCAACTTTCCCCTCTCATTTTTAGTTACGTTCCCAATTTTTTCACATATTTCACTTTTCTACCTGAGGTAAAGGTACTCAAAATATTAATACAGAAGCAAAATACTGCAGATGCTGGAAATCTTACTAAAGAAGAAAAGGTTCTGGAAAAACTCAGATAATCAGGCAGCATCTGTGAAGAGAAACATTCATGTTGATGACCATCTCAAAATATTAAATCTTGTATGAACTGGATAAACAATTTGTGAACTGTGTTTTTAAGGAAATCAAAGGTCCCTTTATGCAGTTGGTATTTATATTGTATTGTTTACATTTTTCCAAGTCAACGGCCCAGGTTTTGCGATAGCTGGCACTGAAGCTATCAGTGCTCAGGATTACATGTTGGAAATCAGATTTTTGGGACCTACTCATGCACAGTAAAACATGGAAACCCATGTTTCCCGATTCTCCCCGGATCACTCTCTCTGACGGTGAACATCGGCAAAAAACCTCCCCTATAAAAAGTATTTTGCAGAGAGCAATAGAGGGTGTGGGTCAAATTCTTTGTATAATACAGAGGCATGCCGTGATATATAAAATATTAGGAACCACTGCTTTCGAGAAGGAAACCTGCCACCCTGACCTGGTCCGGCCTACACGTGATTCCAGATCCACAGCAGTGTGATTCACTTTTAACAACCCTCTGAAGTGGCCTAGCAAACCATTCAGTTCAAGGGCATTTAGCGATAGGCAGCAAGTGTAGGCCTTGCTGGTGATGTCCACATTCTATGAAAGAATAAAGAAAATAAAATCTGATTGAATTTTTTTTCGGAAAAGTGATGACAGTGACAGACAGGGGAATGTTTATGGATTTTATTCATATGGTCTTCTAGAAGCATCTGGTAAAATTCCACATGAGAGACTGTTAATGAAAATTAAAGGCTTTAAAGGGGATTTGATAAGATGCCATATAAAGTTAAAGTTACCATAGTCCAAGATCACCATAGACCCTCATCAGATGATCAGGCGTCTGATGAAGAGTCATCCTGACTCGAAATGTTGGCTCTATTCTCTCTTCACAGATGCTGTCAGACCTGCTGAGATTTTCCAGCATTTTCTGTTCTTTGTTTGAGCTAACCAACTCTCAAGGTTACTACTCAATATAATATCTCGTTGTGTTGGTGCAAGAATAGAGGATTGTCTAACAAAAAGGAAACAGGGTTGGGATAAATGTTGAGAAGCTATAACTACTAGCATGTCACAAAGATCACAAAGGGCAGCACAAAGGACGGCATGGTGGTTAGCACTGCTGCTTCACAGCTCCAGGGACCTGGGTTCGATTCCTGGCTTGGGTCACTGTCTGTGTGGAGTTTGCACATTCTCCTTGTGTCTGCGTGGGTTTCCTCCGGGTGCTCCGGTTTCCTTCCACAGTCCAAAGATGTGCGGGTTAGGTTGATTGGCTATGCTAAAAATTGCCCCTTAGAGTCCTGAGATGCGTAGGTTAGACGGATTAGCGGGTAAATATGTAGGGATATGGGGGTAGGGCCTGGGTGGGATTGTGGTCGGTGCAGACTCGATGGGCCAAATGGCCTCTTTCTGCAATGTCGGGTTTCTATGATTCTATGATCAGTGCTGGGGCCTTGACTATTTGCTATCTATGTTAATGTCTTGAATGAAGGGATCAACTATATTGGCGCCAAATTTGCTGATGATGCAAAAAATAGGCAGGAAAGCAAATTATGATAAAGTGAGTGAGAAACAATTTGCCAGGTGGAGCACAGTGTAAGAAAATGTGAGGTTGTCCATGTTGGCAGGAAGAATAGGAAAGCAGAATATTATTTAAATGGAGAGAGACTGGAGAATGATGCAATACAGAGAGGGACCTTGGAGTCTTGGTGCATGAATCACAAAATAGTTAACATGCAGGTAGAGAAATTCATTGTGAAAGCAAATGAAATGTTGGTGTCTGTTGCAAAGGGGGTGGAGTATAAAAGTAGGGAGGTCTTGCCAGTACAGGACATTGGAGAGAGATTATCTGAGGTACTGTGTACAGTTTTGTTCTCCTTTCTTAAAGATGGATTATAATTGCTTTGGAAGCAGTTCAGAGCAAGTTCACGAGGCTGAATCCAAGGACGAAGGGGTTTATCTTGTGAGGAAATGTTGGGTCCATATCCATCAGAGTTCAGAAGAATGAGCGGTGATCTTATTGAAAGCTATATGATTCTGATGGGTCATTGACAAGGTAGACACTGAGAGGACGATTCTCCTCGTGGGAGGACGAGGGGACACAGTTTCAGAATAAAGATCCTCTGATTTAAGACTGAGATGAGGAGAAATTTCTTCTCTCAGAGAGTCATTTGTATTGGGATTCTCTTCCATAGAAAACAGTGGAGACTGGGTCATTGAATAACCATTGAATATATTCAGAGCTGAGTTAGATGGATTGTTGATCAACAAGGGAGTCAGGAGCAATGGGGGTGGTAGGGGTGGAGGGGGGGGGGGGGCGGGTGTGCAAGAGAAACTGGAGTTAAGGCAAAAGCCATATTGAATAGCAAAACAGGCTTGAGGGGCCAAATGGTCTCCTCCTGCTCCTATTTCTTAAAGGTCATGGAATTGAAGACAACATATTGGCCTGGTTCTGAAATGGACTGAGTGATGGGACGCACAGAGTAGGCTAATGGCAGATGCTCTAATTGGCAGGATGTGACTAATGGTGTCCCGCAAGCATCTGCTTTGGGATCGCAACTTTATTAATGAATTCGCTGATAGCAGAGAAGCCACAAATCCAAATAGGCTGAAAGATGATGCAGCATTGTAAGCAGTGTCGTTGTAAGCAGAACATTATAAAGAGGTAGTGAAATATTATGTGACCGGGTAAAATGGTGGCAAATGGATTTCAATGTAGGAAATGTTAAGGACCTTCAGTTGGACCTAAAGAGGGAAGACAGTGTATTTTCTAACTGTTCAAAAGCTTGTAATAGTGGGGGTCCAAAGCGATATGGGCTCCAGGCACATGGATCACTGAAATGCCAAGGACTGGGCGGCGGGGTGGGGGGGCGGGGGGGGGCGGGGGGGGGGGGGGCGGGCAGGGGGGGCAATGGCGCAGTCGTAGTGTGACTGGACTATAATCCACAGATCCAGAGCAATGGAGCACATGGAGCACGCCAGGATGATAGGGAGTGGGATAGCTTGATCTTGGTTTCAGATAAAGTTCGGCACAACATCGTGGGCCGAAGGGCCTGTTCTGTGCCCTACTGTTCTAATGGTGAGATTCAAATTCAATAAAAATCTAGAATTAAAAGTCTACTGATGACCATGAAACTGTTGTCGATTGTCGGAAAAACCCATCTGCTTCACTAATGTCCTTTAGGGAAGGATATCTGTCGTCTTTACCTTGTCTGGTCTACATGTGATTCCAGAGCCACAGCAATATGGTTGACTCTCAAATGCCCTCTGAAAGGACATGATGTGGAGATGCCGGTGTTGGACTGGGGTGGGCACACTAAGAAGTCTCACAACACCAGGTTAAAGTCCAATAGGTTTATTTGGAATCACGAGCTTTCAGAGCCGCTCACCTGATGAAGGAGCAGCGCTCCGAAAGCTCATGATTCGAAATAAACCTGTGTTGTGAGACTTCTTACTGAAAGGACAGTTGGGGATGGACAATAAACGTTGTCCAGCCAGTGACGCCCACGTCCTGTAAAACTGAATATAAAAAAGGAAATACTGAAATATATGAAAAGGAAGATGGCTTTTATATTTAGACGTAGTGAATACAAGTCAGTTATACAGAAGTGGTTGGGTCACAGTCGGACAGCTCTGGGCAGCAGATTTTAGGAAGGATATGCTGACCTTAGAGGATAATGTAGATTTACCCAGCGTGATAACTCCATCGGTTAAATTATGAGAGTTTTAATAACACCAGATTAAAGTCCAACAGGTTTATTTGGTAGCAAATACCATTAGCTTTCGGAGCGCTGCTCCTTCGTCAGATGGAGTGGAAATCAGCTCTCAAACAGATTTGAGAGCAGATTTCCACTCCATCTGACGAAGGAGCAGCGCTCCGAAAGCTAATGGCATTTGCTACCAAATAAACCTGTTGGACTTTAACCTGGTGTTGTTAAAACACTTACTGTGTTCACCCCAGTCCAACGCCGGCATCTCCACATCATGATTACCTTTAAATTATGAGGACAGATTATACAAACTAGGATTGTATTCCCTGGAATTTAGGAGTTTATAGAGTGATTAAATCAACATTTTGAAAATATTATAGGGAATGAGAAAGATAGATAGAAATAAACCATTGGTTGGGGAATCCTGGACAAGTGGGCATGGTCTAAACACTAGAATCCGACCTTTCGGGAGTGAATTTAGGAAACATTTCTAGACAACGGGTGCAATTTGGAACTCTCTTCTTCAAAAAAGAATGAATGCTTGATCCACTGCTAACTTTAATTTTGGAATTGATAGATTTAGTTAAAGGATATGTCATAAAAGCAGGTAGAAATGTTCGAGAGCTTCGAGTTTTTAGGTGTCCAGATCACCCCCATGCCGACACTATAGTTCAGAAAGCCCACCAATGCCTCTACTTTCTCAGAAGATTAAGGAAATTTGGCATGTCCACTACAACTCTCACCAGTTTTTACAGATATACCACAGAAAGCATTCTTTCTGGTTGTATCACAGCTTGGTATGGCTCCTGCTCTGCCCAAGACTGCAAGAAACTACAAAGGGTCGTGAATGTTGCCCAGTCCATCACACAAACCAGCCTCCCATCCATTGACTCTGTCTACACTTCCTGCTGCCTCAGAAAAGAGCCAGCATAATTAATGACCCCATGCACCCCAGACCTTCTTCCGTCGGGAAAAGGATACAAAGGTCATGTACCAACCGACTCAAGAACAGCTTCTTCCCTGCTGCCATCAAACTTTTGAATGGACCTACCTTGCACTAAGTTGATCTTTCTCTACATCCTAGCTATGACTGTAACACTATATTCTGCACTCTCTCCTTTCCTTCTCTATGAACAGTATGCTTTGTCTGTATAGCACGCAAGAAACAATACTTTTTGCTGTATACTAATACATGTGACAATAATGAATCAAATCAAATCAAATATCCAGGTTGGATGCAGATCAGCCATGGTCCCATTGAAAGGTGTGGGGAAGCTTTATGGGGCTAAGTGGTCAGAATCCTGTCCCAATGTTCCTATTTTCTTATCAGACCCTGGGAGTCCTCAACATCGACTCTTGATCACCATGGACCATACCCCTTCAGATGATGAATCAGTTCTCCTCCACATTGGACGCATGGGAACACCACCACCTGGAGGTTTCCCTCCAAGTCACTCACAACAGGTGCCGGAGTGTGGCGACCAGGGGATTTTCACAGTAACTTCATTGTAGTGTTAATGTAAGCTTACTTATGACACTAATACCTAAACTTAAACTTGATTTCCTCCACTGCTCACCAATTTTAAAACAATCACAAAAGGAATTAAGTGAGAGCTTTGAAAAATAAATCTTTCCACAGATGGTTTTACCTTTCCTCAGGGCCAGCGAGAAAGCCACCTCTTGATTATTTTGTGCACAGCCGTGACCACAGAGAGAGTCCACCATCCCTCTCCAACCAATGTGCCGTTGACACATGTTGCCAAAGTATCAGTAGGGCATTTGGTGATGATGGGGTTTGGGGGGTGCTGCGAGAAGGGTCTTGTATCAGGAAGCACTGACCTCAGGAAAACCAGGACTGGCCATCAGAAATCCCTGGTGAGAAATTGGTCTCCATTTGATAGGCTTGTGTGAAATCCCTCCCCAGCATGCATTAGGGGAAGGAAGAGAATGTCAGAGGTGGAGATGTTCAAAATAAGGAGCAGGTTTACATCATAAAGCTTCGCTTCTTCATTTTTTAAGACGAAGCACAGGCAGTGGGATGTTGAAGGGATGACGTTCACAAATGTTTTTCTTTACAGAGTTAATGGAGAACAAGGTCTCCTTCCTCAGGAGCACAACAAATCAGCCACAGACAGGACCAGTGATACAGGTAAGAGTAATAGAACATAGAAGATAGAACATTACAGCGCAGTACAGGCCCTTCGGCCCTCGATGTTGCGCCGACCAGTGGTACCAATCTAAAGCCCCTCTAATCTACACTATTCCAATATCATCCATATGTTTATCCAATAACCACTTGAACGCTCTCAACGTTGACGAGTCCACCACTGCTGCAGGCAGGGCATTCCACGCTCTTACTACTCTCTGAGTAAAGAACCTACCTCTAACATCTGTCCTATATCTCTCACCCCTCAATTTAAAGCTATGTCCCCTCGTGCTAGCCAACACCATCCGAGGAAAAAGGCTCTCACTATCCACCCTATCTAATCCTCTGATCATCTTGTATGCCTCTATTAAGTCACCTCTTAACCTTCTTCTCTCTAACGAAAACAACCTCAAGCCCCTCAGCCTTTCCTCATACGATTTTCCCACCATACCAGGCAACATCCTGGTAAATCTCCTCTGCACTCTTTCCAACACTTCCACATCTTTCCTAAAATATGGCGACCAGAACTGTACGCAATACTCCAAATGCGGCACACCAGAGTTTTGTACAGTTGCAGCATGACCTCCTGGCTCCGAAACTCAATCCCTCTACCAATAAAAGCTAACACACCGTACGCCTTCTTAACAACCCTATCAACCTGGGTGCCAACTTTCAGGGATCTATGCACATGGACACCCAGATCCCTCTGTTCATCCACACTACCAAGTATCTTACCATTAGCCCAGTACTCTGTATTCCTGTTACTCCTTCCAAAGTGAATCACCTCACGCTTTTCCTCATTAAACTCCATTTGCCACCTCTCAGCCCAGCTCTGCAGCTTATCTATGTCCCTCTGTAACCTGCCACTTCCCTCCGCACTGTCTACAACTCCACCGACTTTAGTGTCATCCGCAAATTTACTAATCCATCCTTCCACGCCCTCATCCAAGTCATTGATAAAAATGACAAACAGCAGTGGTCCGAAAACAGATCCTTGCGGTACACCACTAGTAACTGAACTCCAGGATGAATATTTCCCATCAATCACCACCCTTTGTTTTCTTACAGCTAGCCAATTCCTGATCCAAACCACTAAATCACCCTCAATCCCATGTGTCCGTATTTTCTGCAAAAGCTTACCATGAGGAACATTATCAAATGCTTTGCTGAAATCCATATACACCACATCAACCGCTTTACCCTCATCCACCTCTTTGGTCACCTTCTCAAAGAACTCAATAAGGTTTGTGAGGCACGACCTACCCTTCACAAAACCGTGCTGACTATCCCTAATCAAATTATTCCTTTCCAGGTGATTATAAATCCTATCTCTTATAATCCTTTCCAATACTTTGCCCACAACAGAAGTAAGGCTCACCGGTCTATAATTACCAGGGTTGTCCTTACTCCCCTTCTTGAACAAGGGGACAACATTTGCTATCCTCCAGTCTTCTGGCACTGTTCCTGTAGACAATGACGACCCAAAGATCAGAGCCAAAGGCTCTGCAATCTCCTCTCTAGCCTCCCAGAGAATCCTAGGATAAATCCCATCCAGCCCAGGGGACTTATCTATTTTTACCCTTTCCAGAATTGCTAACACCTCCTCCTTATGAACATCAATCCCATCCAGTCCAACAGCCTGCATCTCAGTACTCCCCTCAACAACACTGTCCCTCTCCAGTGTGAATACCGACGAAAAATATTCATTTAGTGCCTCTCCTATCTCTTCAGACTCCACGCACAACTTCCCACTCCTGTCCTTGACTGGCCCTAATCTTACCCTAGTCATTCTTTTACTCCTGACATACCTATAGAAAGCTTTAGGGTTTTCCTTGATCCTACCTGCCAAAGACTTCTCATGTCCCCTCCTGGCTCTTCTTAACTCTTTCTTTAGGTCCTTCCTGGCTAACTTGTAACTCTCAAGCGCCCTAACTGAGCCTTCACGTCTCATCTCAACATAAGTTTCCTTCTTCCTCTTCACACGAGATTCAACCTCCTTAGTAAACCACGTCTGCTTCCTCCCTGCCTGACAGGTACATATTTATCAAGGACGCGTAGTAGCTGTTCCTTGAACAAGCTCCACATTACAATTGTGCCCATCCCCTGCAGTTTCCTTCCCCAACCTATGCCACCTAAATCTCGCCTAATCGCATCATAATTTCCTTTCCCCCAGCTGTAACTCTTGCCCTTTGGTATATACCTATCCTTTTCCACTGCTAAAGTAAACGTAATCGAATTGTGGTCACTGTCACCAAAGTGCTCACCTACCTCCAAATCTAACACCTGGCCTGGTTCATTACCCAGTACCAAAATGGTGGCAGCATGATGTTTCATGTAATTGGATCTGCAGCCCAGGGTGCCGACACAGCTCATTAAGCCCCTACACTCAATCAAACTCAAACATCAAAGCAAGCACTAGGAATGTACGATGGAACAGTGTAGAGGGAACTTTACTCCATATCTGATTTATATCGTCTATATGGATTTTAGTAAAGCGATTGACAAGGTCCCTCATGGCAGGCTGGCGCAAAAGGTTAAATCTCACGGGATAAAAGGTGAGCTAGCTAGATGGGTGGAGAACTGGCTTAGCCATAGAAGACAGAGGGTAGCAGTGGAGGGTCTTTTTCCGGTTGGAGGTCTGTGACTAGTGGAGTTCCGCAGGGCTCTGTACTGGGACCTCTGCTGTTTGTGATATATATAAATGATTTGGAGGAAGATGTAGCTGGTGTGATCAGTAAGTTTGCGGACGACATGAAGATTGCTGGAGTTGCGGATAGTGATGAACATTGTCAGAGAATACAGCAGGATATAGATAGGCTGGAACATTGGGCGGAGAAATGGCAGATGGAATTTAATCCAGCTAAATGCGAAGTGATGCATTTCGGTAGATCTAATGTAAGGGGGAGCTATACAATAAATGGCAGAATCATCAGGAGTATAGACACACAGAGGGACCTGGGTGTACAAGTCCACAGATCCTTAAAGATGGCAGCACAGGTGGAGAGGGTGGTGAAGAAGGCATATGGCATGCTTGCCTTTATTGGACGGGGCATAGAATATAAAAGTTGGCATATGATGTTGTGGCTGTATAGAACGTTGGTTAGGCCACATTTGGAATACTGCGTCCAGTTCTGGCCACCACACTACCAGAAGGACGTGGAGGCTTTGGAGAGAGTACAGAAAAAGTTTACCAGGATGTTGCCTGGTATGGAGGGTCTTAGCTATGAGGAGAGATTGGGTAAACTGGCGATGTTCTCCCTGGAAAGACGAAGGATGAGGGGCGACCTAATAGAGGTGTATAAAATTATGAAGGGCATAGATAGGGTGAACAGTGGGAAGCTTTTTCCCAGGTCGGAGGTGACGAACACAAGGGGTCACAGTTCAAGGTGAGGGGGGCAAGGTTCAACACAGATGTCAGGGGGACGTATTTTACACAGAGGGTGGAATGCACTCCCAAGCAAGGTGATTGAGGCAGACACACTGGGATCGTTTAAGACTTATCTAGATAGCCACATGAACAGACTGGGAATAGAGGGATACAAACGAATGGTCGAGTTGGGCACATGAGCGGCGCAGGCTTGGAGGGCCGAAGGGCCTGTTCCTGTGCTGTATTGTTCTTTGTTCTTTGTTCTTTATACTGCATTGTGCAGTATGTAGACATGCTGATCAAATCTGTTGCTTTGCACACTTCCAATCAGATACCAGTATTGAGTTGGTAACTGCACATTATCCCCTTGATCCAACAGAAATGGCTATTAGTCAAAGTGGGGGTGGCTGAGTGATCAGCAGTTATCCCTGACACCTTGGTGACAAATAGCTAGTTCATCATTTATTGCTTTGGGTGGGTTCAGTGGGTATTTCTGCTAAGCAGGTCATTATCTCCTCTTGTTCCTGTCCCGAGCTTGGTCATTAACTGTGAATTCTATCCTTTGAGTCAGGATGGCTTTATCTCTCCACCTAGCCATGTAACAAATTACGTCCTCCCTGCATTTACTAAGTAGTGTTCCCAACCGGAATGCAAATTTCATACCATCCTGTTCCCACTAGATTGAAGCAACAAACTTATGCTATCTTCCCTGCCCTTATCGTGTTATGTCCTCCAGCTCGGACACACATGCTTTGCTGGGAGATTTTGGCGTGACTCTGCAGTTTGTTCTATCCTTGTGGTTTGGTATATTCATCAGAGTCCCCTACTGATCATGTGGTCAGATCCCAGCTTGACCTTACAGCCACTCACTATGGTATTGGTTGTTCAACACTGCAGCTTTCATGGTTAAGGTATTGACATTGTTTGATCTAGCAGCTAGTCATCCTCCAGTGGTTCACACATACATTCTGGAGGATTTTATAATTGTACATTCAATATACTTATGCATAAAAACATCTAAACTTCCTCTACATATATGTGCTTATTATGCCGCAGGTTCTTTGCCGCTAACAGCGTGTTTGAATTCAGGGTTATATTTGAATTTTCGAGGTTTCATTCCCTGCCTCCCCCCGTCAATGATTTTAAAATAATTCCCATTATAATTGTAGGGTCCTGAGGATTGTACATAGTGGATACTGAGTGAGTGGCTATGGAGAATGCATGGGCAGGGGCGCATGGAGGGCAGTATGATGGCACAGTGGTTAGCACTGCTGCCTCATAGGGAGACACAGAAGGTCTCATGGCGCTATTTCGAAGAGGAGTATGGGCGTTCTACCCAGTATCCAATATTTAGCTCTCAACCAACCCACTGCCTCGGCAAAGCAGCATAATCAAGGACCCCACGCACCCTGGACATTCTCTCTTCCATCTTCCTCTGTCAGGAAAAAAGGTACAAAAGTCTGAAAACACGTACCAATCGACTCAAGAACAGCTTCTTCCCTGCTGCATCAGACTTTTGAATGAACCTACCTTATATTAAGCTGAGCTTTCTCTACACCCTAGCTATGACTGTAACACTACATTCTGCACCCTCTCTTTTCCTTCTCCCCTATGTCTCTATGAATGGTATGTTTTGTCTGTATAGCTCGCAAGAAACAATGCTCTGCACTCTATACTAATACATGTGACAATAACAAATCAAATTAAATCAAATCACTAAAACAAACGACCCAATCATCATTTCCCCTCACAGTCCAAAGATGCGCAGATTAGGTGGATTGGCCATGCTAAATTGTCTCTTAGTGTCCCAAGAGTGTAAATTAAGGGGAATACGGGGATAGGGTGGGGGTTGGGCCTGGATAAGATGCTCTGTCGGAGAGCTGGTGCAGACTCGATGGACCGAATGGCCTCCTTCTGCACTGTATGGATTCTATGATTATCATACTTCTGCGTGTGGGAGCTTGCTGTGCACAAATCAGCTGCTGCATCTCTTACATTAAAACAGTGACTACACTTTCAAAGTATTTAAATGACTGTAAAGTGCTTTAGAACAGCTTGTGGTTAGGAAAGGTGCTGTATAAATGCAAGTTTTTTTCTTGTAAATTTGAAAGTGTAGAGTTGGCAGTAAACAGTGCTGCTAGATTGGTGTTTAGGTATATGCATTGATAGCTAGTAGGAATAAAAGGGCAGCAATTCGGAAGTAGTTTTTATACTCAGCATTTCTCTGAAACAGGCTCCATCAAAAACCACTTGTCTGTATTGTTGTAAATCGAGCATCAGTAATCATATACATGTGACATGTGCAATCATATGCTGAGTGTGGCTCGGTTGTAACACTCGCACTGAATCAGCAGGTAATCAGTTCAGGAGTTAGCCCCAGAGGTTGGGCATAGAGACTGGGCTGACACTTTAATACGTACTAAAGGAGTGCTGCACTGTCAGAGGTGTCATCTTTTGGCTGAAATGTTGTCCCTGTGTCTGCGTGGGTTTCCTCCGGGTTCTCCGGTTTCCTCCCACAGTCTAAAGATGTTTGGGTTGGCCAAGCTAAATTGCCCCTAAGTGTCCTGGGATACATTGGTTAGAGGGATTAGCGGGGTAAATGTGTGGGGTTATGGGGATGGGGCCTGGGTGGGATTGTGGTCGGTGCAGACCCCAAGGGCTGAATGGCCTCCTTCTGCACTGTAGGGATTCTATGAGATGTTAAACCAAGGTCCTGTCTGCTCAAAGAAACAGACCAGATGAAGACCCCCAACCAACACCCTCCCTCGGTCAACACTTATCACATTCGCAGTTTGTCGGATTTTGGAGTTTCCTACCTTAGAACAGTGTAGAAGGAAAGGAGAGAGTGCAGAATGTTACAATCATAGCTAGGGTGTAGAGAAAGATCAACTTAACATAAGGTAGGTCCATTCCTACCTTACAACACTTCCAAAGTAGCCCGTTGGTTGCAAAGTACTTTCAAACAACCGGCATTGAAGCCTCTCAGCAGATAGAGAGCCAAAGTGGTTAGGAATGCAAGCATTCAGGTCGTGATATCCCCTTCTAACTCCTCCGCGGCGTCTCTAACCCAGTGCCAGTTTCAAAAATAGAGAAAGGAATTATGCAAAAATACAATTTTTGTGGGTGGAAAAATGGCGAGGTGTCCATTGCAATTCAAGCCCTGGTTGACAAGGCAGCCAGCCCCTTTGATTGAGGTTGAATTGGACTCGGGTCCTGGAGTTGTTGATAAATGAGAAGCAAAGCTAATAACAGTTTGCAGACTTTACACATTTTCAACACCAAAATTTCCAGAACACACGTTTCACTCCTCCTAATCTTTGTAACCTCCTCCAGCCCTACGTTCTCCCAGATTTCTGTGCTCTTAAAATTCTGCCTTCTTGTACGTCACTGATTTTTAACACTCTGCCAATGCGGGAGTCATGCCTTCGGCTACCTTGGTCTAAGACCCTGAATTTCCCCCTCTCCTCCTCTCTCTCCTTGGATACTCCTTGGAACTTGCCCCTTTGACCAAACCTTTTGTTAGCTACATTTATTCACATTTACATAGTGCTTTCCAAGACAGCAAGATGTCCCAAATCACTTTGCAGCCAATGAAGTGCTTATTCAAGTGTAGTCACTGTTCTATTGCAGAAAGCAGACAACTGGAGCCCATCTTTACACACTTTTATATTTATTCGCAGAGTAATATATTGCAAGCACACACCTCCTAACCAAACAACCGCAATTTTTGTCTTCCTATTCACAGAGAGTAAAGTTAATGCTCATCACCTGCCTGCAAGTAGATGGAATTAACACGGAATTAACTGGCATTGTTACAATGTGCACAGCCAGTTTGCACACAGCAAGCTCACACAAGCAACAATGTTATAAATTACCAGATAATCTGATCCAGTTGGTTGAGGGATAAATATTGGCCAGGGCACCTGGGAAAACTTTTGCTTCAAAATGGCGTTTCATGAGAATCTTTTACATCCACTTGATAGGAGAGACAGGGCTTCAGCTTAACATCTGGGGCGGGATTTTCCATCCGCGCTCATTGCGAGGCTGGAAAATCCCACCCAAGGTCAACGGACCTTTGCATGGTCCTGTCCCGCCTGCTACGATTCCCATGGAGAGCGGGATGGGAAAACTCCGCTCTCATCCAGAAAACGGCACCTCCACCTCCACTTCTGTCAGTAGTGCACTGGGGATTCATCGTAGGATTTTAGTTTCAAAGAATATGTTTCTATTGATGACAGTTGCAGTTAACGTTGCTTCTAAGACAGTGTATTTGAAACATGTGATTAAGGGGACGGCAATGCCTTACAGCGGAGCTGATATGACGTGACCACTCAGGCATGTATTTCTCAAAGGAACTCTTCTCAAAATTCCCACCAGATAACAGCCAATATTCAACTGGCGATCCTCTCCCAGGAAACCCTGTGAGTTAAAAACCGTACGGTGGCACAGTGGTTAACGTTGCTGCCTCACAACGCCAGGGATCCGGGTTCGATTCCCGGCTTGGGTCGCTGTCTGTGCAGAGTCTGCACATTCTCCCCGTGTCTGCGTGGGTTTCGTCCGGGTGCTCCGGTTTTCTCCCACATTCCGAAAGACGTGCTGGTTAGGTGCATTGGCCATGCTAAATTCTCTCTCAGTGTACCCAAACAGGTGGCAGAGTGTGGCAATTAGGGGATTTTCACAGTAACTTCATCGCAGTGTTGATGTAAGCCGGCTTTGTGACTAATAAATAAACTTTTACTTTATTTTTTTTATTTGCCTTCCGTTCTCAGATTCGGTGAACTTTGACACGCTGGCTGGATCGACAGAGAAGCTGAGGCACCCGACAACAGACAGACCCAAACCCAAGGGGCGTAGGCCACCCACCCAGTTTGCTGCTTCACCTATCGTGAGTCTCCCACTTGTCTCTGGGCTCTTTGCAGCTCCCACCGCTCGCGTGGGAGATGATTCCAAATGTCAGACCACATTTTAAGAGAACAAAACACTGGGAACTAAGTCCGAAAGGGAAAGGCAGCATAATATATTAGGACCTCACCAGATATTTTAATCTCCTTCAGTTTTTGTCTGGTATGGGAGGATTTCTTGATGAAGAACACACAATGGCACATGATACAAGGGAGCTTGGAGCGGCATGGTGGCATGATGGTTAGCACTGCTGCCTTGGGTTCAATTCCAGCCTCGGGTCACTATGCGCGTGGCGTTTGCACGTTAAAATTAAATAAAAAGTAAAGAAAAGTGAAGTTTACTTATTAGTCCCAAGTAAGGCTTACATTAACACTGCAATGAAGTTACTGTGAAATTCCTCTAATCGCCACACTCCGGCGCCTGTTCGGGTCAATGCACCTAACCGGCACATCTTTCAGACTGTGGAAGGAAACCGGAGCACCCGGAGGAAACCCACACAGACATGGGGAAAATGTGCAAACTCCGCACAGACACTGACCCGAGGCTGGAATTGAACCCGGGTCCCTGGCACTGTGAGGCAGCCATGCTAACCACTGTGCCGCCCAGTTTCTGCGTGGGTTTCCTCTGGGTGCTCCAGTTTCCTCCCACACTCCAAAGATGTGTGGGTTAGGTTGATTAGCCATGCTAAATTGACCCTAGTGTCAGGGGATTAGCAGGGTAAATATGTGGGGTTACGGAAACAGGGCCTGGGTGGGATTGTGGTTGGTGCAGATTTGATGGGTCGAATGGCCTCCTTCTGCACTGTAGGGATTCTATGATTCTATGAACTTGTGGCCACTGTTCTGTCCAGCCTCTGTTTACATAGGGAATTTCCATTGTAACTGACTACAAGTGGATTGGAGTACCAGAATAGGGAAGTCTTAATGCAGAGCTTTGGTCAGATCACATCTGGAGTACAGTTTTGGTCACCACATCTAAGGAAGTACAGAGAGGTTTCACCTGATTGGTCCCTTAGGTGAAAAGCTGGGAGAATTGGGGCTATACTCTCTGGAGTTGGGAAGATTGAGAGGCGATCTTATTGAAACTTGGGAGATTCTGCAGGGGTTTTATAGGGTAGACACTGAGAGGCTGTTTCACCTGGCTAGGGAAGCTAAAACAGTCTTAAGATAAGGGGTCAATCATTTTGGACTGAGATGAGGAGAAATTTCTTCACTCAAAAAGCTGTGAATCTTTGGAATTTTCTGCTCTTGGTTGTGTGTGTTCCATCATTGCAAATTTTTATGGTTTGGGTGCTCAGGTTTTGGTCTTTCAAAGTATTGAGGGATATGGGGAGCAGGCAGAAGGTGAACCATGATATTGCTGAAAAGAGAGACATGTTGCTGAAGCTTTTCGGCTTACACTTATCAGGACAAACCCAAGAATGCCAAATTTCAAACTATCACAACAATTTATACTACAAGGGAAGAGGATGCTCATTAGCTGATAAGTCAACTCTGATTGGCTGAGGTGCTACAATGGAGAGAGCTACGGGAAACTCTCGGCTCCCCAAGCAATTTAAAAAATGACAGAGTGGTTAGCGCTGTTGCCTCTCAGCACCGGGGACCCAGGTTCAATTCCAGCCTCGGGTGACCATTTGTGTGGAGTTTGCACATTCCCCTCGTGTCTGCGTGGGTTTCCTCTGGGTGCTCCGGTTTCCTCCCACAGACCAGAGATGTGCAGGTTAGGTTGATTGGCCATGATAAATTGCCCCTTAGTGTCAGGGGGACTAGCTAGGATAACTGTGTGGGGTTATGGGGATAGGGCCTGGATGCGAGTGTGTTCGGTGCAGACCCAATGGGCCGGATGGCCTCCTGCACTGTAGTGATTCTAAAAGGCACAAGGGTTGAACATATTCCTTTTGTTTACAGTGAATTACAGAGTCCCTGTGTGTGAACACAAGCTTAAATGAGCCACACTACAAACTCAATTGATAATTTTAAATTGGCTGTTAGTGTCCTTACCAACACACTCAGGATTGATCATCTAGTGCTGCCCAGTTGGGGAGTCACGTCTAGCAGTGGACATTTTGGACCCTATTTTACCATTTTGATTCTAAGTGCTGGGAATGAATCTGGGAATGTTTCAGATCCGACTTTTAGACCTGTTGTCAGGCGCCCCCATACGCATTCTGCCTGCAAAAATATCAGCGATTCTGAATCGTATTGCAGAAGCCTCTGGGTGGGGTTTAATGCGCCTGAAATCCTGCAGCTCCGATTAGAACCTCCAACTGCGCATGCGCAGAAAAAAATGATAGAATGCGTCTCCCCTGCCACATCCCTCCCGGGCCGGATAATGCCTCCCCCTGGTCCCCACAGACATGACCCCAGCCCCACAACATTACTGACCCTCTTATCCTCCCACCCCTCACCACCCAGACCGATTGCGGGCCCCTCTCCCCCACTGATCTCAGGCAGAGTGACAGCAGACCCCTCCTTCCCCCTCACTGATCACAGACAGAGGGGCAGCAGACCCACCATCCCACCACCCCACCCCCCCCCACCCCCTCGACCGATCTCAAGCAAGAACCATCGGACACTCAGTACCCACTAACTGGAGTGCCCAAATCAGACTTTTATGGAGCATGCTGTTTCACGCCAATTCTGGATTGGCGAACGCGGTGGTAAAGGGAGAAGTGGCGGTAAAGTTGGGCGGGCAGCCTATTAAGTCAATTTAAATGCATGCAAATGCATTTAAATGGCCAACATGCTCGTTTTGGGCGCGGTCCTGGTCGCGGCCATTTTCGGGCCTTGGTAAAGGGGGAACCAGCGCGGAGGCGGGCGCGGATCACATTACTCGCCTCATGCCCAACTTTACCAAGTTTTCGTGCCCGAAAATGGGCGCAACGCGATGGTAAAATCGAGCCCATTGTTTTGCAAGTGTGCAAATCACTTTGCAAGCATCCAGCTTGTAAAGCATCCAAGCTCCTTGACAATGTCTTGGCCAATCAGTACCCTTTGTTATTGCAATATAAATTGTTGTGATTATTTGAAATTTGGCATTCTTGCATTTGTCCTGATGAGTGCAAGATGAAAAACTTCAGCAACATGTCTCTGGTTTCAGCAGTTCTGACCATATGGAATAGCTGGACAGGCTGAATCGGCTGTATGGTCTGTTCCTGCTCCTATTTCTTATGTCCTTACTGTGTCAAATGTTGATGACAGAAGCACAACATAAAATCAGTGATAACAGGAAGTGAGGTCTGTGAGCAAAAAATGTGCAACAGCATCGATTTTTTAAATTTACAAAATAATATATTGATTTTGTTGGGGTTTTCCTCCCAAAGTCACTTATTTCCCTCAGTCCAAAACCAGTTTCTGAGCAGGGTTAGAATCCCAGGTACACGCACCTCCCAAACCTCCCCTTCCCCACCTCAGCTGATCCCAGCAAATGTCCCACAGCTGATGGGGACCCTGAGAGACTAAGGACAGCAGGTCCCTCAAAGGTCAAAGATGATCTGGGAGGTGATCTGCAAATGCTGCTGGCGAGAAGTCTGATTACTGTTATTGTCCTGTATTTAGTGATTGCAAATTCCCAAAGCCAAGTGATTGCCTCCTCGCCTGGTGAGTTTAAGGCAATTAGTCTGCAACTTAGTCTAGCGAGGGACATTCTCTGGTAATGTGCAGCATTGCTTGTGTCTCTCCACGAGGGATTTATATCGAGGCCCCGGTGGTGGAGGTTGGCTGCACAGGGGCCCTGACCTGCCCTGAGATTATTTAGTGAGGACCAAGTCGCTGGGGTAGTTCAAAACCACTCGACAGATGGGGTTTGTCACAAGGAACTTATTAGTGACTTCCCCTGGTGCCCATCCCTGATCCAAAGGATTTCTGCCGGTCGATCTATCTCAGGAAGATTGAGATGGAATGCGGGCAGCAAGTGGGTTGAACAGGTCATTCTGGAATGCTAAGTGAGTTGCAGCACAGATAGTTGCAACCAGTTTGTGGGTTGTTGTCAGTTGGCAGGTGTGCGGGGGAGTGCTGTGCGCAAGGACAGGAAGCCAGAGAGGAGTGTTGAATGGAGAGTTTCAGTTATGATGTGCGTTGTTTCGTTCAGTTGAGCGTCGACATGATGTGTGTGCGTGATGTGAGTGATGTGTGTGTGCGGTGATGTGTGTGTGCGGTGATGTGTGTGTGTGTGTGATGTATGTGTGCGTGATGCGTGCGTGTGCATGTTGTGCGTGTGTGTGATGTGCATGTGTGTGACATGTGTGTGCATGTGTGTGTGCATGAATGTGTCGGGAATGTTGTGGCAACAACACCCCAGATAGATCAAGCACATTTGGTCCATAGGTTGTTTCTGGTTTTGACCTTTGCAGCTGTTTCCTTCAGATGTTTCCCGAAATTAGAGTCCGAGCGAGAGTTGGGTTGAGTTGGGATCATACTTTATGTGGCCATCCATATAGATATGCAATCCTGTTTTAGACATTGGCATTGTGGAGTTGGAATACACTGGATGGTTTCAGAGGGATTTAACTTGAATACCATGTACCTGCAGTAAGCTGATTAGCTTTATGAGAAATGTTGAACTTACATGAGTAAGAGATTTTAAAAATTTGTTCACTTCCTCGTTCTTCATTAGTTTTTTCCTCTTCAGTGTTCCTCCCGAGGGTAGCTGGTGGAGTTTGTTAGTGTTCCAGAGGCTCCTCACTGGATGGGAGAATGGGGAGTTTAAGACTGAAATTTGCAGTCAAGCGTGGACAAGGCCACAGAGGCGCAGGAAGACACTGGGATTTGAATCTAGGAGAGAAGCGCACAGGAGGAGTCACCACTTACTGCCTTTGTCCATCTGGTAACAGAGCTGCATTGGCAAAGGCCTTGGCACAACATACCACATGGCACAACATGGCACTGACTACAAATCGTCTCCGAGGCAACCACTGCATCTTGCAGCGCAGAATGAGGCCATTTGGCCCATTGTGCCTCTGCTAGCTCTTTGAAAGAACTATCCAATTAGTTCCAATACCCTGCTCTTTCATAAGAACATAAGAACATAAGAAATAGGAGCAGGAGTAGGCCATCTAGCCCCTCGAGCCTGCCCCGCCATTCAATAAGATCATGGCTGATCTGACGTGGATCAGTACCACTTACCCGCCTGATCCCCATAACCCTTAATTCCCTTACCGATCAGGAATCCATCCATCCGCGCTTTAAACATATTCAGCGAGGTAGCCTCCACCACCTCAGTGGGCAGAGAATTCCAGAGATTCACCACCCTCTGGGAGAAGAAGTTCCTCCTCAACTCTGTCTTAAACCGACCCCCCTTTATTTTGAGGCTGTGTCCTCTAGTTTTAACTTCCTTACTAAGTGGAAAGAATCTCTCCGCCTCCACCCTATCCAGCCCCCGCATTATCTTATAAGTCTCCATAAGATCCCCCCTCATCCTTCTAAACTCCAACGAGTACAAACCCAATCTCCTCAGCCTCTCCTCATAATCCAAACCCCTCATCTCCGGTATCAACCTGGTGAACCTTCTCTGCACTCCCTCCAATGCCAATACATCCTTCCTCATATAAGGGGACCAATACTGCACACAGTATTCCAGCTGCGGCCTCACCAATGCCCTGTACAGGTGCATCAAGACATCCCTGCTTTTATATTCTATCCCCCTCGCGATATAGGCCAACATCCCATTTGCCTTCTTGATCACCTGTTGTACCTGCAGACTGGGCTTTTGCGTCTCATGCACAAGGACCCCCAGGTCCCTTTGCACGGTAGCATGTTTTAATTTGTTTCCATTGAGATAGTAATCCCATTTGTTATTATTTCCTCCAAAGTGTATAACCTCGCATTTATCAACGTTATACTCCATTTGCCATATCCTCGCCCACTCACTCAGCCTGTCCAAATCTCTCTGCAGATCTTCTCCGTCCTCCACACGATTCACTTTTCCACTTATCTTTGTGTCGTCTGCAAACTTCGTTACCCTACACTCCGTCCCCTCCTCCAGATCATCCCCATAGTCCCAAGGATTTCTTTTTAAATTATTTATAAAATTCCCATTGGATTTTTTTTTATTGAAGCAGTTTCCAACACTGTTTCAGACAGAGAATTGCAGATTATGATAATTCATTCCATTCTCCTCATTTTCCCCCAATTCTTTGGATAATTACCTTGAGCTCACATCCTCCCGGATTCTCCTGCGAGTGGAAAGAGTTTCATTCTCTTTATTGTACTCAAACACTTCACAAATGTGAACATCTCTGATAAATCTCTCCTTAATGTTCTCTGCTCTAAGCTATACAATCCCAGTTTCTCTCGGGTCTCCGTGTGAATGAAGTCCCTCATCCCCAGAAGCTCTGAGGTAAATCCCCTCTGCTTGGCTTTCATTCCCTCTTGTGGACACACAGCGCCATCAGCATATTTAATTCTCTCTTTTTCTTAAACTGCCCGTAGCAGGATGTCAAGAGGTCACCACACCCGACAATGCCGGCCAGGGTGACTGCTCCAACCAACCAACTGTCTGAGCCACTCGCGAAAAGAATGTTCCATACGCCTGCTGTCAAACCAAGCACAGCAATGTCTGTTTCATCAAACAAACAGCAGAGGGTGGCAGAGAGTGAGGACAAGGCCACATCACTTGCAGCACTGAGAGCAGAGGTCCGAAGTCTGCAACTAAACTTGGACCTTGTGAAGAATCTGCATTTGTAAGTAACAATGTTCAGAAACTGTTCCCACACCTTATTGCATCTAACAGCAGACAATTGTTAGGGTGCCAGAGCAGAACACCAACAGTTTTTCTATTTTGGCATAAATGTGAAAGGAAAGGATGCGCTGCCTCAGGAGTAATTCCACTGATCAATTCGGGATTTTTTAAAAACAAAACAAGTTTTATTCATTACACAGTTTAAGTATAAATCTAACAAAATGAATCAGTTTAACTCTTACCCATTGAACAATTTTTAAACATAAAAAGAAACAACTCTTACTTTCTAACTTATTGCCATTTCAGTTCCAATTAAGCAATATCTCTCTTATAGACTTAAAACACAATTTAAACATAGTTAGCAAGCCCAGGCATACTTGTTTTACATTGGTTAACAGCCTTGGAGCCTTCAGAGAAGTTCTTTTAGAGAGAGACTTGTTTAGAGCCAGAGAACAGACCTCTTTAAACAGTTCCAGTCAGCAACAGCTCTTTTAAATGAAAATGAAACTTTTTTTTGCTATAAGCCAAGCTCCCCCCATTTCTAGTATCACATGACAATATGACCCTTTATACCGATTACTTTAATTAAAAACACCCCGGGGGCCCTTTTTTTTGTCAACAAAAGCCCATTAAGCCTTCTGCTAAATAAATACTTACATGGTTATAAAATGAATAATTATCCTGCTTTCCAGCATCTACTGCATTCCTTCCAGACAAACCGACTCTATGTAACAAAACACTGAATGGTAAAGCAGTCCCCCTTAAACATAAAATATATTAATAGCATGGTATCATCACACAGTCGATCAACATCAAACTGGGAACAGGAGAGTGCAGAATCATCAAACCGGGAATAGGATTTGATTTGATTTGGTTTATCATTGTCACATTTATTGGGATACGGTGAAAAGTATTGTTTCCTGCACGCTATACAGACAAAACATATCATTCATAGAGCACAAAGGGGAGAAGGAAAGGAGAGGGTGCAGAATATAGTGTAGCTAGGGTGTACAGAAATATCAACTTAATATAAGATTGGTCCATTCAAAAGTCTGATGGCAACAGGGAAGAAGTTGTCCTTAGTTGGTCAGTACATGAACTGAAGAGATTGAAATAGAATGTTTCAGAGTTTATAAGAGTTAGAATCAATTTGAAAAGCATAGAACGAGAGTAAAAGATAGAATTAGAGGGTGTGTTGGGGACTGCTTGCAAGAGGTCACCACCCTCTGGCGCCATCTTGAAGAGTGCAGAATCATCAAACTGATTAATAGGGGAGTGCAGCATCATAGAATCATAGAATCCCTACAGTGCAGAAGGAGGCCATTCGGTCCATCGAGTCTGCACCGACCACAATCCCACCCAGACCCTGTTTTCACTCAGGTACTAACTCTGCTAATCCTCCTGACACCAAGGGACAATTTACCATGGCCAATCAACCTAACCCACATATCTTAGGATTGTGGGAGGAAACCAGAGCACCTGGAGGAAACCCACGCAGACACGTGGAGAACGTGCAAACTCCACACAGACAGTGATCAAGCCGGGAATCGAACCTGGGTCCCTAGCGCTGTGAGGCAGCAGTGCTAACCACTGTGCCACCGTGCCACCCAATTCATCAAGCTGGTATGGAGGGTGAGGCATAGTGACACGGAGACTAAACAAAATGGAGAGAAACTTCTGACATAATGGAGCCAGAGTGCATCCCAATGACGCTCCATGAGTGAATAAACTGCCCGCTCTGTATCTGACCAACAATCTGGGGTTCAATCCCTGCGCTCCCGTCTCACCTGATGTGACAACAGCTACAATTGGCCTCATTCCTCAGAGAGGGAAAATTAGCCAGGTTTGCTGCTCTCGATTGCTGTCCAGTGATCCATGCCAGTAAGTACGGACACTGAGTAATGGCAGCATTAGGTTCAGCTCTGATACCACCCAAGGTCAATCAGCCAGTGTAGGAAGGTCTGGATGTGGGGAGGAGGGGCGGGGGGGCAGGGTAGGATGGATGATGGTGCTAGTATTGGACAGCTACCCATTCACCCTGGCATTGTGACCAGCTTTAGGCAGAAAGGAACCAGTCAGTGAGATGTTAAATTGCCCTTTGACCTCTGCTGCTTTGTAGTTGCGTGAGGTCGGACACATTTAACTGGATTTCAGCTAATCAAGTGGTCCCCTCTTTCCCATCACAGGAGAGATATAACCGATTTGAGGGAAGAGATTGCAGAGGAGCGGAAGAAGCGAAATGCGTTACAGGTAAACCTCCTACAAGAGTTATCGTCTCTGAATTATGATAAGAATAGGTAGTGGAAATCTGGACCATTCCTCTTGAAGAAACTACTGAGGCGAGAGTAAGTGTCAAAACTGAGCTTGACGGATGTTTGTTGGGTAAGGATATTTGGAGTCATGGAACCAAGAGGGACAGATAGACTCAATAACTGACCAGACATGATCCAATTCAATGGTGGATCTTTAGAAAATAAGAAATAGTAACAGGAGGAGCCCATGAGTGGAGAGAGGGTTAAGTACAGGTTAAAGAGGTATACCTGTAAAGACTTGCATTCCAACTATTATCTTGTAAACTGAGTCTGTGTCTATGTATGCCCTGTTTGTGAACACAACTCTTCACTCACCTGAAGAAGGAGCAACGCTCTAAAAGCTCATGATACCAAATAAACCTGTTGGACTTTAACCTGGTGTTGTGAGACTTCTTACTGTGTTTACCCCAGTCCAACGCCGGCATCTCCACATCATTGTGATTTTAAACAGATTAAAGCTCCAGCAGGTTCCAGCAAGACTTGTAGTGTCATGATTGGGCCTGCTAGTGGCACTGCCGAGCAGTGTCTGTGGCAGTCTGGACAAAATGTGGAGATGCCGGCGTTGGACTGGGGTAAGCACAGTAAGAAGTCTCACAACACCAGGTTAAAGTCCAACAGGTTTATTTGGTAGCAAAAGCCACAAGCTTTCCGAGCCTTAAGCTCCTTCTTCAGGTGAGTGGGAATTCTATTCACAAACAGGGCATATAAAGACACAAACTCAATTTACAGAATAATGGTTGGAATGCGAATACTTACAGCTAATCAAGTCTTAAAGGTACAGACAATGTGAGTGGAGAGAGCACCAAGACAGGTTAAAGAGATGTGTATTGTCTCCAGACAGGACAGCCAGTGAGACTCTGCAAGTCAGGCAAGCTGTGGGGATGACAGATAGTGTGACATGAACGGTCACGGGCATTCGGCCTCTGATATTCGGGTAAGCGTTCTCCAAGGCGGCCTTCGCGACACACGACGGCGCAGAGTCGCTGAGCAGAAACTGATAGCCAAGTTCTGCACACATGAGGACGGCCTCAACCGGGATATTTGGTTCATGTCACACTATTTGTAATCCCCACAGCTTGCCTGGGCTTGCAGAGTCTCACTGGCTGTCCTGTCTGGAGACAATACACATCTCTTTAACCTGTCTTGGTGCTCTCTCCACTCACATTGTTTGTACCTTTAAGACTTGATTAGCTTGTAAGTATTCGCGTTCCAACCATTATTCTGTAAATTGAGTTTGTGTCTTTATATGCCCTGTTTGTGAACAGAATTCCCACTCACCTGAAGAAGGGGCTTAAGGCTCCGAAAGCTTGTGTAGCTTTTGCTACCAAATAAACCTGTTGGACTTTAACCTGGTGTTGTTAAACTTCAGACTGGACAAAGCCAGGAGCTGTCTCTCTCTCTCTCTCTCTCTGAGGGTACGAGTGAGGTCTCTGTGAGAGGAGGAGCTCATTATCACTAAAGGAGAGAGGGGAAAATTGGAGGGAGGGAAGGTGGGTAGAGGGAGTGTAGCCTGTTTCTACCCTGTGAGTAACAGAACGCCAATAAATTCCAACAAAGAAAGAACTAAATGAGAGGTGTTGTTTAAAACAGTTTTTTTTTCATGTTTTTGTTGCAGGTGGAGGTGGATAAGCTGAAAAAATCCACAATGAATCTATGAAAGCACTAAGCTCGAACCTTCTGCCCTATCCGTTAATTCCTGGTGTCTTCCTACGCTCTGTGAAGATAGAATTCAAATAGACATTGTCCTGATCTCGGATCGGTTTTGAGATTTACAAATTTAACACTGACTCCTGACTCTCTGTGGGATTGTTACTGGGGTTTGTTCACTTTGTTGAGGTCCCAGAATTCCCAGGGATCCTGGGTCAGAGGTCGAGACACCCAGTCAGCCAGACAGAATCCTTCTGCTTCGAATAAAGAACTTAATGCATTTGAATTTATTTAGGGCTGGTCATGACCTCAGGGCACTTTTCAGCCAATGAAAGCACTTTCTGAAGTGTAGTCACTGTTCGTAATGCAAATTCAAGATGGCGGCTGGGTGAAAGCTCTTGCCTGGGTTTCACTCCAGAGTAAGGACGGCACATTCCATCTCCCCAGCCAAGCAAATGCATGGTGGCCAATCACACCACTCTCTTTTAGCACCCGAAATTCCTAGAACACCAGTCATATGTTCCACTTAACACAGTGTGGGCTTCGGTTCGGCACTGAGGTTTTGTTACTGAAGGTGCTTTGTCGTCTCCACATGGAAAAAACAGGAGTTGAGGCTCTGTCAGGCCTCCTAACTGATGCTGTGAAAGGCACTACATGATTGCAAGTCTTTCTTGTACAGATGATTCCAAAGCACTATCGCAAAGATCTATCTACATCATCACATGTCACCTTGACATGGGAGCTGTCAAACATATACTTTATTTACAATCATAGAATCATAGAATCCTACAGTGCAGAAGGAGGCCATTCGGCCCATCGAGTCTGCACTGACCACAATCCCACCTAGGCCTATCCCCATAACCCCGTGCATTTAGCCTAGCTAGTCTCCCTGACACTAAGGGGCAATTCAGCATGGCCAATCTATCTAACCCGCAGATCTTTTGGGGTGTGGGAGGAAACCGGAGCACCCAGAGGAAACCCATGCGGACACAGGAAGAATGTGCAAACTCCACATAGACAGTGACCCAAACAGGAATCGAACCCATATCCCTGGTGTTGTGAGGCAGCAGTGCTAACCACTGTGCCACCGTGCCGCCCCTTGTGCTTTTGTCGGGCACTGGAAAATGGGATTGAAATTAGAGGCTAGCACATTTTCTCTCTTTTTTTTTGGACTGGTGCAGATACGATGGGCTGAATGGACTCCTTCAGCATCATAACTTGTCTATGGTCAGGGAAAAGCCCCTGTCACTTTGTCCCCGGTTCCCCGAGTGCCAGCAACCCTCCTGCACTCCATCCAGCCTTCAGTCCTGGGAGCAGGAAGCTCAAATAGCTGCTTTTCAGATGACCTCTTCATGGGAGGGACTAGACGGTGGGGGAATAGTTTGCCCCTACTCAATGCGTGTCGCAAAAATCAAAGATTTACAATTTTCCAAAACGTGCCGTGACACCAGCAGGGGTTGGAGTTCACAGGTCAGAGATGGTACTGCTTTGAGAGTATAATGAGAAGGTTGGGAGCTGGAGGATTGCACAATACACAGGATGTCTCTCCAGAATGTGACACAACTTTTAATTTGTTGAAACCAATTTCAATGATGTCCAGGTCTTTGACATTCAAATAGAAGTATGAACTTTCACCTTCCAAACATCATCCGACTTGTTATTTTCAAAATGAGGACCCCAAAATAGTTCATATACCATAATATGCAGAGCATACCACTGTCATGAAATATGTTTGGAAACAGAAAATAAAATTTTACAGCACAGGAGGCTATTCGGCCTATCATGCCTGTGATAGTTCTTTGAAGGAACAATGTAATTAGCTTCAGTCCCTCTTCTCTTTCCCAATAACCCGGCAAAACTCTCCCCTTCAGGTAGGTAAGTAGAAAACTGGTGGAGAAGGAGCTCCTTCTCCATATGTAAAAATTCTCAGCAACAACATTTTAGCAAATTCCTATAGTTAAAAAAAAAGGCCTCAATTTGGCCGAAGCTACAGGCCATAATCCCTGGGGAAAAAAAAGTAATTATGGTGGATAGGTTTTAAAATGAAGTTTTAAGCAGTGGGAGGAAGGAAAGCCCGTATAAAAATAGGATGTGGGATCAGATGTCTTCGCTGAGGTTCCTGGCAGATCTGCCGATGTGAACGTAGGCTGGAGAAGAGCCACCTCCAGGTCGTCAGGGGCAACGGCATGCTGGGAAAATGGCTGGGAGGAGGCCCGGTTCCAAACCGGCTGCTTCCAATTACGGGAAGGAGGAAGCTGGGAAATTTTCATTCCAAAAATAGCTTTGTGCCCAAAAAAAGTTTGCAGTCGCTTGGACAAACAGGAAATTCCCCGCACTTCACCCCTCCTGCCCCGAAGGATAAACATTCTGTGTTGTGTTATCTTGAACATACAAACAAAATTTCTGGCCATCTTAGAAAAATCAGGATCAAGCTAATTAGGACTGATTAAGAGATCAGAGAAGGCAAATAGAGTGAGCTGCATCAGAACTTACCACAGCGTTCTGTTGCTACTCAATTGAGAGCCAGTTATTGGGCGACCAACATGCAGATGGCACTGATTTTCTGGTCTTTACTTCACCACCTGTGGCCTTCTCTGTCAGTTAGTCCTCTTGGAAATCTCAAAATTCTTTTCTTAAAACCTGTACAGCATCATAGTTCAAAAAGCAAAATATTGCAGCTGATGGAAATCTAAAGTAAGGACACAAAGAGGGCGATCTTACCAAAAAAAGTGCCAAACGAGAGTGAAAACAGGGAAGAAGTGCGCCCATTTTTTCAGCGAGAGAAAAATTCAAATCTTATGGAACTTCGAGAAAAAGTTGAGGCAAAGTGTGATTCGTGCCAGAAGGGTGAGTGGGTGGAGTCTATTCATGCTGGGAAGCCGGCTGCTGATAGCTAGAGGCTGCCACTGCGCATGCACATAACAATCCAGCGCACTGTGTAAAGTGTACATAGTTAATGCACTGGGAATCTGACACTCTCCCCAACTCCTGATCATACCCCCAGCCCCCCGATCACAGCTCTCATTCACACACACCCCCCCCCCACCCCCCCCGGTTCATTGCAGCTCCCAGTTCACCAGCCCCGCTGCCACCCTGATCACGGCTCCCATTCACATCTCCCCGGTTGAACGTTGCCCCAGTTCACCCTCCCCAGTTGATCCCCGATTACAGATTACACGCAGTCTCCCCATTCAAGGCCCACTGCCTCCCCTTAGGCCCCGCCCCCACCTCTTAGGCCCCACCCCGGTGGGCAATGCCAGGGTGCCTGGTGGGCACAGCCAGGATGCCAGGCTGACAGTGCCACGGTCCCAGGCTGGCAGTGCCCACCCTGTACTGCCCAATGGGCACTTCCCCCCATGCCCTTGACCAATGAATTCCGTCCTGGGCTCACTAATAATATTTAAGTCAATATTTGTATATTTAAATCAGCCTCACGCCCTCTCCGAGGCAATCCAGAGCCGGTATCATGGTGAGAGGCGAGATATTGTACTCGAACTGAGTTGTCTCCTCCCTTGTGATCTTACTGGCTCACCATGCCAATCGACCGGCGGGATGAGCCAGTATGACCACCCGAAATCTATTGTCATGGCACCTTCAGGAGGTGGTGGCATAGTGGTATTACCACTGGACTGGTAATCCAGAAACCCAGGATAATGCTCTGGGGACCCAGGTTCACATCCCACCACGGCAGATAGAAAATCTGGAACTAAAAGCCTTGTTGATCGTTGTACAAACACAACTGGTTCACGAATGTCCTTTAGGAAATCTGCCATGCTTACCTTGTCTGGCCTGAAAACAGATCTGCAATATGTGGTCACTTCTGAAATGGCCCAGCATGCCACTCAGTTCAAGGGCAATTAGGAAATGGCAATAGATGCCAGCCAGCGACGCCCACATCTAATAAATAAATTGAAAAAAACGCAACACAATGGGCCTGATTTTACCATTTTCATTCTAAGTGCTGAATCTGGGCACAATTCAGATCCGACTCCGACCTGCTTCCAGGCGCCCCCATACGCACTCAGCCTGAAAGAAAAATTGCGGGTCTGAATCACGCTGTGGGCGGGGCTTAGCACGCCCGAAACGATCGGAGCTCTGAACTGCGCATGCGCAGTGAGAAAAAGATTTGAAAAAGTGCGCCCGTGTCAGATCGCTCCCGGGCCGCAGAAAGCGGAGAAAGCGGCTCGAGAGTGAAAAGCGGGAGCGATGGCCCCCACAGACATCACTGTCCCCCTTATCCACTCCCCCCACTACCCAGACTGATCATGACACCCTGACCCCACCCCCCCCACTGATCGCCTGCAGAGTGGCAGCGGACCCCCCTGCCCCCCCCCCAATCAGAGATCCATCTGCCCCTCCCCCACCAGTGAGCGATCGGGCCTCCCCCCCCACCAGAGAACGATTTGGCCTCACTCCTCTCCCCCCACCCCCCAGAGGAACATCTGACCCACCTCCTCCTCCCTCCCCAACAGACAACGATCACCCCTCTCTCCCCCCCACCCCACCAGACAACGAATTGGCCTCACATCCCCTCACCCCCCCAGAGAATGATCTGGCCTCACTCCCCTCCCCCCTCTCAACCAGAGAATGATCTGACCCGCCCCCCCCTCCCCCACCACTGATCTGAGCCAGAGAGCTGTTGGAAGCTCTGAACTCGCTCTTCAGCAGCTGGAGCGCCTGATTCAGACTTTTATTTCGCAGGTTCATTTTGGCACGATTCCAGATTGGCAAACGCGGTGGTAAAGCGGGAAATGCTGATAAAGTTGGGCGGGCAGTTCATTAATTCAATTTAAATGCAAAAGCATTTAAATCGCTGTTGCGCCCATTTTGGGCGCGAAGTGAATCGCGGCCATTCCCGGGTTTCGGTAAAGTGGCCATCTGCGCGGACGCGGATCACGTTAATGGCCTCACACCCGACTTTACCACATTTCCGCGCCCGTTTTCGGGCCCAACATGTTGCAAAATCTCCTAAGTAACAAGTCTGATGAATTACTTATTAGTCATCCTTTCAGGTGGTGCTGATTGGCTGGAGCATTAGGGGAATTCTTCTATTCCTGGTTTAGAATCAAACTTCCACTGGAAAGCTCTCGGTTTAAGGTCTCATTGTAAAGGCAGCACCTTCAACAATGCCGCACTCCCTCAGTACTGCATCGGGAGACTTGGTTTAGATTTTATGCTTACCGCTCCGGGCAACGTTCTGACTCTGAGGTGAGAGTGTAGCCATCAAGCCTGGCTGACACCCAACAACCATTTGGTCAACGGTTTGCTTATTATAAAATGGTCTAGAGGGATCTTTTAGTCCTGTATCAAACAATCTTGATCTGATAAATAACAGATAAACTCCATAGACACCCTCTTTAAATAAATGTTTACTTAGCAACTTTATTTGATGTTGAGAGGCTTGTTTTGAATGTCCTTTGTTCTGGATTGATAATGAGAGGGTACTGGGTGTTCAAGAGCTTTTGGCTTGTGACATTATCAGATTTTAGGCGTTTGTAAATATTCACCAGTTGACAGAGAGGTTTTATAAGAGATGGTGTTTGGTACTGCACAAAATAACCCCAAAATCTGACACAAGAACCCTCTGCTAATATTTGCTAACCCTCTAATTTCATCCCTTCAACTCTCTTAAAGTAGCTTTTTGCTGAAGTACAACTCAACAGGTGAGATCCCACAACCCCGTGGTATATTTCACTCCATTCAGTATTTTACATGCATGATCCAGTGAGGGTGTTCAGACCATAGGGGCACTGGAGGGTCACCGGATAACAATCAGCAATGAAAACTAATTTGATGATCTGGTTTCACTGAAGCTGATGGTAAATGCTCGCTGGAGCTGGGCCAGGATTGGATAGCTCTGCATAGTCTGTCCCGTGACGCTCAATATCACACTGAATTTCTTTATTTTTGAGAAGTGACAGGACCGAGGCCCGGAAACGCAGAAAATAAGCCGGCATGGGAAACCGTGAGAGTGAAGCCTGGTCAGATCCTAACTTAGCTGCACGGTGGCACAGTGGTTAGCACCGCTGCCTCACAGCGCCAGGGACCCGCGTTCAATTCTGACCTTGAGTCCCTGTGTGGAGTTTGCACATTCTCCCCGTGTCTGTGTGGGTTTCCTCCGGGTGCTCCGGTTTCCTCCCACAGTCCAAAGATGTGCAGGGTAAATATGTGGGGTTGTGGGAATAGGATCTGGGTGGGATTGTGGTCAGTGCAGATTTGATGGGCTGAATGGCCTCCTTCTGTACTGTAGGGATTCTATGATTCTTACATTATTTTAGTTTTAGCATGTGCAGTAATCACCATGTGAGGCAATAGCCTCTGAATTGGCTCAATGACGATTTCTGAGAAACCCCCCTCCCTCCCGCACTGTATTTTGTTACTTTATGAAAGTCAATCAATGATACCGATGACTCATTTCCTTGTTTGATGTCTGG
The DNA here is from genome assembly GCF_964213995.1 of Mustelus asterias. Lineage (NCBI taxonomy): Eukaryota > Metazoa > Chordata > Chondrichthyes > Carcharhiniformes > Triakidae > Mustelus > Mustelus asterias. The sequence goes on from NC_135821.1 coordinate 37,682,132, forward strand.
CTCCTACCTGTCTCTATCGCTGACTGTCACTGAAGCTGAAGCTATGGAGAAGACCAATGCCCTGGATGTTTGATACCATTAACAGTTGCCATAGTTCAATGTGCCACTCCCGAAATTTCCCAATGTATTGAATATTGAAAGTTTCACACACTGGCAGCAATGGTTCAGCTTTAAGTGAGCAGCTGAATCAATAGAACCAAAGGACCCCTACAGTGCAGAAGGAGGTCATTTGGCCCATCAAGTCTGCACCAACTCTCCAAAAGAGTATCTTACCCAGTTCCTCTAGTCTCTTCACGTTCCTGGTGTGTTCCAAGTCAACCAATCTCAGGTTAAGAAGTCAGGAGTGTGACGGAATACTCCCCACTTGCCTGGATGGGTGCAGCTCCAACAGCACTCAAGAATCTCAACACCATCCAGGGCAAAACAGCCCATTTGGTGCAATTTGGGGAGGTAGTGGTGTTTTCTTTGTTCATGAGATATGGGCGTCGCTGGCTGGGCCAGAATTTATTGCCCATCCCTGAGAGAAATTAAGAGTCAACCTCTGATGCACCATCAATCGAGCACAGACTAGTTTGTATGCAAGAACAAATAGGCTTTTATTAGCAAAAGACTTGGAGCACACCCATGCCGATGAACTGGTCCAGACTGAGGCAGGGGGGTGGGGAGCAGTTGCTTTTATACCTGGACTGGGGGGGGAGGAGTCTCGGGTAGGGCCGGCAGGGATGTGTCCAGGCATGTCACATATACAGGTAATAAGCTAACAGTGGTTTACCACAACCTCATTGCTGTGGGCCTGGAGTCACATGTAGGCCAGATCAGGTAAAGACAGCAGATTTCCTTCCCTAAAGGACACTAGTCAACCAGATGGGTTTTTATGACAATCGACAATGGTTTCATGATCATTAGTAGATTTTTTTTTATTTGAATTAAAATTTCACCATCTGCCATGGTGGGATTCAAACCCGGGTCCCCGGACCCTGTCTCTGAATTCCTAGACCAGTGATAATACACTGCTGCCTCTCTCTATAGAGGGATTATCACTGGACTAATAATTAATAAATCTGGAAATTTAATAAAAAGCTCATTTTGGATATAGTGACAATGAAACCATTGCTGATTGTTGTAAAAATTCAACTGGCTCACTAATGCCCTTTAAGGGAAGGCAAACTGGTGGCCTGGCCTACCTGGGACTCTAGACCCACAGCAATGTGGTTGAGCCTTAAACAGCCCAGCAAACCACTCTGTTGTATCAAACTGCTACTAAGTCTAAAAGGAATGAAACCTGACCAGCTACCCAGCATCAACCTGGCACTAGACGTGACAAGGGCAAACCCAATCTGCAAAGTCCTCCTTATGAACATTTGGGGTCTTGGTGAAAAATTAGGTGAGTTGTCCCATAGATTAGTCAATGGGACTAATCTATGTGACAGCAGCCTAATATTGTCATATGCAGCAAAACATTCCTTACAGACATTGTCCCAGGCACAACCATCACCATTCGTGGGTGGCCACACAGTGGGACACAGTCGGGAAACCCGTGAAGTCTCACATGGCATCAGATCAAACATGGGCAAGGAAACCTCCTGCTCATTTCTACCTACTGACCCATCACTCCTTTCACCCCAGCTTATCCCCATGCCTTCTCCATAGCCATTCGCACAGTATCCACCATGTGTAGACCTCAGTAGCCATTGGAGATGGAAAAAAATTAACTTCTAACAATTGAATAGAACTCTCACTCATACAAACTTGATTCTGTAAAAACCTCCATTCAAAGTTTTTTAAAAGCTCTGAAATGTTCAATCTGTTATAAAAATAAGCAAGCTTCTATTCAGTAACCACATCAGTGACTGCTAGTCATTTAATAGCCTCTTTAAACTATCAAAATATGAACTCAGATTTCCCTCTGCTGAGATGAGTTTAGAGCTTTTCAAGCTCAGCCAAGCATTTGTAATGACTTCAGCTATAATAACAGCCTTTGTGAATCATTAACAAGAACACTATTGAAAGTGCAGGAACGGATAGTAATGTATTTTTTTTAACCTGCACTAGATGGCCTGTCAATCAAAATAGTCCAGCTGCATTTTTAAAAACATTTTCTAACTGATTGCTTGCTTTTACACGTTAAAGGGGCTCAGGATTTAAAAACTTCAGATCATATCCCTAAATAGGCCTTAGCCAATCTTCAAGAGTGTTTATGTCCACTCCATAAATTCCTACCCCATCTGTTAAGATGGTGGGAAAGTGAAAATGGGGTCTGTTTGAATTCAGCAGTAATTTGAAATGGGCTCGCTGAGTTTGGATTTCCCACCTGTGCGATCCATGCCCCAACCCCATTCCTTGCCAGAAACAAAATTGATCTGTTGGAGGTGAAGTTGGTTCAAGGGCCTCTGGAGTCGGCCCAATTCACGCAAACCAGCCTGTTGGTGCTGTTTCTCTCTCCACAGGTGCTGCTAGACTTGCTGAGTATTTTTGCAGCATTTTCTGTTGTGAATTCTGATTTCCAACATCCGCAGTATTTTCCTTGTGTTTTTAATATAGGGAAAGATCTATCAGCATTGCCAGTGACGCCCACACCCGGGGAATGAATGCGTTTGAAAATCAATTAAGCCCTACAAGATTCGTGGCATTTTATCATGATTACTTAGACTAAAGTCCTTCAAAGTCCAGTTTCCTCCCACAGTCCAAAGATGTGCGGGTTAGGTGGATTGGCCATGCTAAATTGCCCCTAGTGTTAGGTGATTAGCAGGGTAAGTATATGGGGTTACGGGGATAGGGGCTGGGTGGGATTGTGGTTGGTGCAGACTCAGTGGGCCAAATGGCCTCCTTCTGCACTGTAGGGATTCTATGATTCGATGAAGATAGTCAGCTGGTCAGTGTTTCGCAGTGCTGTTTGAAGGATGAATATTAGCTGGATCACTGGTGGAAATCCCCCATTCTTCTTTGAAATCCTCTCGAGAAGGTAGATGAGGCCTCAGCTTAACATCTCAATTATATTTTTGCAAAAATGTACTTTGTTCGTCAAATACCGGAAAGAACATTACAAACATTTCAAAATGGCCGTCATACAAAGTCAGGTTTTTGAGACAGATCGTGCTGCACTGCACAATGTGGGGAGGTGGTTGTTTAAAACCTTTCAGCCAGAGTGAACTGAGGAGAGGGGAATTGTAAAGAACACCCTCGGACCGTATGACACACATTGAATGTATACAGTGAATATGACACACGTCATTCTCCCCGGAAAGATGGAAGATGAGGGGCGACCTAATAGAGGTGTATAAAATTATGAAGGGCATAGATAGGGTGAACAGTGGGAAACTTTTTCCCAGGTCGGAGGTGACGAACACAAGGGGTCACAGGTTCAAGGTAAGGGGGACAAGATTCAACACCGATGTCAGGGGGACGTATTTTACACAGAGGGTGGTGGGGGCCTGGAATGCACTGCCAAGCAAGGTGATTGAGGCGGACATGCTGGGATCGTTTAAGACTTATCTAGATAGCCACATGAACAGACTGGGAATAGAGGGATACAAAAGAATGGTCTAGTGGGGACATGAGCGGCGCAGGCTTGGAGGGCCGAAGGGCCTGTTCCTGTGCTGTATTGTTCTTTGTTCTTTGTTCTTTGTATCACAATTGTATTGAAGCAGCTCAGAGTGCAACTTGATCAATGTGGACAAGTTAAATACCATTGCACCAGCTGTAGTGACCATTTTGAAATGTCGGTAATGTTTCTTTGACTGTGTTGCAGCTTAACATCTCACCCATAACACATCACCACCAAGGAGTGTAGAACTCCCTCGGTATGCAGCACGGTAGCACAGTGGTTAACACTGCTGCTTCACAGTGCCAGGGACCCAGGTTCAATTCCAGCTGACTGTGTCACTGTCACTGTCACTGACAGGTCACTGTCTGTGTGGAGTTTGCACCTTCTCCCCATGTCTGTGTGGGTTTCCTTTGGGTGCTCTGATTTCCTCCCACAGTCCGAAAGATGGGCGGGTTAGGTTGATTGGACATGCTAAATTTTCCTCAGTGTCCCAAGATGTGGATTTGTGGGGTAAATGCATGGGGTTAGGGGGATAGGGTGGGGGATATGCCTGGTAAAATGCTCTGTCAAAGATTGGTGCAGACTCGATGGGCTGAATGGCCTCCTTCTGCACTGTAGGGATTCTCTGATTCTACTGCACGAGAGGTTCAGATTGCTTCAACCATTATGTTTAACTCGGGAGGTTGTCCCTAGAAATTCGAGCACACCTGAGCGAATATCAAGAACCATTGGTCAACATGCACAGCTAACAGCTCAGTAAATAGGTCTGGCTGATGCCCATCAATGAATTGTGCAGTGCATGAAACATCATGCTATCGGTTCTCACTGTCACTGTTAACTCTTCCTACTTAATCCCAGCCAGACCGGGAATGGACACTTTTGGACCTTAGCCTTTGGAATGATGCAGTTCACAAGCTAAGACGACTAGGAGACTCCTCTAATTGACACCACCTCTTTAAATTATAGGCTGAGTGATGATGATTGGTCACAGTGGAATGTGTGAGTGCTGGTTCTGAGGTCAGTCTATCCCCAACACAGCTTCTGGAGAATGCTGGTCAAAGTTCATCGCCAGGGGCTGTTACCAAGAGAATCCCAAATTGAACAGGAGAGCGGGAGCAGGTTGTGGCGATCTGGAATGTCGTTGCCTGGAAGGGCTGTGGAAACAGGAGCTTTGAAAAGGAAGGAGTTGAAAAAGCAAAAACTTGTGGGGATTTTCTCAAGGGACAGAGCACGACTGTGGCCCTGACTGCATGGGCATGATGGTCCAAATGGCCCACTTCCTGAGGCTGCAGGACTTGACAGTGGAGCTTGAATCTCCAGAGATACAGGAGATTGCTTGGCTATGCAGATGAGCAAGAAATATTGACCAATAATATGCCTTGGATCGTAAGTTTGGGACAGATGGGGGATTAATTAGTCTTTCCCATTTTTGTATGTTTGTATATTGGGCAAAAGTTTCATTTATGTTTGTTCTGGGCTGTGTGGCAAGAGTGAGGGGGGATGGGTTGGGTGGTGGGGGCCGTTGGCTCAATAGACTGATCAATTCTTGACTTTCATCGTAAGAACTTGAAATTTGCCAATAGCTACCTGGCCCTGAGGGAAGATGCTCCAATCATGTGACGCTGGCCAATGGAAATTTAGTGTTGATCTTTGAGGGAGGGATTTTGGGGGAATGCACCCCAGCTGTCCTCTTGTTATTGAGGCCCCCTTGAACAACAAGTCTTGTGTGTATCCCTGTGTAAGCGCCGAATGTAGAGTCATAGAGGTTTACAGCATGTAAACAGGCCCTTCGGCCCAACTTATCCATGCCGCCCAGTTTGTACCACTAAGCTACTCCAAATTGCCTGCATTTGGCCCATATCCCTCTGTACCCATTTTACCCATGTAACTGTCTATAGAGTCATAGAATGTAGAATGTCACACGCCTAGCGATGAGTTTGCTTCTCTCCCACAAGATCAGAGCTTTCTATAGGTAGATGACTGATCCTGTGACAGGCTAGTAATCCAGAGAATGTGAGTTTGAATCGAATGTGGCAACCTAAGGATCTGAATTCGGATAAAAAAATATCTTGGAGATATGAGGGGATTTGGATATATACTCCAGTAGTTTTAGGATTATGGAAATGAGTGTGGGAATGGGACTAATTGGATGATCGGGATTTTCTGCTCCTCTGTTCGGCGGGTGGGAAAATGGTTGGTGAAGGAGAATCCAAAAGGATTTCCCATTCAGATTGTCCCCGCTCCCCACCAGTGACGTAATCCGATTCCCACCACGAAAGGTCAGGAATCCACTACTATACATTTAAATATCATTAGCGAGCACCCCCACTACATCGTCCCCCCATGATAGGCCCCCCCCCCCCCAGGGCCCCCCCACCCCCTGCTGGCATGATGTCACATTGATGGGTTTACAATGGATCCTGACAAATGGGGACCTGGCGAAGGGGAGCTGCCAGGGCACACAGAAACATTGAGCCCCTGGGGGAAGAAAGACATGCCTGGGCACCCTGGGCACTGCAGGAGTAGGATGGGAGGGGGGCTTCTGATGGGAAGATCTATGGGGGGCAGTTCCTGGGGGGGAGAGGGGGTGGTTCTCGTGGTGGTGGAGGGATCCCAAGATGAAGGTGAAGACTTTTTCTGTTTCCCACCCTCAGTCATCAGACCCTGGCCGGCCTACCAATTGAGGCTCGGCGGGCAAAGGCTCTTAAGCGGCCATTAAGTGGCCACATAAAGGCCTTAATAGGGGCAAGGGCGGGCTTCCCGTCTGAGGCCCTGTCGCTCCCACCGTAAAATCAAGTTCAGGTCAAGACAGGATTTTGGAGGGAATCCCATCCATGCTATTTTACTCTGAACCAGGCGTGGGGGTGGGGGCAGAGAGAGGGGGCATGAAACTCTGGATCATGCATTTATATAGGACCTTTAGCAACCTCAGGTCCTTCCAAACCACTTTACAGCCAATCAAGTAGTACTGAAATGTGGACTCTCTTGTAATGTATGAAATGTAGAACCAATTCACACACAGCAAGCTCCCACAAACAGCAATGTGATTGTGTTCTGAGTGATGTTCACTGGGGGATAAACTTTGGACAAATCTTCTCTTCCACTCCTCTTCAGATTAAGGCTGTAGAATCTTTTTCTGCCAATCTAAGCGACAGATGGTTTAATGCCTCAGATGAAAGATGGTTTCTCCCACAGTGCAGTACTCCCACAATGCAGCACTGGAGTGTCAGCCTGGAGTCCGGCCTCAATTCCCTCGAGTCAACTCACAACCTCCTGACAAATACTGAAACGATCACCACCTCCTCTGGCAGCGTGTTCCAGGCACCCACCACTCTCTGCGTGAAAAACTTCCCCCGCACATCTCCCTTAAACTTTTCCCCTCTCACCTTGAATCTGCGCCCCCTTTTATTTGTCACTTCCACCCTGACTATCCACCCTGTCTATATCTCTCATAATTTTGTAGACCTCTATCAGGTCTCCCCTCAGCCTCTGTCTTTCCAGTGAAAACAATCCTAGTTTATTCAACCTCTCCTCATAGCCAAGACCTTCGAGACCAGGCAACATCCTGGTGAACCTTCCTTGCACTCTTTCCAAAGCTTCCACGTCTTTCTGATTGAATGGCGACCAGAACTGCACACAATATTCCAAATGCGGCCTAACCAAGGTTTTATATAGCTGCAACATGACTTCCCAACCTTTGTACTCAATGCCCCGGCTGATGAGGGCAAGCATGCCATATGCTTTCTTAATCACCTTTGCCACCTGTGTTGCCACTCTTAGGGAACTGTGGGCCTGTGCGCCCAGATCCCTCTGGTCCGACTAAGAGCAGAAGGTTTTTTTTAGTTCAGTTTGGGCATTATGATCGGCACGTGTTTGCTGTACTATTCTTTGTTTTTTGATAGTTGATTACCATCCAATGATTTGGTTTAGCACTGGATGGTCCTCGACTGTTCGCTGCATTTGAGAAACTTGCCAACAATGTTTGTCGAGACTCACAGGTGAAGAGTGAAGTGTTGGAGGGTGGCCAGTCTGTGTGGAACAGGACCTGAGCAAGAATCAGATAGTTTGGGGAAGAGTTAAATCGGCTAAAAAAACGGCAAGGAAATTGAAAGGCCTGAACCCTTTACTCATCCAGAAATAAGGAATGGCTGTGACGTGAGTCGTGTGGAGACAGCAGCGAACATGAGACTGACCTCAGTACCACCCACTAGGGGGTGGCCATTGTCATATGTTGTGCTGCAATAGCTCTCTGACTATATTTCACCAGCTTTCAGGGAATGATCAGCAGTGAAAGTCCAACACTGCAACCCAGGCATGTGAAAGTTCATATCAATGGGTATGTATGTGCCTGTGTATGTCTGTATCTTCATGTGTGTAACTGTGTGTGTGTGTGTGCGTGCGCCTGTGTGTGTGTGTATATCTGTGGATGTGTGTGTGTGTCTGTATGTCTGTGTGTGTCTGTGTGAGTGTGTGTGTCTGTGTGTGTGTCAGTATATCTATGTGTGCATATGTCTGTGTGTGTCTCTCTGTGTGTAAGTATGTGTATGTCTGTGTGGGGGTGTGTGTGTCTCTGTGTGAATGTGTGTGCATGTGCGTATGTGAGTGTGTGTCTCTGTGTGAGTGTGTGTGCGAATGTGTGTATGTGTGTGCATATGTGAGTGTTTGTGTCTGTGTGTGCGTATGTGTGAGTATGTGTATGTGTGTGTGTCTGTGTGAGTGTGTGTCTGTTTGTGTGTCTTTGTGTGCGTGTAGGTATGTGTGTGTCTGTGAGCGTATGTGTGTCTGTGTGTGTGTGTTTATGTTCTACAGAGAGTTAGTATTGACTCAATGGACCCAATGGTCTCTTTCTCTGTTGCAATGATTCAGATTCTGTGACTCCAGACATGGAGTGGTATCTGCAATAACAAACACATTTAATCTTAAAATTCCAAACTCTCACACGGCTGTGACAGGCTGCAATGCAAAGGTTAACAGTGCAAAACACTGGTTTTTAAATTGAATTGAATAGATCCAATCCCCGACTTAAAATTGAAAACCTCGGCATTATAGATATTTCAAGCTTTTTCATGTGAGGGTAACTTTTTGAATCTGAACTGACACACATAGGAATGTTCTCACAGTGAGTTTGTGTGCCTGTTTGTGTGTGCGTGTCTAAGTCTCTCTCTATGCGTGCGTAATTGTGTATGTCTGTGCATGTGTGTTTACGTGTGTATCTGTGTACATGTCTGTACCTCTGCCTGTATTTCTGTCTGTTTACATGTATGTGTGCGTGTGTGTGAATCTGTTTGGCTGTGTAACTGGGCAGAATATCATGTGGGCTACAGCCTGCACCCGTTGGCTGGAGATCCTGAGTAAGTCTTCTCTGGGACCAGGGACTCTCCGGACAGAGGCCTGCCCACTGAGAGTTGTGGACCAATCAGCTAGCAGCTCTGCACCGTGTGGCAGTGCCACTGGGAGGCTGTGGCTGCTGCTGGTAATGCACCCACCCATGGGGCAGGATTTTCCAGCCGCGCTCACCCCAAAACTGGAAAATCCCACCCGAGGTCAATGGACCTTTGCATGGTCCAACACCCCCTCCCCCGCGCCCGCTACGATTCCCATGGCGGGCGGGGCGGGAAAATTCCCCCCAAGATCTGTGAGGGATCGAGGCCAGTGAGTGATGATGGGGTGGGAATTGCAGCTCGCAGGGGAAGGGGAAGGGGATTGGTCAGCAAGGTCAGGGGAGGGGCTCTCAGCCGATCCCTCCCTCCTTGGTGATGTCCGGTTCTTTAATCAGGCACCGAGTGCCACTGAACGAGGGGTCCTCCGTAGGACTGCAAGCAATCCTGACAGGATTTGCTTTTCGGGCTTTCCCCATAGAGAAACCCCTGCCCACTACTGGCTGAATATCCACAGAAACTAACAGCCCATTGGAGAGCCTCAACTAGTGGCGTGGCAGGATTACCATCCACAAGCCTTCCTGCCACTGGCTTAATCAGGACAGAGGAGACAGAACCCCCACACAGTACCTTCCCATCCAAGTAAATGTCCACCCACCATGTCTGTGTTTCTATGCGTCTCTCAGTGTGCGTGTCTGAGTGTGTAATGTGTCTATGTGCGTGTGTCTAAGAGTGAGTGTGTCTATGTATCTGTGTGTGTCTATTTGTAAATGTGTATGTATGTGTGTTGCCTGTGTCCATGTGTGTGTGTGTGTGTGTGTGTAAGAGTGTGTGCCTCTGTGCATGTGTGTGTGTCCCTCTGTGTTTACCCCTGTCTATCAGTATGTGAAGTTGTTCCTATATTTGGAATATCTTCACTTTTAGCCCCAGCAGCGTTGAGAGATTTTACTCGATCTTGTGGACGATGGAAAGTTTGCTTCAGATCCCTATCCCTTGGGAAAAGCATGAATCGCATCTGTCTAAATACTCAGCAGCTCAGACAGCATCGAGGGAAACAGGATTGACATTTCAGCCTGACGGCCGATCATTGAAACGTTCTGACAAATGCCCAGTGGCCGGAACTTTCCGGCTAATCCCGCCAGTGGAATCTGTCAGAATCAGACAAGCCTGTGATTTTTTTCCAAACTTTTAATGATGACTTTCCTCAAAGACAGCATCATTTTTCTTCTTATTACTGACTTCCATATCTCCTTCCCTTTGGAATGTGGTTCCACATCTATCAATCGGCCTCCATTGCCCAATGCATGTGGACACAGGCACACACATCCTGAGTGGCGGGCACCATATTTGGTTGCAGAGAATGTTACAGTTGAGTTCAATCCTGTCCTTGCAAAGATAATTTTCATGCAGTGCTGCTGGATTGCAGTCTGGACTTGAACCAATCCTCTCCCATTTCCCACCTCCCTATTAGTGCAGTATCACCTCCCCCATATCTGAATTCAGATGCAAATCAGATCAAAATAAATGATGGAATAAACTAGAGGGGCTGAATGGCCTATTCTCATTGATATACTTTTGGCCACTTTGACTGAGACCGAAGCTTGGGATGTACACCTCTATTGCAGTCTTACAGGTTCTACAATAAAGAACTTTCAGCTAAATCAAACTGGAGCTAATTTTAACATTCCAAATACTTTTCTTGGGCCGAAATTCTCCAACCTTGCCCGCGGCTGGGATTCTCCAGTCCCGCTGCTGTGAATGGAGTTTTGGCTGAGCGCCAAGTCCTCCATTCTCGCCGGCAGCAGAAGCGGGATGTGCGACATCAGAGAACGTGGAACAAATCCTGTACCCAGAAAAGCCGTCTACCACATCAGAAAACAGAGATAGCAGGGGTAAGACTGGAGGAAACCTTCTCTCAACCTCAGGAGAAGTGGGGACTGTGCGGGACGGGTAAGATAAGCTTGGTCGGAAAGCAGCACCAAGAGCAGAATAGGACAACGGGCAGGTATCAAACCCGAGAAAGGGTAAATTTAACCAATAATGCCCAGAAATTCTCGTGGTAGAGTTAGATTATGAGGACAGATTGCGTGAATTTGTCTCACTGAGTTTATCAAGGGGTGAATGGAGGTGTGCAAAATGATAAAAGGGCTCAGTTAGGGCTGATGTAGAGACACTGAGTGGAATATTGTCGAGGTAATGGGGACTCAGCCGCTGGCTAGAGAGCAGACAAGGCATCTGCATCACCTCTTTTTGGGAAGGCCAGCTGTGACTGGTGCCACTCAGGCATTTAGCAGGCCAGCTGCGGGCCTTCCTCCAGGATTAAGAACCCTAGAGGTGGAAATCCTGCCCACCAAGAGCTGCCACCTAATCAGAGGCCAGCAGCTCTTCCATACTCAGCACTGACACCAGGAAGTGATGGCTGCTGCTGGTACTACATCCACCTGAGGCTTCAGATCGAGCAGAGACACAGGCCCAGGGTATAAGTGATGGTGGTAAGGGTATTTTAGAAAGGGGGCCCCATGGGGAGGGGTTTTAGCAGCAAGGGCCAGGAGATGGCTTCAAGTGGGCCCTTCAATCAGGCCCTGAGTGTCTTTAAACAAGGAGTACCCCACCCAGGGATCTGCTAGCAATCACACCAGGGTTTGTTTGTCATGTTCCCCGCATAGCAAGCCCCCAGCCTTCTGCTGGGTTCACACCAGTGGGGAAAGAAAGTAGCCCTTAAGTGGGCTTTAATGTCCCCTTTAAAAGCCTCAATTGGCTGTAGGGGAGGAAAGTCTTCCAATGGCCTCACCGCCTTACCCAGACTTAATCTGGGTGGAGGTGGGAAGATGGTACAACCTCCTCTCATCACCATCCTGCCTGATTAAATGCCCCCTGCCACTAAACTCAGTATGGGGGGGGGGGGTGGTGGAAAATTCCACCTACTATTTCCTCTGGGGGGGGGGGGGGGGGAGGGGGGGATCAAGAACTCAGGAACATAATTAATATTCCCTGTAAACTGCATGCTATATACTCTACATTGCAACAAACAGGCACACACCAACCAATGTCCCTTTAAGACATCCGCAACCACACGGCAACCTTAAAGGGACAGTGCAAAACAGCAAACATGCGCAATAAAGAAAAATTAGAGGGAATATTGGGCTTTTTAGGACTACAGAAAGCACTTTTTCACACAAAGTTTTGTGCAAATCTGGAATTCTCTCTCCGGACGACTGAAGCTTTCAAGACAAGAGATGGACAGAAAAGATTAGCCATGATTTAATGGGACAGCAGAGCAGACTTGAGGGGCTGAATGTCCTACTTTTGTCAATGTTCTGGGAAAGATTGAAGCCAGACATATCATTGGAAATGCAGGTGCATCTGAGACTCTGAGATCGAGGAGAGTGGAGAGACAGCCCATTCCCAAAAGTTGCAAGCAGGATGGAACATGGACTGAGCCTATTTCCATCTCAATTTCCACACTAAATTGTACTGGAGGGAGAAGCTGGGAACTCTAATACATAAGAACCACATCTGGCAACTCCACATGTGCACAGAGTCATTACAAGTGCTAATTCAACCATAGATTTTTATTAAGCAAAATAAAATATAACCTGAAGCAGTCATAACATTTGAAAGGTCAGAGTTATTAGATTACACCTTGGCACTCACAATCTGTAAATCAATGCCCCACTTTCCATTCCAACTAGAGTCACGTGGATTGAAACCATGTTGAACTACATTCGCATGTTCCTATGAAAACCCTTTATCCTGCATTTAAACAAAGTTATTCATTCACTGACAGGGTTCAGCGGCAGGAACAGACAGACCAATTCTGCATTAGTATCTAGCCGGACAAGTTTAATCTGAAATCTGCCACCAAACAAATCCTAATTCAAAGAGGTTTTAGTCACCTGATCAAGCATCTGGCCAAAGGACGACAGAAGGGGTGGCACGATGGCACAGTGGTTAGCACTGCTGCCTCACAGCGCCAGGGACCCGGGTTCAATTCTCGGCTTGGGTCACTGTCTGTGTGGAGTTTGCACATTCTCCCCGTGTCTGTGTGGGTTTCCTCCGGGTGCTTTGGTTTCCTCCCACAGTCCGAAAGATGTGCGGGTTAGGTGGATTGGCTATGCTAAATTGCCCTTTAGCATCAGGGGAACTAGCTAGGGTAAATGCATGAGGTTACGGGGCTAGAGCCTGGGTGGGATTGTGGTCGTTGCAGACTTGATGGGCCAAATGGCCTCCTTCTGCACTGTGGGATTCTATGTCATTTGGCTTCATTTATTTCTCTCACGTGAGTCAATTATTTAAGGTCTCCAGTGAAAATGCTGTCACAAGGGGTGAAATGGTTCTGAGCTGCCGTCCATCACGGTTGGATGTTTCACTGAGTGAGACTAAGGCAGGGCCACATCCCAATGGCACAATAGCAAGGGAATGATAACAGTGATCAGTCCACCAGCTCATTGGATAACATGAGAGATGTTGAATTATCATTTAGCAGGAGTATTGTCAAAGCTTTTCATCTTACACTCATCAGGACACTTCACAAGAATGCCAACGTGGGGGAGAAGACAATAATTTATACTTTATGAGAAGAGAGGGCTGATTGGTTGGCACATAGACTCTTGATTGGTAGAGGCATTGCCATGGAGAATGCACCATGTGCTTGGCAGTTAACTGTTGTTCACCTGGTGCATTCTTCATAGCAATGCCCCTGCCAGAGTCTACTTTTCAACCAATCAGCACTCCCTTCTCATACAGTATAAATCATTATTTTCCCCTTATATTGCTATTTTTGTCAAGTGCCCTGATGAGCGTGAGATGGGAAGCTTTGACATGTCTCTTTTTTCAGCAATACAGATGTTGAAGTGTTATTAAGGAGACCACATTTATTTTCTTCTCCTCAGTAGGGTCTGGACTGCTTTAATGTGTGTGCATAAGGAGATAGAGACATTTGCTTCTGTCACTGAAAAGAGTTTCCCCCTTATTTACTCCATCAGAATCCTCCATGATTTCAAATACATCATTAAATTCCTCTTTCTTTGCTGTTAGGGAACAATCCCAGCTTCCCCAGTCTCTTCCCTATATAACTAAACTCCCTCATTGCTTGTGCCAATCCTGCAAGCCTTCTCGGCACTTCCTCAAAGGGTTTAACATCTCTGAATTGTACAAAACATTCCAGTTGAGGCTAATCAATTTTTATTAAGGTTTAGCATCTCATTTGCTTTTATACTCTCCAGCGCTCTTTATAAAGCCAATTATGCCATATGCTATTTTAACCTGTCCTGCCGCCAAAGATTTATGTACATCAAAAACTCCCAGGTCTCTCCGTTCCTGCAACTCAATTAAGATTTAGTTTATATTGCCTCTGCTCATCTTTCCTATCAAAATGCATCACTTCTCACCTAGAGCCATTGTTAATACAGTGCACCGATCAGCCAAGGCAAGCTTGATCCTTAACCTTTACAACCAACAGGTAACAGAGGCTTTTGGCCTCGACTGGCGTTGAACCAAGTCCCACTGGTGAAAACCATCTTCAACTTCCAGATCTAAGATACCTATAATCAGTATGTGCTTTAACACAATTAACATCACTGGTTTGGATAAAGGGCTCACAAGAGTGTTGCTGCTATGCTTGGGTGGTACGATGATACAGATTGCAGGTTGTGATTTATGTCGAGTTCTAGTCATTGGGTAAGGACAACTCTCCAGCACCCACACATCCCTGCAAACAGGAATATCTGATTGCTTTCATAAATGAGAACATTGTTTGGATCACCTTTCCCCAACATTAAGACCAGCTGCGTTACTGTCCCAAAGTGAGATCAGCTTGTATTTTTATTCATTCGTGGGACATGGGCGTCGCTGGCTGGCCAGCATTTATTGCCCATCACTAGTTGCCCTTGAACTGAGTGGCTTGCTAGGCCATTTCAGAGGGCAGTTGAGAGTCAACCACATTGCTGTGGCTCTGGAGTCACATGTAGGCCAGACCAGGTAAGGACGGCAGATTTCCTTCCCTAAAGGACATTACTGAACCAGTTGGGTTTTTCCGACCATCGACAATGGTTTCATGGTCATCAGAAGATTCTTAATTCCAGATTTTTTTTATTGAATTCAAATTCCGCCATCTGCCGTGGCGGGATTCGAACCCGGGTCCCCAGAACATTAGCTGAGTTTCTGGATTAATAGTCGAGCAATAATACCACTAGGCCATCACCTCCACATTGACTCAGAAGTGTCTAGACCAGACCCTAACGGGGGGGTGGGGGGGGTAAACAACACTTAATCCTATTGCTCTGTATTATTGTCCATCAAAAATAATTGTCAAAGTGTCATTTTAAAACAAGGAACATGAAATTGGTCCATTTTATTCCATTTTCCAATTCTGATGTTATGTCATTGACTTAGAAATAAACAAGGTGCCAAGTGAAGCATTGTTGCGACTTTAGGTCTTTGGTCAAGATTTTTGTGGATTCGAGAAGCCTCTGAGAACCTTTGAAACTGACGGCTGAGACCTGCCTGTGAAAGCCCCACCCCTACTTCTGAGAAATACATTTCTTTGCATCAAGAGGCAGAGCGTGATTCAGAGAGGGTGGAAATTCAAACTCAAGAGGGGAATTTCAACCTCGTGTTGAGTTCAAACAGATCCCAGTTTGACTGTCGCAAGGGCCTCAAGCCACAACATGGGAGTCACAAATTGATGGAATAGGCGTAAAGTTCTTGAAGGATGGATAAAGTCTGTTTACGTGTCACGATTTGAACTTTATTTTTAAACTTCTTTAAACATGAAAAAAACAGGCTGAAGCTGTCAGTGAGAGTTCCAAAAAAAACAAACCCTGTGCAGCACTTGGCTTTGGTTAACAGGCCATCTGACATTGGTTCGGGAAAGAAAAATCTTGTCATGCAGTTTCAAGCAAGTTCTTTGTTGGCATTTCCCAAAGGATCATGATTGCTTGGGCGAGTTTCAAAAGCCACAATTATCTCAGCAGGGGATTCTGAATTCATAAATTGATTGACAGTTTAAATAGGCTATTGGGGTGGGGTTTGAGTAGAAGTTTATTTGTTTTGATAAGAGATTAACCTCTTGAGGAGATTTAAAAGCTTTGAATGGATTTCTTGAACAGGTACTATTTTAACTATCATATCTGTATGATGGAAGCTATCTTAGATTGTTAGAAGTTTAGTTTTTCATCTCCACAGGTCCTGAGGTCTGTCCATAGAGGGCATTGTGAGAGTGGCTATGGGATCACAAGGGGATATAAGGTGGCATGGGTGATGGTTGGAGGTCAAGAGTTGGTATGCAGTAGCACGGGAGTATGGGGGGACATGAGGAGATGAGAGGGTGCAAAAGGTGAGGGTGAGGGCTAGAGGACTTAAAGTCTAAAGCAACTAGGACCCAAGTCCCAGAGAACCGAGGCAGGCCTACCCCGCAGTCAGCTTCAGCACTCACCTGCCCCCTAGACCACCTGGGATCTGTTTCTGGGGTCGGTGGGCCTGACATGATCCTATCCAACCCCCCGACCCCCTCCCACCCCTTTCCCCCCCAGAGTGAAAATTGAGTCTAATGTGACCCTTTAAACTGAGGGTGTCTGCCGAGTTGGGAAACTTCCTGACTCCAGCTATCAGCCCTTTGTGTTACTAAGACACAAATAATAAGGCACTTGTAATAGTAACATGCACCTACATCTCCTTTGTGGGTAAGTTATGTGTAATGCACTGGTTTATACAGTCACTTGTAACAAGTCGGTCCATACAAGTACATCACATGCAACACATTGGTCCATAAAGGTATGACACATATAATGCACTGAGCATACAGATAAGATACATATAGATAAGTCAACATGTAACACATTGGACTATACAGGTAGGTAACATGTAACACATTGGTCCCATTATGGGTAAAGCTATAAAAACAGTACCATTTTCTACCAAGTGCATTTCTTAAAGAGTCCAAGCACCATAGGCAACGAGGTTCTGGAAACCAATCCAGATCATTGCACTAGTTATAAATTCTAAAATATCAAGCTGCCAGGAGCTCATCAGAAAATCGTGTTTATGAATATACAAAAATATTGGATATAAAGTTCGATTTGGTCTCAAGCCTCGATGGGATTGGGGAGTTGTGAGGAAAACTCTCTGGAATCGGTGGCTATTCCTGGCGACGGTTAAAGCCGACACATTGGAAAGGCCCCGCGATTGGATCATTCCGTCTTTGGGAAGAGCTTGTTTTGTCAATATCTGAAGGGACAGCTTCCAATCAGGTTGGACTTTCCTTGGTGAAGGCATTGCTCCTTCCCCATTCGTCAAATGATTCTGGAATTTTCCATCCCACATCCAGGCAGTGATTTGAACCCAGTAACTAGGGGCTAACAGAATTTCCAACAGTTAGACTTCCGAATCTAGACTCAATGAACAGTTGGCCTCAATCCCTCACCTGAAACCCTCAGTTCGATTTTGTTTCTTTGTGCTTTCTGATTTTGGTACGATCAAACACCTAAATTCTCATCTATTCATCTTTGGTTCTGTGTTTTCCATATGTCTGTGGCTAATTTTAAAAGATTTATTTTTTAAAATAAGGGTAAAATGTTCCTCTTCCTCCTAGTACTTGTGCTCAGAGTTTGGGCTCCAGGTTCGATGTTCTCTCTGGCCTCCGTTGGGTAACAGCTCCATTTCGAACTGATGGCACCCGCTGCCCAGAATGTCCGGCTGGCCGCTGCGCCAGATCTCACGGATGATGCGCTCCCTCTCCTCCAGCAGCTGGGCGCGCTCCAGCTCCTCGGCCGACGTGAAGACGTTCACACTGGAGCTGGTGTGGGTCTGGGTGTGGTTGGCCAGGGTCAAGTCCGTCGTCACGGGCGGCACGGCATCCAAATCATCCTCCTCGTCTTCCTCCTCGTCCTCCTCCTCCTCGCTACCTTCCTCGACCTTGCCCTTGACCGGGGCATCAGCTCCGGAGCGGGCGTGGCAGGATATTCGGATTACTAGCAGGCACAGAGTCAGGATGAGGCCAAAGCACACGCCAGTGATGAAGTACAAGGCAGCCTTTTCTGGGTTTACTGTAGAAGGAAAAAGAAGAAGCATTGCACCAAGTTAGACTCGATCTTCAATGACAATCTCCCAGCGGTGATACATGCCAATTCTGAAGAACATTACATTGTAGTTTGTGGAGTAGCGCGGTCTTGCTTCAATTGTATAGGAGCTTGGTTAGTCCACACCTGGTGTACTGTGTGCAGTTTTGGTCTCCTTACTTTAGAAAGGGTATTACTGCCATCGAGGGAGTGCAATGGAAGCTCACCAGACTTGTTCCATGGATGACAGGACTTATGAAGAGCGATTGGGCAAACAGAGTTGGTATTCTCCAGAGTTTTGAAGAATGAGAGGTGATCGCAATGAAACCTGCAAAATACTTCAAGGAATCGACAGGGCCGGTGCAGATAAGATGCTTACCTTGGTTAGGGAGTCGCGAACCAGGGGACTCAATTTAAAGTTCATTAGTCACAAGGTGTGGGGAGGCGATGGCCTAGTGGTATTAATCGCTGGACTGTTAATCCAGAAGCTCAGCTAATGATCTGGAACCTGGGTTCGAATCCCGCCACAGTAGATGGTGGAATTTGAATTCAATAAAAAAAAATCTGGAATTAAGAATCTATTGATGATCATGAAATGATTGTCGATAAAACACATCTGGTTCACTAATGTCCTTTAGGGAAGGAAGTCTGTCATCCTTACCAGGTCTGATCTACATGTGACTCCAGAGCCACAGCAATGTGGTTGACTCTCAACTGCCCTCCAAGGGCAACTAAGGATGGGCAATAAATGCTGGCCATGAATGAATAAAAAAAGGAGGCCTTACATTAACACTGCAATGAAGTTATTGTGAAAGGCCTCTCGTCGCCTCACTCCGGCGCCTGTTTGGATACACCGAGAGAGAACTTAGAATGGCCAATGCACCCAACCAGCACGTCTTTCAGACTGTGGGAGGAAACTGGAGCACCCGGAAGAAACCCAAGCAGACATGAGGAGAACGTGCATACTCCACACAGAGTGACCCAAGCCGAGAATCAGCCGCAGGTCCCTGGCACTGTGAGGCTGCATTGCTAACCACTTAGAACAGAGATGAGGAGAAATTCCTTTACGCAGAGGCTTGTGAATCTTTGGAATTTTCTATCCCAGAGCACTGTGGAAGCTCAGCCATTGAGTGTATTTGCAGCAGAGATTAATAGATTGCTGATTAACAACAGTGTAAAGGGTTATTGGGGATAGTGGGTGTAAAAGGCATTGTCTGATCAGCCATGATCGTATTGAATGGTGGAGTAGGCTCGACGGGCTGAATGGCCTACTCCTGTTCCTGTGCACAAGTTCTGAAATATCACAAAGATTCTATCAGTCTCCCATTGTAACTCAAATAAATGGCTGTAATTGCCAGAGTTATGGCAGGAGTTTGGGAAAACCCCTTCCTGAATTGCATTCATCTTTGTTCTTCAAGGCGAGTGGGTGGATCGCGCTTTCTAAGGTCCGGAATGACTTTGGCCACTAACCGCAACCTCCCCCTCACACAGAGCTCACCGAGTGGCATCTTTATTATCGAACAGGCCTCTCTGAAAACCTGTCCCATGTCAACGTTCATTACAGGTGGAATTGTGCCGACAACACATGCCCACAAGGACCTGCGTTCAGACTTTTCTAATTACATTCAGTTTTTTTAAAGAAATGATTATTCATAGAATCATAGAAACTCTACAGTGCATAGAGAGGCCATCTGGCCCATCGAGTCTGCACCGACCACAATCCCACCCAGGCCCTACCCCCATATCCCTACACATTTACCCGCTAATCCCTCTAACCTACACATCTCAGGACACTAAGGGCAATTTTAGCATGGCCAATCAACCTAACTCGCACATCTTTGGACTGTGGGAGGAAACCGGAGCACCCGGAGGAAACCCATGCAGACACGAGGAGAATGTGCAAACTTCACACAGACAGTGACCCAAGCTGGGAATCGAACCCAGGTCCCTGGAGCTGTGAAGCAGCAGTGCTAACCACTGTGCTACCGTGCCGCCCTTTAGCATCACTGGCAAAGCTGGCAGCTACTGCCGTTTCTCATTGTCACTGGTGGTGCTAGACCTTTTTTGCGGTGGTTTGGTACAACTGCGTGGCTGGCGAGACCTTCAGAAGGTGGTTAAAAATCAACCACCTTGATATAGGCCTGAAGTCACACAGAGACTAGACCGAGTCACATCATCCCGACTTGGGAAACCTATCATTTTCTTAATTTGCTTGCGGATGGGTGGCAGGTTTCCATCTTCAAAATGTTCTGGGATTTAGGAGTAGGCGTGGGTCCTTTGGCCTGCTCTGCCTTTTGATAAGATCATGGCTGATCCGATTGCTTCTCAATTTCTGGTCTTCCCCCCCATAACCCTGGACTCTGCTGCCTATCAAAATCTAACTCAGCCTTGAATAAATTCAATGAAGCCTCCACCACTCTGAGGGGAAGAGAATTCCACAGACTAGCCACCTCAGATAACAAATTACCCCTGAACTCCATCTTCAATGGGAGATCCTTTATTTTTAAATATGTTCCCTAGTTCCAGTCTCCCCCTCAAGAGGAAACATCTTCCCCATATCCATCTGTGCGGCAGCATGGTGCAACAGTGGTTAGCTCTGCTGCGTCAGAGCACCTGGAACGCGGGTTCGATTCCAGCCCTGGGTGACTGTCTGTGTGGAGTTTGCACATTCTCCCCGTGTCTGTGTGGGTTTCCTCCGGTTTCCTCCCACAGTCCAAAGATGTGCGGGTTAGGCGGATTGGCCGTGCTAAATTGCCCCTAATGTCAGGGGGATTAGAGGGTAAATACATGGGGTTACGGGGATAGGGCCTGTGTGGGATTGTTGTTGGTGCAGGCTCAATGGACCGAATGGCCTCCTTCTGCACTGTAGGGAGTCTATGATTCACCCTGTCCAGTCATAAATGAACCCGTAACAGTTTTGTGACAACCCAATAACTGTGGTTAGTTTTACTGACATCAGCTTTTTCTTTCCAGACTTTTTAAAAAAATAAATGAATTTAAATTCTCAAACTGCCGTGGCGGGGGTTAAACTCACTTTTTCCTGATTGTTAATCCAGGCTCCTAGGCCTAATGGCCGGCATATATAACCCTCCTACAACTACAATGAGGGAGTGAATGCCTCAGTAAGTTAGAACACTAGCCTTTCATCTCTTCATCGCTTCTGTGGGAACAAGTTGTGAAAAGCACTAGGCATGTTTTGATTCTGTGCATCGACCTGTGCATTCCCATTAGCATCAAACTCAAAATAGTCAGCGATGAGGAATGGAGGACTTAAACTGTCAATGTTTTGCAGCTGGTCTCTTTATTAAAAGGTGTCGTTGGCACTTGTGGCTGGGATGCGGTGTAACATGCCCTTGAAGGTCACCTTGGAAAGGGCTTGGGACATTTAAGACCATGAAAGGCGCGATGTAAATGCAAACTTCCCTTGTTTCTTTTTTGACATTGCCTTAGCCATTGTGCAATTAGAAATAGGGGGCCTCACATTGTGCTCTGGATAAGGAAACATAACCCCTTCTAACACCTAGGCTGGCCCAGGTACACACAGGCCAATCATGGCTGGACTCAGGGGATGTAGAGGGTCTGACTGATCAGCATATCTTAGTGTCAAAACACAATGCACACTGATTTCCCCCTGAATTCATCTGGAAAGATGGGTTGAATGGCCTCCTTCTGCATTGTAGGGATTCTATGGGATTATGAGATAAGTGTAGACCAAGAAAAACTATTCCCATTAGATGATGGTACAAGGAGGAGGAGAGGCAGATCTTTGCCAAGAGATACACAGGGGATATTTTTAAATCGCAGTGAGCCGTAATAAACTCACTGCCATGGAGACAATCAATGATTCCAAAGAGACCCGAGGTGGACGCTTGGGGGAATTAAAGCTGCAGAGCTATGGGAACGGAGTGGAGAAACGGATCTGAGTGGATTGCTCTCCAGAGAGTTGGTGTGGGTTTGATGGGCTGAATAGCCTCCTCTGGGCCATAACAGCTTTAACAAAATAAACAGCAGTGAAGGTTCAGCATTGTAACCGAGTCCTGTGAAAGTTTATATGTACGTGCACACACGCGTAGATGTGTAAGCGTGCATGTGCATAGGTGTGCACATGCGTGTCTGTGTAGGTGTGCGTGTGCACGTGTGTAGGTGTGCACTTGTGTGTCTATAGGTGCCCACTTGCATGTGTGTATGTAGGTGTGCATGTGCATTTGTCAGGTGTGCACACATGTCAGTGCATGCGTGTCAGCGTGTGTGTGTGTGCGCGTGCACACACGTATGTGTGTGCACACACGTATGTGTGTGCACATCAGTGTATGTGCAGGTCACTGTGCGTGCACGCATGAGTGATTGTGCGTGTACACAGCCACGAGTATGTATATGTTTATTCTTGTATCCTCATTGCTTACCCATAAGGCCTCATCCCAACAGATCCAAACTACGGGGTTGACATTTGACCGGTGTCACGGAACGTTCAGGAATGTCTCCCAGTTAGAGGGAGCAGGTGCTGAGTACTTACATTTGATTTGCATGTAGGCCTGGATGCTGTTGGTGATGAGGGTCACCTCTGCTTTTGGGATATCCATTCAGTTCAGCAGTTATTGGCAGACTCGCCAACTGACCAGCTCCAGCGTCCGTTTGCTCCGGCAATCTGAAAATGCAGAGCACAGCAGTGAGTTGGGGTTGTCGAGGTGTTATCGCGGTGTTCTGCCTCACTCAGCCACAGGGCTGGGGAAACACCCGCTCTGCCTGCAGGCCCAGCACCGGCCACCGTTCCTGGGGCAGCTTCGTGGCGCATTGAGTCGAGTTGCCAACTCTGGGTGGGACACATTCCTGAAGATTTAATCACATGATCTCCTGTCACCAACCACCCGCCCTTTCAAACAGCCATTTTCCCCCATCACCAATGTTTTTAAACAGCGGTGTTCAAATTACAAACACATCGGGGTTTACCCCCACGGGCTTTTCCCTTGGGCAGCTCTGGCAGGAATGTCCAGGAGATTAAGCAGAAATGTGGACAGACTCCAGGTTGATCCTGGAGGGTTGGCAACCCCAGTATTGAGCTCAAAGACTGCTAACGTGTTGGGTTTGACAGGGGACCTCACACGCATTAATTGCAGGGTCACAGCGGTTGGTGTGGTTATATTTTTTAGCAGGATTGCCAGAAAGCTGGCTGACATTGCATTCAATCCCCGGCATCAATTGTATTAATGCATTGCTGCTTTGAGGGAGCTGAGTCGACAGAACACAAACTGGAGATGGAATGTTGGACCTAACAGGTCAATAAAGCTTCACCGAGCGTTATGGAGCTAAAGCTGTTCATCCTTTATGTCATAGAATCCTACAGTGCAGAAGGAGGCCATTCGGCCCATCGAGTCTGCACCGACCACAATCCCACCCAGGCCCTATCCCCATAACCCCATGCATTTACCCTAGCTCGTCCCCCCTAATACTAAGGGGCAATTTAGCATGGCCAATCCACCTAACCTGCACATCTTTGGACTGTGGGAGGAAATCAAAGCACCTGGACGAAACCCACGCAGACATGGGGAGAACGTGCAAACTCCACTCAGACAGAGAACCAAGCCGGGAATCGAAACCGGGTCCCTGGCGCTGTGAGGCAACATTGCTAACCACTGTGCCACCGTGCTGCCCTGTCGATTGTCTTGTAGTGGAGATTGCGTTGCAATGGGAGTTTTTTTAAGTCAACAAGTGTTTGCACGAGGCCAATTTTATTCACAGTTTGTACAAAAATCTGGATCCAGGCAGAACATTTCCTGTCGAGCAACATCTGGAGCAAAGAGCACTCCAGAGGTTGAACTCTTTCATGGTGACACTACTCCGAGTGTTTGCGCCAACAATTGGATAACACTTAAAGCATCAGGTCGAGAAAGCTGACCGATTGGAAACACATTTACAAACACTTCTTTCCCCCTTTCGGGAAAATCCATTCTGGATTCCCAGATCAATGAGGCCAGGGATGGAGCTACTAACTTAAATAAACCAACACATTTCTGGATCGGACTCAAATGTTTCTGGGCAGTTTTCAAAAGCTGCAATTACACTTGACGTGGAGGGGGTTTAGGTTTAGGGCTCCACGAGTATTAAAGCAGACACTCACTGGCTCGGTGAGTAAGTGTACTCTGTGGAACGGCTGCCCTGGTCCCTGCAGCCTCCCTCCCTTTACTCCCAGCAGGTCTGCCTCTAGTGAGGATCCAAGCTGGCTAATAGAGTGTCAGAACTGCTTTGCCCTCTGGTTCCTTTTTTTACCCGAATCCTGGATTCGGAAAGAAGTGTTTGTAAATGTGTTGCCAATCTGTCAGCTTTCTCGACCTGATGCTTTACTAAGAGAGTAGGTAGAATGGACAGTGGCAAGTCATATTGCAGTTTTAGAGCACCTTAGTTAGGACGCACTGGGAATATAGTGTTCAATCCCGGTCGCCACACTCCCAGAAGGATGTGGAGGCTTTGGAGAGGGTACAGAAAAGATTTACCAGGATGTTGTCTGGTATGGAGGGCATTAGCTATGAGTACATAGAATACATAGGGAGAAAGAGAGGGTGCAGAATGTCATAGCTAAGGTGTAAAAAGATCAACTTGTGAGGTAGGTCCATAAAAAGTCTGACAGCAGCAGGGAAGAAGCTGTTCTTGAGTCAGATTGTTCGCGACCTCAGACTTTAGTATCTTTTTCCTGACGGAAGGTGGTGAAAAAGAGAATGCCCAGGGTGCATGGGGTCCTTGATTATGCTTTTTGCTGGATGGTGTTGAGCTTCTTGAATGTTATTGGAGCCACACTCATCCAGGCCAGTGGGGATTATGCCATCACACCCCTGACTCGTGCCTTTGGGAAGACAGGAGACGAGTTACTCACTGCAGAATTCGCAGCCTCGGATCAGCTCCTGTAGCCCCAGTATTTATATGGCTAGTCCAGTTCAGTTCCTGGTCAATGGTAATTCCCTGGATATTGATAGAGGGAGATTCATTCATGCTAATGCCACTGACTGTCAGGGGAGATAGTCAGAGTTTCTCTTGTTGGCGAGAATTTTTTCCAGGTTTTGTTGTACTGCTTTATTGTCTGAAGAATTGTGAATGATGCTGAATTTCCCTGCTGCCGTCAGACTTTTGAATGGACCTACCTTGCATTAAGCTGATCTTTCTCTACACCCTAGCTATGACTGTAACATTACATTCTACACTCTCTCCTTCTCCTCTATGATATGATTTGATTTATTGTCACATTCATTGGCATACAGTGAAACATATTGTTTCTTGCTTGCTATACAAAGCATACCGTTCATAGAGTACATAGGGAGAAAGAGAGGGTGCAGAATGTAGTGTTACAGTCATAGCTAAGGTGTAAAGAAAGATCAACTTAATGTGAGGTAGGTCCATAAAAAGTCTGACAGCAGCAGGGAAGAAGCTGTTCTTGAGTCGGTTGGTACGTGACCTCAGACTTTAGTATCTTTTTCCTAACGGAAGGTGGTGGAAAAGAGAATGTCCAGGGTGCGTGGGGTCCTTAATTATGCTGCTGCTTTGCCAAGGCAGTGGGAAGTGTAGACAGAGTCAATGGATGGGAGGCTGGTTTGCGTGATGCACGGGCTTCGTTCACAACCCTTTGTAGTTTCTTGCGGTCTTGGGCAGAGCAGGAGCCATACCAAGCTGTGATACAACCAGATAGGATGCTTTCTATGGTGCATCTGTAAAAGCTGATGAGAGTCGTAGCTGACATGCCAAATATCCTTAGTCTTCTGAGAAAGTAGAGGCGTTAGTGGGCTTTCTTAACTATAATGTCAGCATGGGGGGACCACAACAGGTTGTTGGTGATCTGGACACCTAGAAACGCGAAGCTCTTAACCATTTCCACTTCATCCCTGTTGATGTAGACAGGGGCATGTTCTCCACTATGTTTCGTGAAGTCGGTACTCTATGAACGGTATGCTTTGTATGGCGCACAAGAAACAATACTTTCCACTGTATACATGTGACAATAATAAATCAAATCAAACATTGTGCAAATCAGTGAGCATCCCCACTTCTGACCTTATGATGGAGGGAAGTAGCTGAAGATGGTTGTGTTTTGGACACTGTGCAACATGCGGGTATATACTGTCATGATTTTGTTAGAAATCTAGAAACCTGGACTAATAATCCAGAAAAAGTCAGCCACAAGTTTAAGAAATTGGATCCTTTTTTGGTTAAAATAAAAGTGCCATAAAGCTGTTGGATTGTTTGATTTAATTTGATTTATTATTGTCACATGTATTAGTATACAGTGAAAAGTATTGTTTCTTGCGTGCTATACAGACAAAGCATACTGTTCATAGAGAAGGAAAGGAGAGGATGCAGAATGTAGTGTTACAGTCATAGCTCGGGTATAGAGATTGTGTCAAAATCCCAACTGGTTCAGGGATGTCCTCTAGAGAAGAAATCCTGTCATCCTCTGAAAAATGAAAGTTGAAACGTGGGCATGACTGGCATTCATTAGTTGCCCTCGAGAGAGTGGTGGTGAGACATCTTCCTGAACTTCCTGTGGGACAGTTGCTTCCAGAGTGCTGTTGGGTAGGAAGTTCCAGGATTTTGACCTGGTGACAATGAAATAAATATTTCCAAATCAGGAGGGTGTGTGACTGGGTGGGGAAATTACATAAGTGACTGGCATCTATCTGACCCCTTACTCATTGACAACAGAAAGCGGGAATTCTGTCTATGGAAATGCAAAGCAAGTTCTGCCCATGGTAAACAGGAAAGATGGTGAGTGAAGGAGTTAAATTCCATTTTTATTACATGGCATTCCAGAAATTTTTACTGGTGTTTTGGGAACTGGATTTTATGATTTAACCATTTGTTTGCGAAATGTGGAAAAATAGACGTCTTAGTTTCAAGGGTCGGAGGTGGTGCAGAATGTGATGGGCCCTGGAAAAGAAGCGGATGAGCATGTCTGATAGAAGCGGCACGGTAGCACAGTGGTTAGCACTGCTGCTTCACAGCTCCAGGGACCTGGGTTCGATTCCCGGCTCGGGTCACTGTCTGTGTGGAGTTTGCACATTCTCCTCGTGTCTGCATGGGTTTTCTCCGCGTGTTCCGGTTTAGGTTGATTGGCCATGCTAAAATTGCCCCTTAGTGTCCTGAGATGCGTAGGTTAGAAGGATTAGTGGGTAAAATATGTAGGGATATGGGAGTCGGGTCTGGGTGGGATTGTGGTCGGTGCAGACTCGATGGGCCAAATGGCCTCTTTCTGCACTGTAAGGTTTCTATGATTCTAAGATGAGGGTGGACTTTCACAGGACAGTGAGAAAGTTAACTGAACCTTTCGGGGATCTGGAGAGTGGACAATAGTCCAGATTTCATGTAGACAAAGAGAAGCACGCACTTGGTGGGCCACCTGGTCTCTTCTCATCGCTTGGATTCTTCGTCTCATGGAATATTGATGAGCCCATTTAGTTTTCATTATGTTGGAGTGAGCAGGAAGGACATCACTGCGATTGTTCTCACACTACTCCTAGAGACTGATGTTATGAGTGTGGGCTTTTATTAGATGGTTTGTTTTAACTGTCTCTGTTAGTTCAAGATAAAACCGAGCAAGTAATCTCCTTCTAGTTCGGCCCAGCGATTAGCCAATGTGACCTGGTCGCCATGTGGACCAGAGGCCCAGCTCAAGCCCGACTGAACCCAGGTACCCGGGTTAGCACCTGGTCACACAAGGAGAGCCAACTGTTCTTGCTGCTTGTAGACTGACTGACTCCGAGACCCTTTACAGAGTGAGAGAGTGAGGCTGGAATTCTTTGGCCGATCTTGCCCCACAGCTGCTGCCAGCGAGAATGGAGAATTTAGCGTTCAGGTAAATCTCCATTCATTGCAGTAGGACTGGAGAATCCCAGCTGTGGGCAAGGTTGAGGAATCCAGCCCTTAGAGAGAGAGACAGAGTCAGAGTCAGAGTCAGAGTCAGAGACAGAGACAGAGACAGAGACAGAGACAGAGACAGAGACAGAGACAGAGACAGAGACAGAGACAGAGACAGAGACAGAGACAGAGACAGAGACAGAGACAGAGAGAACCAGAGAACCAGAGAACCAGAGACCCAGAGAAAGGTAGGGGTCAGGGAAACAGAAGCTGTTGCAAACAGCAGGGGGAAGAGCTGTTTTCTGTTAGCCACCAGGCAGAATGGGAGCTAGATCTCCAGTCAAAGAGACTGGACCAGTGAAACGTTCAGGACACTGGAAGATTTGCGTTGGTGTGACAGGAAGGAGGAATTTCTGGAGTGAGCCATGCTATTGGAAGCTGGTTTTGGGATTCTCAGAAGCCTCGGGGAAATGACTTTTGATGGACAATAATTGTTATGATTTAGTAAATGAGGGGAAGCATGTCCACTGGAAAATTTGAGTAACTTTAGACTGGTTGCTGTAGAGACTACAATTCTGTAGTGAGAGTATAGTGTAACATATAAACACAACTCAAGCTTTTCAGTCATGTTAGGCAGTTTAATGTATTAGCTACCTAAGTAATGTTTAGCCAATGTTGGTTTTAGTATGTTTGTTACAGTAAAAGTCTTAACAATTAAATTTTGTTGCGTGATCTTTCCACAGGGAATTCAAATCTCTTTTAAAAGTTTTCAGTCTCCACGGGAATCAGAACACCGGTTACAAAACAGCATTAGCAGAGGGCTTGGAAGATGACAGGAATGGGATTCAGTGTAACAAGGCAATGTAGATAATAGGGTGCTTCCATTAGGGCCCATTTCCAGCATGAAGACTCACGGCATGTAAGCATTAGTCAGAGACTTTTATGACAAATTGTTTGGAACACAAGAACTGAAAACTGCTGACGAAAGGACAATCCTTAAGTCTGACATTCTGATGAAATCTACTCTTGTACAGGTCCCAGTTGAACTACACTTGGTAAACCTCAACCAGACACCTGCCGGAAAATGGGTAACTAACAATTACTCATTTTTTGGCACGGTGTCGCTCAGTGGAAAGACCATATTGATGCAAGAGAGATTTCTCCCAGAGCTCCTGTTAAATTGGGATTGGAGGGACGCTCGGGATTTCAACTTAATCTGGTCAGGATTGATTCCAGAACCTGCTGATGTCAGGCTGCTTGAAGCAGAGTCCAACTTTCCTGCTTACGGCCAAGAGGGAACGAATCTAGGAAAGAATTCCACAATCCTGTCTGTGGCACACTGCCTGAAATCAGTGGGTGAACACCAAGCAGTTGTCAGTCCAACAGTCCCTGAATGTTATGTTTCCATTGACACTCCGCTACATGCAAACATGGACATACTGGACTCACTACCAGGCTGACTTAGGCTGTGTACATGTATCTGTGTAAGTAAGGAAGCAGGGGTGTGTGTGAGTATCTAAATATTTGTGCGTGTGCCTATCTGCATGCATGCACACACTTATCTGCATATAGCTGCATGAATGCAAGCGCGTAGCTGCATGTATGTGTGCACATATCTGCATGTTTGCATCGGTGTACCTTTGGGTGTATCAGTATGTTTTCATGTTTATCTGTATGTTTGTGTGTGTATCCATGTTAATGTATCCATGTGTGCATATCTGCGTGTTTGTGAGAGTATATCTGCCAGTGGGGGAGTAGCTATTTGTATCTTTGGCTAAGTGCAGGTGAGTATCTGTATGTTAGCGTGCGTAGTGTGTGCAAGTATGCTTGTATTGGCTTTCAGCCTCACTTTATCATATCATCACTTCCGCATCTGCCGTGTGCCCACAGATTCACCCTGCGGGCTTGAAATTTGGCCGTGAACATTGTGTGTCTGCGTGTGGAATATTCATGATGTGGAGATGCCGGCGTTGGACTGGGGTAAACACAGTAAGAAGTCTCACAACACCAGGTTAAAGTCCAACAGGTTTATGTGGTCGCAAAAGCCACAAGCTTTCGGAGCGCTTGCTGGGAGTCCCACTCACCTGACGAAGGAGCAGCAAGCGCTCCGAAAGCTAGTGGCTTTTGCTACCAAATAAACCTGTTGGACTTTAACCTGGTGTTGTGAGACTTCTTACTGTGGAATATTCCCACAGCAATGCTTAGAACCCTAAAACTTTTGTTTATAATTTTCCTTTTTTAAAAAAAACCCAAGAATTCTGGGACTGAGGCTGAGTTTTTACAAAGGATTTCTAAAAGAAATCTTCCATTTTAACCACAAAGTTTTGAGATAAGAATTCCAATGCACCCTCCCTGGAACCCCGTCAAAAGTATGTCACTAAATTCAGCTTGTGATTTCCCCATTACAATTAACGAATGAAGTAAATGTCTTTCCGCAAGGCTGTATACAGTTATCTGCCTAACAGTCTGGTTAGAAGGATCATTACGAGTGGTCTCGCTGTGAACCTTAGGGTTAATTCTTTTCTTGTCTGCGCTCCCTGGGAACAGGAGCAGATTGCCAAGACCTTAGGCACTGCCAAGCAGTGGGGACTGCTGGAGGTAACAGACTCAGCAAACACGGGCTTTCGGAGCACAGAACACTCCTGATCGTACAATGTGGAAACAAAATAAAACATTGTTTAAAAAGAACTGTTTTGTGTTTTTGCTGATACCAGGAGAAGGAACATGAACTTGTACCTTTGTTTTAAATTTTGCTGCGAATAATTGAATGCGAGGGAAGTCTATTAGAGTCTCATGTTGAATTAACATACATGCTTGGTTGGTTTGTTTGTGTCTGCTTTAATCATCAATAATCCTCCGTGACACATTTGTATTTGGAGTTTCTATCTGGAACTGATACCAGAGAAATATTAATAAAAACAGCTGCGAAACTTCGGCTGGCCAGTGGGAGATTTTGGACTATATTCAGTTATGTGACTTTACAGGCTGTTAGCACCAATTACAAAATTGGTCAGGGAAAAAAAAAACCTATAAATGGTCAGAACAACAGATGATATTTAAATACAAACTACTGCTCACAGGAAGAGGAAACCAGGCAGCATATGTACACCATAAATAGTGGTGACTTAGTTGAAGAAGTCATAAAAGACTTAGGAGTTTTAATAGAGTTGAGGTTAATAATAACCTACAAATGCAAAGCAACAATCAGGAATGTCAAATCACATGGCTATAGCAGTGGAACACAAGTTAGAGGAACTTGTGATTAAGCTTGCATCGCCATACTGTCTGGTCACCAGGTCACAGGGGAGCCAGACATTCAAGGTCTGGAAAGGAGGAGCTGTGAAGTTGGCCTTTAGTATCAAAGGTTCAAACTGTGAGGAAATACTGGAGAAACTTGTAGCTTTTCAACCTCTAAGAGAGAGACACCTCAAAGGTGACCATATCAAATCCATCTGGTTCACTAATGTCCCTTTGGGAAGGAAATCTGCCGTCCTTGCCTGGTCTGGCCTACATGTGACTCCAGAGCCACAGCAATGTGGCTGACTCTCAACTGCCCTCGGAAATGACCTAACAAGCCACTCAGTTCAAAGACAACTAGGGATGGGCAATGCTGGCCAGCCAGTGACGCCCATGTCCCACAAATGGAAAAAAAACATCAAAGTATCGAGTGGCCATTACAGAAACGTGGCTGAAAGGTGACCAGGACTGGGAGATGAATATCCAGGGGTATCAGGTGTTTAGGAAGAATAGACAGGAAGGAAAAGGTGGTGGGGTCGCGCTATTAATAAGAGATAATATCAGGGTAGTACTGAGGGATGACATAGGCTCTGAGGAACAAAACGTGGAATCATTATGGGTAGAGATGAGGAATAGTAGAGGGAGAAAGACACTTGTAGGTGTGGTATATAGGCCCCCAAATAATAATGTTGAGGTAGGGAGGGCTATAAACAAGCAGATAAGGGATGTGTGTAAAAACGGAACGGCAATAATCATGGGGGACTTCAACATGCACATTGACTGGGAGACTCAAGTCGGTAAGGGTGGAATGGAGGAAGAGTTCTTAGAATGCTGTCGGGATAGTTTCCTTGAACAGCATGTTACGGAACCGACGAGGGAACGAGCTATTTTGGATCTGGTATTGTGTAACGAGGTAGGTAGAATTAAGGATCTTATTGTGAAGGACCCTCTTGGGTCTAGTGACCACAATATGGTCGAATTTCTGATTCAGATGGAAGAGGAGAAAGTTTGGTCCCAAACCAGTGTCCTCTGTTTGAACAGAGGGAAATATGATAGGATGAGGGATGAATTGGCTAAGGTAGACTGGGAGAGCAGGCTGGCAGGTAGGATAGCTGAGGAACAGTGGAGGATTTTTAAGGAGATGCTTTTCAGTTCTCAGCAAAAATATATTCCAGCAAAAAACAAGGATTGTAAGAAAAGGGAGAACCAGCCGTGGATAACGAAGGAAATAAAGGAGAGTATTAAAATAAAAACAGCTGCGTACAGAGTGGCCAAAAATAGTGGAGAAACAAGTGATTGGGAAAAATTTAAGAAACAACAAAGAGAGACTAAGAAAGCGATAAAGAAAGGAAGGATAGACTATGAAGCTAGGCTAGCAATTAATATAAAAAATGATAGTAAAAGTTTTTATAAATATATAAAAAGGAATAGAGTGGCTAGAGTGAATGTTGGACCCTTGGAGGACGAGAGGGGGGAGTTAATAGTGGGAAATGAGGATATGGCTGAGTCTTTAAATAAGTTTTTTGTGTCGGTCTTCACGGTGGAGGACACAAATAGTTTGCCAAATATTAACGATAGAGGGTTGGCAGCAGGAGAAATACTTAATACAATTAATGTTACCAGAGAGGCAGTGCTGGGTAGACTAATGGGACTGAAGGTGGACAAGTCCCCGGGTCCGGATGGAATGCATCCCAGGGTATTGAAAGAAATGTCAGAGGTAATAGTGGATGCGTTAGTGATTATTTATCAAAACTCGTTGCATTCTGGGGTAGTGCCGGTTGATTGGAAAACGGCTAATGTTACGCCGCTGTTTAAAAAAGGAAGGAGACAAAAGGCGGGTAACTATAGGCCGGTCAGCTTAACGTCTGTAGTAGGGAAAATGCTGGAATCCATTATTAAAGAGGAGATAGCAGGGCATCTGGATAGAAATGGTTCGATCAATCAGACGCAGCATGGATTCATGAGGGGAAAGTCGTGCTTGACGAACATGTTGGATTTTTATGAAGATGTGACTAGGGCGGTTGATGGAGGAGAACCGGTGGATGCGGTGTTTTTGGATTTCCAAAAGGCGTTTGATAAGGTGCCCCATAAAAGGCTGCTGAAGAAGATTAGGGCACACGGAGTTGGGGGTAGTGTGTTAAAGTGGATTGGGGACTGGCTATCCGACAGGAAGCAAAGAGTCGGAATAAATGGGTGTTTTTCCGGTTGGAGGAAGGTAACTAGTGGCGTGCCGCAGGGATCGGTACTCGGGCCGCAACTATTTACCATTTATATAGATGATCTGGAGGAGGGGACGGAGTGTAGGGTAACGAAGTTTGCAGACGACACAAAGATAAGTGGAAAAGTGAATCGTGTGGAGGACGGAGAAGATCTGCAGAGAGATTTGGACAGGCTGAGTGAGTGGGCGAGGATATGGCAAATGGAGTATAACGTTGAGAAATGCGAGGTTATACACTTTGGAGGAAATAATAACAAATGGGATTACTATCTCAATGGAAACAAATTAAAACATGCTACCGTGCAAAGGGACCTGGGGGTCCTTGTGCATGAGACGCAAAAGCCCAGTCTGCAGGTACAACAGGTGATCAAGAAGGCAAATGGGATGTTGGCCTATATCGCGAGGGGGATAGAATATAAAAGCAGGGATGTCTTGATGCACCTGTACAGGGCATTGGTGAGGCCGCAGCTGGAATACTGTGTGCAGTATTGGTCCCCTTATATGAGGAAGGATGTATTGGCATTGGAGGGAGTGCAGAGAAGGTTCACCAGGTTGACACCGGAGATGAGGGGTTTGGATTATGAGGAGAGGCTGAGGAGATTGGGTTTGTACTCGTTGGAGTTTAGAAGGATGAGGGGGGATCTTATGGAGACTTATAAGATAATGCGGGGGCTGGATAGGGTGGAGGCGGAGAGATTCTTTCCACTTAGTAAGGAAGTTAAAACTAGAGGACACAGCCTCAAAATAAAGGGGGGTCGGTTTAAGACAGAGTTGAGGAGGAACTTCTTCTCCCAGAGGGTGGTGAATCTCTGGAATTCTCTGCCCACTGAGGTGGTGGAGGCTACCTCGCTGAATATGTTTAAAGCGCGGATGGATGGATTCCTGATCGGTAAGGGAATTAAGGGTTATGGGGATCAGGCGGGTAAGTGGTACTGATCCACGTCAGATCAGCCATGATCTTATTGAATGGCGGGGCAGGCTCGAGGGGCTAGATGGCCTACTCCTGCTCCTATTTCTTATGTTCTTATGTTCTTATCAAAATGGTCAATGGCGTTAACGAAAATCACCCAGTCGGTGAAGTCAAAAACTAAGACACAGAGCTTTCCTTCACCAAGAGAGTTGATCAACTTTGTTCCATCACAAATCTCCCCCCTACACCTAGTGTCCCAGCTAACCCCTATTTATAGGTGATCAAAGTATTTAATTAAACAATGCCCTTCACTTATGTATCTTAACAATATAAACAATATCATTAACATACTATTAACAAATGGTGCAAGATTATTCTGCTTTCAATTAATCTGAGAATGTAGGACAAAGGGGGCACAGGTTCAAATTGGTAACATGGTACAGTGGTAAGCGCTGCTGCCTCACAGCGCCAGGGACCGAAATATGGAATGGAGCCCAGACCGGGGACTGGAGAGGAAGAAAACCCTAGAATTGTTTTTAATTGCAATAGAACAACTTTAGAGTCTTTCAGGAGGGATGCATCAATGGGTCAAATGGCCTCCTTCTTCTCAATATACCTTGCGAACAATAAGCCAGCACCTGAAAGTGCTGTTATATATCAGATACAGAATCACTATAACTGGGTATGAAAGCCTGAGGCCAACTCCATGCCCAATATGAGTGAGTAGTATTTAGTCAACTGAGCTTCTCTGCACTGACTCTGACCAATTATTCAGACCAGTACCATGATGCACCGTCAGGGTAGTGTGCAGCATTGTTGCTGCTCAGCACCCAGTTGCAACGGAGGTTTCATGGGACACAATGCAATATTGTTCCTGCATTCTCTCTCTAAATAAGGGCTTCCCTTTCTTGAACGTTTGTACCAAGGCATTTTCTTTCCTGTCGAAGAGTATCTGTATACACTACATGTCACTGTACACCCTAGGAATAAAGAGACACTGGGGCACTACCACCTCAGGATTGAAACTGTTAATCAGCAGTGCAGTGTTGGCTGCAGATGCAAATACAGAATACCAATGCGACTTGATGCTGCCTCCCTTCTTAACCACAACTCCCAGTGCCGGACAACCTTTCCAACGGTTATCAACGTCACCTCAACTGAATTTCTTTTTCGCAGAAGCAAATGTCAACATTTAAGAAAATCAGCGGGCCTTTGTTAGGTGCTGGAGACTGACATACCAGCCTTGACCACCCCCCTGGCAGGCCATCACGCACTTACCGTCAACACCACCACAAGAATAGCAGGGGAGACGGCAGCGCTGTGGGTAATGTCACCGGATTAGTAAGCCAGAGGCCAAGGGGAAATACCAAGGGAAATGAGTTCAAATCCCACCATGGCAGCTAGTGGAATTTAAATTCAATTAATTAATAAAAATCTGAAATTGAAAGTAATCTCAGTAATGGTGACCTTGATACTCATCAATTATTATAAAAACCCAACCGGTTCTCCAATGTCTTTGAGGGAGGGAAATCTGCCATCTTTACCCGGTCTGGCCTACAAGTTCCTCCAGATCCACAGCAATGTGGTTGACTCTTAGCTGCCCTTTGAAATACAGCAAGCCACTCAGTTCAAGGGCAATTAGGGATGGGCAACAAACAGGTGTCTTGCCAGTGATGGCCATTTGACACCCATTTCCCATTAAATTATTCAAAAAATGTTCACAAGTTGCTCAAGTTCTGGAAATATTTCCCCACAACCTCATTAATTGTCCTTCATTTAGTTAATTGAGCCTTTAGTTTTTTTCCATGTGTGGGTAAAGTGCCCTGTGTGCTAAATTAACAATGAATATAGATTTGTCAGTTAAACCAATCTACATGCAAAATAGATCAAACTGATCACCCTAAGGGAGCTGTCCTGATCCAGACAGATCAATAAGGCCCCAGCACTGAGTCCCTGGCTGTACTGAACTAGCTGGGCGAGGATGCTGAACTATAATTGGTCTCACTGGGCTGGAGGAGGTAAGAAAAAAAAAAATTCTCCAGGGTTTCTGCTCCTGATGGTTATATAGGAAGATTAACAGGACCAGTAATATCAACACGGTGACTACAAAGACATACTGAGGGTCAGTATTGTCCAAGGAATAGCCTACCTTGTGCTTTCCATCACCTCGAAGGCTCAAGTCAGGAGTCTGATGGAGCACATCCCTCTTTTTTTGCATCAGTGAGGCTATAGCATCCAGGAGACAGCAGTTCACATGGTCAGTGCCATTGCTGCTGAGCTCAGTATCCAGCTACAACACCCCATCCTCCCTGTATACTGAGAGTGTAGTTTGCATGATCGA
This sequence comes from Mustelus asterias, assembly GCF_964213995.1. NCBI lineage: Eukaryota > Metazoa > Chordata > Chondrichthyes > Carcharhiniformes > Triakidae > Mustelus > Mustelus asterias. The sequence goes on from NC_135821.1 coordinate 37,718,650, forward strand.
CAGAATGCACTACACAACTAGATGGAAAGGCAAGTTGCGAGAGGGATACAAACAGTTTACAAAGAGATATTGGTAGGTTTAGTAAGTGGGCAAAAAGTTGGCAAATGGATTATAATGTGGAAAAATGTGAAGTTGTCCATTTTAGAAGGGAGAACAAAAGAAGAGTATTATTTAAATGGAGAAAAACTGCAGAAAACTACAATACGAAGGGATTTGGGGGTACTTGTGTACAAAACACAGAAAGCTAGCACACAGGTGCAGCAGGTAATCAGGAAGACTAATGGAATGTTGGCCCTTATTTCAAGAGGGTTGGAGTATAAGAGTCAGGAAGGCTTGCTGCAAGGTACTGGTGAAACAACATCTGGAGTACCGAGAGCAGTTTTGATCCCCTTATTTGAGGAAATATTATTTCATTGGAGGCAGTTCAGAGAAGGTTCACTAGAATGATTCCCCACTATGAAGGGATTGTCTTATGAGGAAAGATTAAACAGGTTGGGATTTTACCCATCGGAATTTAGAAGAATGAGAGACGATCTCATTGAAACATGTAGGATTCTTAAGGGTAAATGCTGAGAGGGTGTTTCCCCTCATGGAAGAGTCTAGGATCAGAGGGCAGAGTCTCAGAATAAAGGGGCACCAATTTAAGACTGAGACGAGGAGGAATTTCTTCTCTCAGAGGGGTGAGAGTCTATGGAACTCCTTGGCACAGAGGGCTATGGGGGCAGCATCTTTGCGCATATTGAAGGCTGAGATAGATAGATTTTTAATCAGTAGAGGAATCGAGGGTTATTGGGAAAGGGTAGGAAAGTGGACGTGAGGAATGAGAGGTCAGCCATGATCCTATTGAATGGAGCAGGAGGCTCGAGGCCTATTCCTGGTCCTACTTTTTATGGTCTTATGGCTACAGTAACTCTGGACATAGAATGAATTACTTTCCTATGTTCTCAACTCAAGCTGGTGACTTATCACCTGCCACCTCTACCGGAGAGAGAGAGGAGCAGTATTGCTGCCTCAAGGTTCCTCTACGTCACACATCATGCTGACTTGGACATACAAGGCTGAATTTTCCTGGCTTGGTGATGACGAGACAGGAGGGGGGGGGGCAAGGAAAACAGGGGATGGGGGAAGGCCGCCTCTGACATATTTCCATTGAGAAATTCTCCATGCACATGCCATTACAACAGCAACTCGTATCTATACTGTGCCTTTAACAGAGTAAAATGCACCAAGGCCTTTCACAAGAGCATAATAAACTGGCAAAAGCAAAAGAGGAGACATCAGGACAACTGACCAAACACTTGGTCAAATAGGTAGGGGTCAGCAATGTGGGTGGGTAAGTGGAGCTGAGTCCACGAAAAGATCAGCCATGATCGTATTGAATGGCGGAGCAGGCTCGAGGGGCCAGATGGCCTACTCCTGCTCCTAGTTCTTATGTTCTTATGTTGACATATTTGTGCAGCTTATGGCATGGTGACCCTGGCCTATTTATTCTCCCTAGCTGAGGGGGCCCTGGCGCAGGCTGCATTGCCCCAGATGTGTTAAGCCAGAGCACAGATCGAATTGAGGGGTGTACTAATCAGTAAGAGTCAGCAACAGAGTGATACGCTACAATCCGTGTCCGCCGTAACGTCCAGGGAGATTAACTGAACCTTTTCAACAAATGCTGCCCCTTGCAAAAACAGAGTAGAATAGATGAGATTACTCACTGGAATGATGGATTCAGTGAACTATGGGGAAGAAATCCAAACAGGAGAGTGTTGCTGATGATTCGTTCACATTGTCCAATAAACTAAAGAACTGGAATAACACTTGGAACACTGATGTGGTGTTGGCATTGCTTCATCCAATAGTTTCTTTATACCTTTCACTTGTTTTCTTCCAGTGCCGAGCTCTGAAATCAAAGGAAACAGCTAACCATAGAATCTCATAGTACGGTAAGAGGCCATTCAGCCCTTTTTGTGCCCATGTTAGCTCTTGTAATGCTAGTGTACCATTAAGAAATGCATTTTTAAAATCATGTTCTCTGCAGGAGAGAACTGATTCCCAGAAAAAACCAGCGGGATTCTTCAGGATAGTGATGGAAAAGGTGGGCTGCTGATAATCCAGCCGTCATGGAACCATTTCTCAAATTTCCATATGTTGAGCATACCACATGCCCGCATGTTATACCCCTCAAATGGGCACAGGGTCAGAAGAATGCCCATCAGTGATGGACAACCAAGACTAGTGAGTGGGCCGTATGAGTGACCCTCCTTCATCTCAGTGCACCACAAAATTGAATATCGGGCTTGTTCACTAACAGCGACCCCATGGATAAGATTAAATACATTTAATGCACACTGAATATTTCATAACTAGTTATAAAACAGCTTAAACATTCATATATTAATAGAATAATCAACTTTAAATGGTAAAAAATATTTACACTTTGGACACAGAGGGAGAACACGGCTCTCATAGTCAATGTTGTGAGCATGGGGTGGCACGGTGGTTAGCACTGCTGCCCCACAGCGCCAGGGATCCGTGTTCGATTCCCGGCTTGGGTCACTGTCTGTGCGGAGTTTGCACGTTCTCCCCGTGTCTGCGTGGGTTCCCTCCGGGTGCTCCAGTTTCCTCCCACAGTCCAAAGATGTGAGAGTTAGATGGATTGACCATGCTAAATTGCCTCTTAGTGTCAGGGGGATTAGCAGGATAAATATGTGGGGTTAGGGAGATAGGGTGGGATTGTCGTCGGAGCAGGCTCAGTGGGCCAAATGGCCTCCTTCTGTACTGTAGGGATTCTATGATTCTATTCTATGATTTAGCACGCACTCACTTCACGTGCCCTTGCTTTAGATGCATTATCACTTCAGTCATGCCGGTGTGAAAAAAACTACGCGGACACAGAAATCAGCAGAATGTGGCAACCCTGTGCATGGGCAACAGTCAACAAAATGTCTGGTGCGGCGCACTCGTGGCCCCCAGGCCTTAGATTTCCCACCACTAATGTATATCCTGCCAACATATTGTAATTAGCAGTGTAGTGACCAGGAAGTTGCAGCAACCCAACTGCTTCACTGAAAAGAAACTTGTCCGTATCCAGTTGGGTTTAGACAAGACCCCAGTCCCCACACTAACCTGGCGATTTTTAGCTGCTCTTCGAAGCAGCGGTAGCTAACCGCCCGGTAGTATCAACTTAAGAAAGGACAATTAATGACAGTGTTACCAACAACAACTACCCCCAAGAATGAATTAAAGGAAATTGGCCTGAGAAATTTTGTAAACTGAGTGAGAAGGACTGCAGCCGTAAAAGGTACTTTTGCCACAGCATTGAAATCTTGACTGACAATGAAAAATGCTGTTGCCATAACAGAGATATATTAACATATCTAAAAGGGCACACATGTCAGCGAGGGTCTGTTCTATATTAAATCAACTCATTTCTTTCTATTTTCTGTAAATGCCCGGCGGTCCTTGTGGAATGCAATTCCCAGATCCCCAGCTCCGGGTCTGGATGATATACTGCAGCATTCTTGGCAGGAGAGAAGAGTTGAAAATATTTCCCGTTGTGTCTTTAACCTCTCCACAAAAATATTCAGGGGGGTGGATTTCCAAATCAAACAGTTGCTACTGAGCCTCCTGGGAAACGGGGTTGGGAGTGGGAAAAGAATGAAGTGGAGAAGGGGTTATTGTCAAAGTGTAGGAAAATGTGTTTATTAACACTTACCAGATGTCATCAGTTCAATGCCTGGTGCTGTAACATTCCAAAATGATTAGATTTTAGCACAGTTAGGAGTTTGGGTGGGGGGTGATGGTAGTTGGGGGTGATGGTAGTTGGGGGCACATTTGCTTCCATGGACACTGGTATCAACTGTATCATGTCAAAATCCCCATTCTTCAGTGTCAATGCACTGTTGTACCATGTTGGGGGCAAGCACCAGCAAACCTAATTCTAACCTCATGCAAAATACACACTTTCCATCAGTGTTTACCTTCCCTTGATGTTTCCATGTCCAACAACCTCTGTTGGCAATCAGAAAGCCCGACACAGACTAGAGATTGACCCGAGATTTTGTTCACCATCAGGTTTGGCTATTTCTAAAGGCTTACATCTCATTTGAGCTAGTGGGTCAGCAAGTGGAAGCCTGACCTCATATTACCTTCCGTTTTGTTCAAAAAGATTTGTGGCAGAATTTGACACAGCAAATCCTTTCGTAATATCCTCCTTTCAGCTCACAGTGATTGAGGGGTTGAAGAGGTGGTGGGAGAGGGATGTATATCCTCTTGAGACGGGTCCCAAGAGATGCCATTGTCAACTCTGGTAGATGTATTCCAGGAGGTTTCATCACATAACCCCTGCCACCAACTGCCCCACCCCCACTCTTTCGCTATTGGCTACGTTCTCTCACTAATCAAACAGACTTGGCATTCCTCAATTGGATGATCCTTACTGTCAGACAAAGGTCACTTGTCCTGTCGCCAATATTTTTTTTTATAACAAGGTATTCAAAGAATATGAAAAAACACTTATTCAAATGCTCCAGTGACCTCTCTCCTGGGTTTCTCAGTCTTAGCCTGGGATTTTCCAGCCCTGGCACAACAGGTTCCCCCGTGGGCGATAAAGAGGGCCAACCAAAATTCCATCGACTTCGGCAGGACTGAAAGATTCCACTGGCGGGAGGGGCTGGAAAATCCCACCCTTAGAAACTCCAGAATGACACCGGAGGCTTGGACGCTCTATGAGGAGATGGGCTGTATTACTGAACTAATGATTTGGGTAGATTGGTGGCGTAATGGTATTGTCGCAGGACTGGCAATCCAGAGACCCAGGATAAAGGCCGGGGGACCAGGGTTCAAATCCCGTCACAGCAGATGGTGGAATTTGAACTCAATAAAAAAAAAATCTGGAATTAAGAATCTACTGATGACCATGAAACCATTGTCGATTGTCGGAAAAACCCATCTGGTTCACTAATGTCCTTTAGGGAAGGAAATCTGCCGTTCTTATCCAGTCTGGCCTACATGTGACTCCACAGCAATGTGGTGGCTCTTGAAGGCCCCCTCAGGGGCAACTAAGGATGGGCAATAAATGCTGGCCCAGCCAGAAAAGCCCATGTTACTTGAGAGAATAAAAACAGCCGCATTTGTTAATCAAAGGGGAGTTTTGTTATCTCAGCTTCCTGTGATGCGAAGCCAGAAGACTCGCATCATGTACTTTGTACACAATTATCCAGTAACCCAACCAGCACACAGACCCCAATTAAACAAATTGGCTGGGACTGCACTGAAAAAACAGGAAAGAGTTATTATGAGTGAACCTTTTGACCCAGTCTGGGCCACATCCTCCAAAATCAATTAAATCTCCATTGCTTCTCACACTGGGGAGTATCCAGGTTAGCATAGGAAAGCCTGGATCTCTCTACATCTTGTTATGAAAAGAGGATATTTTAATGAAGGAGGCATTTACTGTCACTTCAGGCCATTGGGCAAAGGAGAGGCATTGAAAAATAGTCATAAATTTGCGACCAAAGTGTTGTCTTGGACTGGAAAAGCAGAGGACAGCTCACCAATGGGTGGCACAGTGGTCAGCACTGCCTCGATTCCCGGCGTTGGTCACTGTCTGTGCGGAGTCTGCACGTTCTCCCCATGTCTGCGTGGGTTTCTTCTGGGTGCTCCGGTTTCCTCCCACAGTCCGAAAGACGTGCTGGTTAGGGTGCATTGACCGTGCTAAATTCTCCCTCAGGTGTACTCGAACAGGCGCCGGAGTGTGGCGAGTAGGGGATTTTCACAGTTACTTCATAGCAGCGTTAAAGTAAGCCTACTTGTGACACCAATGAATGAACTTTAAACACAGCTGCCTTGCCAGCCCCCCTCCCCACCCCCACCGAAGTGAACCCTCCCCCTTCACCCCGTGATGGACACAGCACCCCCCCTTACTGCCCTGAACCTCCCAAATGGAAGCCTCCCCCAGGGTACTGACTGGCCATGAACCTCTCTCCCCTTGGGGCTGTACTTGCCTGTGCACCCCCAGTGGGGTCTGTTCGTCACGTCCCCATCATTCCAGACCTGTCATAAACCCCACCGACGTGACGTTGTGCCAGCTGGGGGAGTTCTTTATGTGGGGGGAGGGGGGGGTTAGTTTCACGTAATCTTTACTTGACCCAGGAGTTCTTGATACCAACACTCGGGTACTTAAGATATTTTGTTCCTCAGCACTGACATCTCAGTTTGGCAAGGACCGTCACCTCAAAACTGGACATGGTACAAAGGGGCAGGACAGGGGACAGATGGAGGGCAGGACAGGGGGTATATAAGGGGTAGCATTTCAAAATGGGGGCAGAGTGGGGTCAGGGAGACCACAGAGCAGGAACAGACTGAGGAGAGGATAGTTGGTATTACTGGGAATGGCAATTGCACAGGACAGCATATTTACATAGTGCAAGATGCCAGACTGATGGGTTTAGGCGAACCTCAGGGCCCAGAACCAGGCAAAATGTCTTATAAGTTGGGTTCTTCTGTTTTTTATAAGCAGGCTGACATCCCTTTGGGGCTTTCTGTGGAATGTAACCACTGCAATGTATGGAATTTATTTGCTTTTTTTTAAATAACTCTGCACATACTGCTTTGGTTATGCCAGATTTTACATAGAATAAACAGATTAACAGTCAAGAAAAGCTCAGGAACTTTAGGTTATTGTCCTTACATATGGAATTTATAAACCAGTGTTTGACAAGAAACAGTGAAAAGGACAGGAAAAGAGGGGAGTATTGACTGAATATATTTGCATGGCTGAATGTCTAACCGACCACACAGAGCAAGCTAGATGTTCCTGTGACATTTCTTACAGATTAAAGTTGGAGCATTAGTTAACAGGGCAGCTCGGCTTGGCTGAGAGGGAGAGAATTCCTGCTGCCGATGGACTTGTGCAGTGCTCACTCTTAGCAGCGTAGAGTTCATTACTCAATCCCGGGGGAAATATTAACCGAGCAACTGTGGAGCTCTTAGCCACAACGAGTTGAGTAATTCCTGGGTTGCACTTGGTATTATAGAATCCTACAGAAGGAGGCCATTCCGCCCATCGAGTCCACACTGACCACAATGCCACCCAGGCCCTATCCCCATAATCCCATACATTTAGCACAGCTAGTCCCCTGACACTAAGGGGCAATTTAGCATGGCCAATCCACCTAACCTGCACATCTTTGGACTGTGGGAGGAAACCGGAGCACCCAGAGGAAACCCACTCAGACACGGGGAGAATGTGCAAACTCCGCACAGACAGTGACCCAAACTGGGAATCAAACCCAGGTCTTTGGCACTGTGAGGCAGCAGTGCTAACCACTATGCCACAGTCCGCTCCAATCAGTCAGCATTGAAACACTTAGGACGTCAAGCTTAACTCAGTGGGTAGTGCACTTGACTCCTCCACCACCCCAACCCATCAGTCAGGAGGTTGGGTGTTCAAATTCCACTACAAAGACTTGACCACAAATCTAGGCTGACCCTGATGGTACAACCCTGAGGGAGCGTTGCATGTTGGAACCTCAGGCCGAAATTCTCCAGTTGTTCATGCCGGCGAGATTCCCTGGTCCCACCCTCACCATGGGTTTCCTGGCCGCATGGGGTGGAGTCAATGGGAAATTCCATTGATGGCGCCTTCTGCCTCAAAACACGTGATGGAGACGCCAGAGAATCTCACCCATGGTCTTCTGAATGAGATGTTAAACCCTCACAAGTTAATATATATTTTAAAACATGGCATATTTCAAGAGGAAAATGGGATCTCCTCCAGACCTGCCGGCCAATATTCTGGGGGTTACCATTGACCGGAAACTGAACTAACCATATAAATACTGCGGCTACCAGAGCAGGTCAAAGGTTCCCTCCCTAACAGCACTGTGGGTGTACCTACACCACAGGGACTGCAGCGGTTCAGGAAGGCGGCTCACCACCACCTTCTCAAGGGCAATAAGAGATGGACAATAAATGCTGGCCTAGCCAGCAATGCTAACAGCCTGTAGCCATCAACAAACATCACCAAAACAGACCGGGCAGGATTTTCCAGACAATCACGCTGGCAGGATCATAGTTCCACCGACAGTGAACCGTCGTTGTGGGTTCCCCGGGAGTGGAGGGTTTGAACAATGGGAAACCCCATTGACCGCGGCGGGACTGGAAGATCACACCACCAGTCAATGGCAAGCCACCTCCACCACTACAAAACATGACACCAGGACGAGAGGTGGAAGGGGAGGGGAGCTTACCGCCTGTTATCTGATCATTGTCACATTGCTGTTTGTGGGATCTTACTGTGTACAAATTGGCTGCCTGGTTCCCTTTGTTACAACCGTGACCACAGCTCACTGGCCAGTTTAACAGCAGGGCACCATCAAGATTTTCCTCTTTCTGTTCTCACCCTGCCGCTACCAAATTTACATCTGGAAAGGGTCACTGTCAAAGGGGAAAGGTCAGGGGTAGGAGAGCGGAGGTAGATCGCTGAACGGAGCTGCAGGGGGAGGCTGAAGAGTCGCCGTTTGAAACACACAAAACCGCTGGAGTGGACATTTCCTGTCTCTTCGCCACTGCCGGGTTTTCCCAGACCCGGGAAACTCGTTCACTGCTGTTAAACTTCAATCAGGTTCCCGGCTGCACTGGTTATGAAAATGAAATGTTCTGCCTCTCCAAGACCAGACACGCACGCTACAAACCCACCACTGTAAAAATGGCAGCGGGTGCCGGTTGGGGATGGGTTGTCGGATTTTGAATCCCCATTCTGTCTCCAGCTGATTGTGAGAGTTGATATTAACTCCAATGTGCCAGCCAATGCAATGGAGATGGACAGGACTTGGACCAAACCACGTCTATTTATTCAGCAGATGGAGTCTATGAAACAGAGTCTGTTTCTTCGGGGGGGGGGGGGCAATCTTTAGGGCCTAATAGGGATTGGTGTCGAATTCCACACCACTGACCGGCATTCCCCGTCTCCACCCCATTCCTGGATCATTTTCCTGCAGGGTGGATGGCGGCCAACAGGGCAACTCACCTGCAATCTGATTCGCCTGATGAATGGCCTATTGAGGCCTAATGGCAGAATTTTCCAGTTGACCGCCAGGTCCCCAGAGACACTGGGGAACAGCCTCCTGTCAGCAGATCGAGGGCTGGGTGGGTCCGGGGAGGTGATGGGGGTCAACACTACGGACAAGCTTACAGTCCTCCCTGCATGGGTTCAGCAACAGTCACAGGCCACTCTGTGGAGGGGTCGTCCTGTGGAGTCCCTCTCCCCCACACCCCACCATAGCTGCCTTGGGGCAGGGTGGGGGGGGGGGGGGGGGGGGGGGGGGCGCGGGGGGGGGGGGGGGTAGTTATTCTCAGCAAAATATTGCGGATGCTGGGATCTGAAACAAAGACAGAAAATGCCTGAAAATCTCTGCAGGTCTAACGGCATTTGTGGAGAGAGAATAGAGCCAACGTTTTGAGTCTGGATGATCCTTCGTCATAGCAGAGGGGGTCCCAAAGCTCCTGGAGTAAATCTTGCCCAAAGTCTTGGTGCTCTTTAGCAAACTGAACTCGTGACCGGAGTCACAGAATCAAAGAATCAGAAGGAGGTCATTCGGCCCATTGAGTAAGGACCGATTCCCCAGAGTACCTTACCCAGAACCCATCCCCACAACTCCACATATTTACCCCACTAATCCCTCTAACCTACATATCTCGGGACACTAAGAGGCAATCTGCACATCTTTGGACTGTGGGAGGAAACCGGAAGAATATATTGACCTTGGAGGGAATGTAACATAGATTGTACCGTGAATATTCCTGGACTACAAGGCTTAGATTACGAGGAGAGATTATCATAGAATCCCTACAGTGCAGTAAGAGACCCTTTGGCCCATTGAGTCTGCACCGACCACAGTCCCACCCAGGCCCTATTTCTGCAAACCCACACACTTACCTGCTAATCTCCCTGACACTAGGGGCAATTTAGCATGGCCAATCAACCTAACCCACACATCTTTGGAGTGTGGGAGGAAACTGGAGCACCCGGAGGAAACCCACGCAGACACAGAGAGAATGTGCAAAGTAGGTTACATTCCCTGGAAGTTAGACGGCAAACGGGTCTGATATGATCGAAGCTTTCAAAATGTTTAAAGGGGGAACACTTGGGTTAGAGAGAAACCATTTCTTCTGGTTGGGAATTCTAGGACAAGAGGACATGGCTGAAATATTAGAGGCATAGCTTTCCAGGAGCAAAGTTTGGAATCGCTTCTACAAAAAAAAAGAAAAGCTTGGAATTCTCTTTGGAAACAGCAATCGATTCTGGGTCCAATTGTCAACTTTGAAACTGAGATTGATGAATTGCTGTTCAAAGGATTTGGGCCAATGGTAAGTGCACAGGTTTAGCCACAAGTAAGCCAGGATCTAATTAAATGGCAGAACAAGCTCAAGCGGTTAAATAACCCACTCCTGTTCCAATGTTGCTTTTTTTTGTGCTCAATTTTTTTTTTACATTAGTGACATTTGATGTGTTAGCACCGGGAGACAAGGACTGAAAACTGATCCCAAAGAGAATGAATCACAAGAGACCATCGGCAACACCTAAAGCCTTTGCACCAACCAGACTGTGCATGGCTTTTAAACAATTCCCCATACAGTGGTTACAAACATGAACTCCAGCAGCAAGATTATTTTGTACCATGTTGTCGTGCTGCCAAGATCAGGATGACCTGACAATTAACAAATTGACGAGAGAGTGAAGCAAATTCTCTTGTTTTAAAATCCAAAAGGCCAAATTCAGCCTGACCAAAGGAGGGGGTTTCCACAATGCTGGGGTGGTACAGTCGCGTCGTCAGTTCCGTTTCTGTACACATCATTTCTAAATATTGAAGTGTAAAAATACTCAGCTCCATACAAGATAGTCAAATCGAGGGGCATATCCTGGAGTCTGCGAATGGCTTCATCTACCTTGGGCTCTTCTCTGCCTCCGAGATGGGTATGTTCCTGTAAACCTGGCACCAAAGCTTGGGATCAAAGTCATGAGAGCGAAACGGCCTGCTCCGGATTGGAGGAGGTCATGGAGCCACTCTGATTTAACATGCAAATATATCTGATCGATGAAGATCCATTGGCACTCTCTGCCATCTGGAAACATGGCCACACAGTCATGGTTAGTCAACACTAGAGGCCTTTACTATCTAAGTGCAAACGTGATCGAGTGTGGACTTCTTCTTTTCAGACCTGGGTAGTTTTGAAGAGTAGCTAAACCAGACTGGGCTGTCTACCACTGGGAGACAGCAATGGAAGTGGACCAGGGAAGATTTACTCCACTAACGGAACATGAGGAACAGCTCCGATTGGGACTGTGACCATTCAAGCCAGCCAATCATCCTCATTCTGAACTCCTGCTCTGACAGATCCATTCCTGGTGGCGTCCCAACCATTCACACTACGTCAGCTGTAGCCACTGAATGGATTGTTAATCAAAACATCAAACTGGAAACGGCTTCCCCAGCCAGATGGATAAAAACAAAATCTTCGTATCCAAATAAGAAACATCTACTTTCTCAGAAGACTAAGGAAATTTGGCATGTCAGCTACGACTCTCACCAACTTTTACAGATGCACCATAGAAAGCATTCTTTCTGGTTGTATCACAGCTTGGTATGGCTCCAGCTCTGCCCAAGACCGCAAGAAACTACAAAAAGGCTGTGAATGTAGCCCAATCCATCACACAAATCAACCTCCCATCCATTGACTCCGTCTACACTTCCCACTGCCTCGGAAAAGCAGCCAGCATAATTAAGGACCCCACACACCCCGGACATTCTCTCTTCCACCTTCTTCCGTTGGGAAGAAGATACAAAAGTCTGAGGTCACATACCAACCGACTCAAGAACAGCTTCTTCCCTGCTGCCATCAGACTTTTGAATGGACTTACCTTGCATTAAGTTGATCTTTCTCTACACCCTAGCTATGACTGTAACACTATATTCTGCACTCTCTCGTTTCCTTCTCTATGAATGGTATGTTTTGTCTGTATAGCGCGCAACAAACAATACTTTTCACTGTATACTAATACATGTGACAATAATAAATCAAATCAAAGTTATGTAGCGAGACTAGAGAAACTGGGGCCTTCTCATTAGAGCAGAAAAGGTCAAGGAAGATTTAATAAAGCTGGTCAAAATGATGTGACGTTTTGGTTTAAGGTGCTGGGGAGTAGGTACAGAGGAGATGTCAGGGGTAAGTTTTTCACTCAGAGGGTGGTGGGTGCGTGGAACGGGCTGCCAGCAACGGTGGTGGAGGCGGATTCGATAGGGTCTTTTAAGAGACTTTTAGATAAGTACATGGAACTTAGTAAGATAGAGGGTTATAGGTAAGCCTAGTAATCGCTAAGGTAGGGACATATTCGGCACAACTTTGTGGGCTGAAGGGCCTGTATTGTGCTGTAGTTTTTCTATGTTTCTAAATAGGAGAATGCATTTCCACTGACAGGAGCCAGAGGACACAGATTTCAGATCATCTGTAAAAGTTCCTGAGGGAGATTTTTAGTCTTACAAGGCGGGAATGATAATGATAATCTGGATTGCAGAGTATTGGAAGCAAATCTTTCAAAAGGGGATTGGGAACATACTTGGAAAGAGGAAAGAGCAGGAGAGTGGGACTAATCAAAAACCTCTTTTGAAGAGGTGGAACAGGCACAATGAACCCAATGGCCTCTGCCTGATTCTATGACTCTTGCCCCACACCAGGAGATGCCTGGTATCTCCTGAAGAATGGGAACTTGGAGTTCTCCAACGGAAGGGAATAGACCAGTCGAGTAGCGTCACGACCTCCCCATCACTGCCAAGAAATTAACTTACCTTCAAAAAGCTAATTAGAACATCATTTTAAAAAATAGTGTAAAGCTGTCTACAAACACTTAATAACAGAAGATTGGGCCAAATTTTACCACTGGCCTCAGCTATCACTCTAGTGCTCAATTACTCTCACCTCTGATTCAGAACGTAGTGAGATTCAACCAGAAAACCTGCAAACTTCTGCTGTTCAAGTGCCACTCCAGGCAATAGGATTAATGCCCTCGTGAAGCACTGGGGGAATGCTGCACTTCTCGGAAATGCTGGCTCTCAGGCATTAAACCTCATTCCATCTGCCCTCCCAGGTGGATGAAGGAATCCCATGGCGCTGTTCGAAGAAGGGCCCCTGGGTGTGGGAGGTGGGGAGTCTGTCCACTATCCCGGCAATTATTTAACCCTCAACCTAAAATTACTCATACAGTCACAGTATCACATTGTTATTTGTGGGATCCTCCTGTGTGTAAATTGGCTGTCCCATTTCCTCATTAGCTGTAACAGGCTTGGGGACATCCGGAGATTGTGAAAGTCGGTGCATCTATTGCAAACTTTTCATTTTCTTAGCAGAGTTTGGTCCCTGCTGATATAACTTCACCGTAATGAGTTAAAAGGGAGAGGTTGAATGGAAACAGCTTCAGAGCTGTCGGTTTATGTTAAGATCCCTTGTTTGGTGATCTGCATTGGAAGGAAATTTATGGGAAAAACATGACGTCATCGAGAGCCTACGATCACTTGGCTCGAACATTTACCACGACATTATGTGTGTGTATTTTTGGAAATGTGCAGCTAATTCCCAAGCGAATCTTTGAGAGACGACTTGGAACCCAAAAATAGCTCGAATCGAGATCAGTTCAACTGAGAAAACACAAAGTGTTAAAGGGATTAGTCCTGTGCCATCAGCTGTCAGCTTTTACTGAATACAGAATCCTCTTCCCTCAGGAGGCAATGGTAAAGATGCTTGCAGCAATTAATGTTGAGGCACATTTTAAAAATGAATTACTGTGATTGGACTGTTTGGTTTGGCTCCCACAGCTTCCTGAGAAAAAGGTCACAGCTCAGACTCCAGCTACTTTTAGTCGACACAGAGCAACAGCAAAGGCAAAGTTTCTGCTGGAAACCCAGGTCCAACACAACTGCCTCTTGTTGGAGCGGGTAATATATTTTGTTCGCCTCCCTCTCCTATTTTCAGATGTTTTTATAGCGCAAACTTGTCCCAACCTGAGAGAACAGGGAGGCAATCCTATTGCAGCTAACTGGTGATACATTCCTGTGGGTCACAGAGAGGTGAGTGGGACGTTGGGAGGGTAGGTAGGGTGTGAATAACCCTCTGCTGAGATTCAATGTATTGTGAGACTGAGTGCACAAAACAGCAATGGACAGAAATCTGTGTCTCTTTCTAATGGCCCCTCTAGTAAATGTTTTCGGTAGTAAGGATATTAATGGATGTGAAGCAAAACTAGATAAATGGTGCAGATCAGTCAGAATCCAATTGAATACTGGCCCAAAAGAGGCCCAACAAGCTGAATGTTTGATTCCTGTTCCTCATCAAACGATTCAATAAATGTTACTCCAAGTTGATAATATGCTAGGTCATCCAGGGACTCTGTTGAATGTCAGACGATAATCACATTGCAGTAGAGGCCAAGACTTTGTGTAAATAAAAACTCTTAATACATCTTGGAAAATAAATGCCATCAAGGCCCATTTGTACCCAATCAATCAGTTGCCTGGACGGGGCTATTATGGGCTGTCATCATAAGCAAAGGTTGCCAACTCTAATGGGATGAAACCTCCAGCAGTACTTTGCATGTTCCCACACTCACTCTGTCGATCTACCCAGCACATCCCTCCTCACTGCACACAATCTTCCCACACCAAATGGAAAGTCAACAAAATCTTCACGGTGAAATTAAACGATTCTTAACTGTGAAGCAACCAATTTCCCCACCCCCTGTCTTTTTATAAATAATGTTTTCTTTGAAAATTGTCAACTTTAAAAAAAAAACGATCCCTCCCCATGTGAGGAATCACTGTCTCGGATAAGGGGTGAGAACATCGAGGTCTGAGTCGAAGAGAAATTTCTTCATTCAAAGAGTTGTAAATCTTTGGAATTCTCTACCCTGAAGTGTTGTGGACACTCAGCCATTGAGCATCTTCAAGATAGAAGTCCATAAGACCATAAGGTATAGGAGCAAAATTAGGCCATTCAGCCCATCGGGTCTGCTCCAACATTCAATCATGGCTGATATGATTCTCATCCCCATTCTCCTGCCTTCTCCCAGTAATCCTTGATCCCCTTAGTGATCAAGAATGTATCTATCTCTGGCTTAAAGACACTCAATGACCTGGCCTGTACAGCCCTCTGTGGCAATGAGTTCCACAGATTCATCACCCTCTGGCTGAAGAAATTCTTCCTCATCTAAGTTTTAAAGGAGCGTCCCTTCACTCTGAGGTTGTGCCCTCAAGTTCTAGTCTCTCCCACTGGTGGAAACATCCTCTCCACGTCCACTCTACCTAGGCCTCGCAGTATTCTGTAAGTTTCAATTAGATCCCCCCTCATCCTTCTAAATTCCATCGAGTACAGACCCAGACCCCTCAACCACTCCTCATGTGACAAAGCCTTCATTCCAAGTTGATAGATGTTTGGTTACTAAGAGAGCCAAAGAATATGGGGGAAAAAAGCAGGAAGGCAGACTTAGGCAGAGGATGAGCCATGATCTTCTTCAATGGTCGGGTAGGCTTGAAAAAACATCATTGGCTACTGAAACTGATATAGGACAGGCTAGACTGAGACATGAACTGTGCCAATTCTGAAAAGCCTTTTCCTATAGTTTGCTATCTGTGGGGAACTATATTTCAAGTGGTGGGCGTCATCGGAATGTTTTCACAAAATTCAAGCTCCAGCGAGTTTTTCCCGAACAGGCAGCAGACTCTACAATTACTGTCTAGACTCAAGTAGGGCATGCGGAGAGATCCGGTGAAGATAAGTTTCAACAGGTACATGTACAGCTGAGCAAAGAAAAATCATGGCCTTACATAAAGATTTATGAGTAGGCGTGGTATTTGACAACACTAACAGGAGGGTTCCAACATCAATCACTGGCTGTGTTCGGTTAAGAAGTTCACCCCTGCTTGCAGAAATCATAGAATTGGCTTCTATTCTAAAGGTCGGAGTTGGAGGAAGGGAGAGAGAAAGATTTCCATTCCTGTTTCAACATCCATCATTTCTGCCGCCAGGTAAATGAGTCTGGATATCGGGATGAAAATGCCCCTCCTCGCTTGTCCCTGCACCCCGCCGCTCCACTCATACAAACACCAAAAAATAGTTTGCCAACTTTTTGCAGCCTGGATCTTCCAATCTCTGAATCGTCAGAGGCCAGACGTATAACCTAAGATGTGCATCGTGACCCTGTGCAAGTCCCAACATGTGCGCCTCCCTGGGAATTTCCCAGGAAGTCTGAACGTCTGAGGGGCAAGTCCCTTGCTTCTCGGGACCTATGGGGTGGCACGGTGGCACAGTGCTTAGCAATGCTGCCTCATGGCGCCAGGGACCCAGGTTCAATTCCGGCCTCGGGTCATTGTCTGTTGGAGTCTGCACGTTCTCCCCGTGTCTGCATGGGTTTCCTCCGGGTGCTCCAGTTTCCTCCCACAGTCTGAAAGAGGTGCTGGTTAGGTGCATTGGCCATGCTAAATTCTCCCTCAGTGTACCCGAACAGGCGCCAGAGTGTGGTGACTAAGGATTTTCACAGTAACTTCATAGCAGTGTTAATGTAATCCTACTTGTGACAAATAAATAAACTTTACTTTCTTTATAGGAAAGAGCCCAAGCCTCGATGCCCTCTCCATATAAACTTGTGTCTTCCTGCTGATATCATTCCAGCATCGGGTGACTGTGTGGAGTCTGCATGTTCTCCCCGTGTCTGTGTGGGTTTCCTCCGGGTGCTCCAGTTTCCTCCTACACTCCAAAGATGTGCGGGTTAGGTTGATTGGCCATGCTAAATTACTCCTTAATGTCAGGGGGATTAGCAGGGTAAATACGTGGGGTTATAGGGATAGGGCCTGGGTGGGATTGTTGTCAGTGCAGGCTCGATGGGCTGAATGGCCTCCTTCAGCACTGTAGGGATTCTATACTTTTTCCGTGAATGTCACCAACTCTGTGGGACTTCTCTGATTAGTTCCCCAGGAAACGTGAGACAAACAAATCCTACCCTAACCCCTGGGTAACTGGAGCTGAACCACACCCCCTCCCCCCGCAAACACCGATTCCGTCCCTTTAACACCTCAAAGCTTATCCTCATATACTCCAACACCACCCCAAATACCCCTGAATCTTCGTCTGCCAACCCACACGTTCTATTCACTTACTCACTCTCAAACGTCCACACTGGACATTTAAACTTATCAAATGGCAGCTGGAAAAGGAGGCTGGTCCTGTCTTCCTCCAACACTACAGTGCTGGCGTGGAGCTATCGGACGGATGCTTCACTCCTCCTTTCTGGAGGAGCTTGGCTTGAAAGTCCTGGCAAGTAACGTGGGGCAGTGTGTAGGCGTGAAAAATTGAGTGGAGAGGTAATCTGGCAATGACTGCCGCTCTGCAGAAGGTTCCAGACAATTGTTTTGCCTCATGCATAGGGAACAGTCACTCGAGTAAGATGTCTATCAACGTCCATTGAACTATACCTCAGCTGAACATAATGAGATAAGGAGTTGGGGCAGGATTATGCCAGTCAGCCCCACAAGCATGCCCTGCCATTCTATACAATCATGGCTAATCTTCTGCCACAACTCCACCTACCTGCCCACTCTCCATATCGTTCGATTACCTCATATTGAAAGTCCATTGATCACAATGTTAAATATACTCGACAATCGACAACTCTCTGATCCAAAGTGAAGACATTTCTCTTCACCTCAATTCTAAGTGATCGCCATTTGCTACTTTGAGACAATCCCCAGCCAACAAAAACAACCTTGCAGGTGTCTACCCTGTCAAGCCCCTTCAGAATCTAATTTATTTCAATCAGATTATACATACAAATTAGTTAGTCATATAAAAGGTTAATGTTAAGTATGTAAATATATGGTCTACATCACCAGTGTCGAATGGTCACATAACAGAGCATGGCGAGAGATAATTCTATGTAGAGTCTGGTGTCTGTATTGTATATACGAACATGAAATAGGAGCAGAAGGAGGCCATTTGGGGCATAGCGGTATTGTCACTGAACTAGTGATCCAAGGTAATGCTCTGGGGACCTGGGTTCAAATCCCACCACGGCAGATGTTGAAATTTGAATTCAATAAAAATCTGGAATTAAAAAGTCTAATGATGACATGAAACCATTGTCGATTGTCGTAAAAATCCATCTGGTTCATTAATGTCCTTTAGGGAAGGAAATCTGCTTCCTTATCTGGTCTGGTCTACATGTGACTCCAGGGCCACAGCAATGTGGTGGACTCTTAAGTGGCCTCGGGTCTTAAATGCCCTCAGGGATGGGCAATAAATGTTGGTCCAGCCAGCGACACTCATGTCCCATGAACGAAGTTTTTAAAAATTGGCCTCTTGAACCTGTTCGCCATTCAATAAGACCATGGCTGATCTAGTAGCTTTGAGTTCCACATTCCCACCTATCCCAACAACCTCTGACTCCCTTGAATAACATTAAATCAATAAAAGATAGAGTTTACCAACAGCAATATCGGCAAGTTCAGATCACGATCAGCCCAATCAAAGAGCCACAATGATAATAACAGAGAGTTGGGTCTTTCCACTTATCCTTCAGGGGGAATTCGACATATTAACTAATTAACTCACTCACCAACCAACTAATGACGCCTCTTTAGGGAGGTGATGGCCTAGTGGTATTATCACTATACTATTAATCCAGAAACTCAGCTAATGCTTTGGGAACATGGGTTCGAATCCCGCCACGGCAGATGGTGGAATTTGAATTCAATAAAAAAAAAATCTGGAATTAAGAATCTACTGATGACCATGAAACCCATTGTCGATTGTTGGAAAAACCCATTTGGTTCACCAAAATCCTTTAGGGGAGGAAATCTGCCATCCTTACCTGATCTGGCCTACATGTGACTCCAGACCCACAGCAATGTGGTTGACGCTCAACTGCCCTCGAACAGCTAGGGATGGGCAAAAAACGCTGGCCAGCCAGTGACGCCCATGCCCCATGAATGAATAATTTAAAAAATCTTCTAAACTCCAGATGTGTGAAGGTTCAATTTATTCAGCCTCTCATCAAAGGAAAACCAGAGATGAAATGAAAAGTAAATTTATTTTTGTTAAAGGGGCAGCAACCATTTCCAATAAAGCGGTTAACTCTTGCTGTGTTTATCAAAGGACACAACCAATTCTTTGCACCATTTTTAAAAATGGAGATTGGAGGTTGCAGTAGCGTACCCCTTTAAGGGGTGAGCTCGCGGAGGGTCATGTGAACCATTTGGCCAATCGGATTGGAGTGTGTGAATCCTCGGGGGGGGTGGGGGAGGGAGGCGTGGGTTTCCTTTATAGTTAGGTGTCTGGAGTCATGGAGTGCGGTAGCCTTTATATCACTCTCTGTACACAGCCATTTACCTTAATAAGCCGTTCATTCAGTAATCTACTTGGTGATTGCCCATCTTTGGAAGATACTACATAGATTGGTTCTGCTTTTGTCTCTCCAGTTATCAACACAATGAACTGTTCAGCTTGGCCAGGCTGGTGTAGAGACACAGATTGGAAGCCAAAGATCCCGTCACAGGAAGGGAATGAGAATCTTCTGGATTAAATATCCAACTGTGTCTGTTTGTTAATTCATTCAATGGATTTGGATGTTAGTGGCACTAGCAGCAAGGCCAGTACTTATTGCTTATCCTGAATTGTCCCAAGGTGGTGGTGATAGGCCTTCCTTGAAGCACTACAAGCTTGAAACAATGTAGTGATCTGCTACACCACTTCAAAGGGCAGGTAACTGGTCTGGCCAATGTAGTTGACTTTTTAAGTACAACAGCTTCCCTTCCCTAAGGGACATGAATGAACCAGCTGAGTTTTTACAACCATCCAAGATTTTCACAGCAACTTTTATTGGAACCAGATTTTTATTGGCAGGTATAAATTTAATTGAATCCAAAAGCATAAACTGTCACCGTTGGCTCCAAGCCCATAGAACAGAATCTTACTGCCTTTGAAAATATCCTTCCATCAAGGACAAATGCAAATCCCCTTCCCAATGGTCAGTGAGACCACCGCCCCCCCCCCCCCCGTCACGAATCACTCCCCCCATCCCTGCACCTCCCACCAAACACCAATCATCTATGGCATACATCTTCCTCTGATTGGCTGCCGCCAGTCAAGGTCAGAGTGAGTTTCCGAGACTGTTGATCCAATAGGAGAGCCGGCAGCCCTACCAGGAGAGATGAAGGAGTGCGAGAAGGTGCCTCAAGACAGACAGACACTCAGCGCATGCAACATCACATGATAGGAGCCCAATCTGGTAGGCCCTTGGTGCAGAGGGCAAGCCTCTCCAGTATATTGGTTTGGGGCATGGGTGTGACCTCACTCGCCTGTGGCCTCAGTTTCCAATTGCCTCCCTACCTGCCACTGGGCTACTGGGCTCCACACTCTGGGGGAGCTTGCTCTGCTGCCAATCTTTTTGGCAAATCCAGTAAACTAAATCAAATAAACTGAGGTACACAGTAAAAGGGGCAGTCCTTTAAAAGTGTGGGCAGGGGTGGGGGGGGGGGGGGGGGGGGGGGGAGAGGGGGAGGGGGAGGGGAAGAAAACCACCAGAAACAAAACATCAAGTGTAAAGGATATTTAAAACATCAAGCCAAAATGTGATTAAGAGGTCAGTAATACACCCCAGTCCCTGCGGGGCCAACGGGGACAGAAGGCCTCAACATCGCCCGCGGACTCCACATGTTCCCTCTCCAGAGACACCCGGCCGCGAATGTAGCTGTGGTAGAGTGGCAGACAGTCGGCTGGACGACCCCCTTGGTCGCCCGCTGCCTGGACCTGTTAATGGCAAGTTTGGCCAGGCCCAGGTTCATGAGGAGGGCCTCCCTCCCCCACCCCCCTCCGCACTGAGTGCCCATAGATCAGGAGGGTGGGGCAAACAAAATATTAATAAAAGGTTCTTAGGATAACGAAAAAAGGAGTGCAGCGTAAGACGATTAACGTAGATGTGGTCCACGGACTCCACAAGACCACAAAAAGGAGCCCGTGAACTGGTGCAATTTTCAGTTGTATGGTACTGCTGCGTGCCACCCTCCACCCATCTGTTCTGCTGCCAGGAAGATCCAGATGGTGTCCTCCACATCCTCCTAATTATCCTCAGAATTGGCCATTATTGACTACCTGGAACTGCCGGGCGGCCATTCCCAGTGTCATCCTGCCTAAAGTCAGGAATGCATTGGACCACTCACTTAGTTTAACCATTCCTTGTTTCACCTCAGCCCTGTCTCTGCAGAGCTCTCAATATTCAGCCCATGTTGTTTGGATTAAGTCCAAGCGAATGGATTACTAGTCCAGTAACAAAGCCACAACACCAGCATATCACTTCACCATGTTTGGAAAAGGTCTGGGAAGAGTCCATTGAATCCTAAAGTGCAGAAGGAGGTAATTCGGCCCATCGGGCCTGCGCCAACCACAATCCCACCCAGACACTATCCCCATAACCCCGTGCATTCATTCTAACAAGTCCCCCTGACACTAAGGGGCAATTTAGCATGGCCAATCTACCTAATCTTTGGACTGTGGGATGAAACCGGGGCACCCGGGGGAAACCCACGCAGACATGGGGAGAACATGCAGACTCCGCACAGACAGTAACCTAAGCCGGGAAACGAATCCAGGTCCCTGGCGCTGTGGGGCAGCAGTGCTAACCACTCCTTACGCAGGTTCCTGCTTCTGCCATGGCCATCCTTATATAACAAGCACTTTGGGATGTCATATGGAAAATTAACGGGATGTGGACATCGCTGGCTGAGACACCATTTGTCACCTATCCCTCATTTCCCTTAAACTGAGTGGCTTGCTAAGTTTATTTATTAGTGTCACAAGTTGGCTTACCTTAACACTGCAATGAAGTTACTGTGAAAATCCCCTAGCTGCCACACTCTGGCGCCTGTTCGGGTACACTGAGGGGGAATTTAGCACGGCCAATGTACCTAACCAGCACATCTTTTGGATTGTGGGGGTAAACTGGAGCACCCGGAGGAAACGCACGCAGCTACGGGGAGAACATGAAGACTCCGCACAGAGTGACCCAAGCCCGGGATCGAACCCTGGCCCCTGGCGCTTTGAGGCAGCAGTGCTCACCACTGTGCCACAGAGGGCAGTTAAGAGTCACCCACACTGAAAGGTAATATACAAGTGCAAAGTTTTTTTGGCAGAGCCAAAGAGAAAGTTTTATTTCTGGGAGTGGTGCCACGAGCAGAGCCTGCCTGAAAACACTCCAAAAGAGCTGTGGGCGTCTAATTCACTGCCTTAGAGAGAACTGGGTCTTGAGGCTAATGACGCACAACTCAGCAGTGAATTAAAGTTTTACAATCCAAAGGGGCTCCTGAAATTCTTACTCGTGCTGCTTTGATCCGTGACCTGGAGCCTTCTGTGGAATAGTTTGTGATTTGATGGAGTCTGCCGACAGGGACGAGGTGGCAGAGGAGGGTATTGAAGGGAGTTGCTGAGTGAGACACAAGGAGAAAAATAAACAATGCCCGAATCATTCATCTGACCCTCTCGGTAATTGAATATTACCTAAAGCCTGTCGATTCTCCTTTAACCAAAGAGAATAGTTGGACATTACAGCTCGTTACTTCACAGGGAAATCCTGTGCACAGTTCCTGTTCAAACTATTAATATGGAACTGAGTGTCATCATCATTACATGAATCCTGCAGAGACACACTAGCGGCAGGGTGACACAGTGGTTAGCACTGCAGCCTCGCAGCGCCAGGGACCCAGGTTCAATTCCCAGATTGGGGCACTGTCTGTGTGGAGTTTGCACGTTCTCCCCGTGTCTGCGTGGGTTTCCTCCCACAGTCCAAAAATGTGCAGGTTAGGTGCATTGGCCATGCTAAATGCTCCCTCAGTGTTACCCGAATAGGCGCTGGAGTGTGGCGACTAGGGGATTTTCACAGTAACTTCATTGCAGTGTTAATGTAAGCTGCTTGTGACACTAATAAATAAACAACACTAGGTACAGCATGTGGGGAATTCCACTTACCAGGCAGACGGATAAAGGATCCTGCAGAACTCCGGGCAACAATTATAGGAATTTGTAGGCAGCACAAAGGCGAAATTCCCTCTAGTTCGCTTTCTACAATCCTGGTAGCCACATGATAAAATACTAATGAAATTGTTGACTAATCAGAGCAATCACTCTCTTATCAAATCAGCCGCAACAAATGCCGGAATGAGGGGAGGGAAACCTGCCCAGAAATACTTGGGAACTATGAATCCGAAGCCAGGGGAAGGAAAGAATATTTATGGCCAGTTCGCTTTTAAGGTTCACTTTTGAAATATGATCCAGAACAAAGCAGCCCGCTTGATTGGCACCCCATTCACCACGTTAAACATTCCCTCCCTCCATCACCGACGCACAGTGGCCACATTGTGTACCATCTACAAGATGCTCTGCAGCCAATGTTCCTTCGACAGCATCTTCAAAACCCACAACCTCCACCAGCCAGAAGGACAAGGGCAACAGAAGCACGGGAACACCACCACCTGCAAGTTCCTCGCCAAGCCATACACCATCTCTGATTTGGAACTGTATCACCATTCGGTCAAAATCCTGAAACTTTCACCGTAACAGCACTGTGGGTGTACCTGCATCGCATAGACTGCAGCGGTTCAAGATGGTGGATCGCCACCATCGCCTCAGGGGCAATTAAGGATGGGCAATAAATGCCATCCCAGCCAGTGGCACCACAACCCATGAAAGAATAACCTCTGTTCTAACATCGGAAACACAGCCATCAATTTAAGCTCAGTAAGATCCCACAAACGGCAACAAAATAACTACCAGATTATCTGTTTAAGGGATGTTGGTTGAAAGATAAATATTGGCACGGACATAAGGAAACCTCCCAGATTCTCTTCAAAATAATGGATCCTTTTTTGTCCACCAGAGAGGGCAGAATGACTATGTTTAAATGCTTCATCTGAAAGATGATGCTGAGTATCACAAATGAGCTAGTTGCCATCCAAAATATTCATCATCCATTTTACAATTCCCAAACGTGAACAGATACCAGACACGACTGGATCTTCCATTTTCGACAACTACCTAGCCAGGTGCCTCCTGAAGCTGCCAACACCATCCAATATTTAGGATCCCATAAAGATTCACTCAACAAATGCAGTATTAAACCATTCAGAGCAGGAGACCAGTGATTGTCCAGTCAGTGTGTCTGTGTCACACGAGAGGGCTCCTCACCAGTGATAAGGAAAGGCATGGAAATAGCAAAGTAGCAAGTCTCTAGCCAAAGTTACGGTGGAAAGTGGGACCTAACAGAATAATAGGAGAGGTAGCAGGCTTCATCAGAAGTTTTAGCTGTGGACAATTGTAATGGCTGAACTTTTCACCCAGTTCATAGAATCCCGACAGTGAAGAAAGAGGCCATTCGGCCCATCGATTCTGCACTGACTCTCCAAAAGAACATCCCACGCAGGCCCTCCCCTCTGCCCTATCCCCGTAATCCTGCACATTCACCATGGATAATCTATCTAATCTATACATCTTGGGACACGAAGGAACAATTTTGCATGGCCAATCCACCTAACCTCCACATTTTGGACTGTGGGCGGAAACTGGAGCACTTGGGAGGAAACCCACGGAGACACGAAGAGAAAGTGCAGACTCCACATAGACAGTGACCCAAGTTCAGAATCGAACCCATGTCCCTGGTACTGTGAAGCTGTGGTGCTAACCACTGTGCCATGGTTGGGACCAACTGATATAACAGAAGAACTTAAAACCATCTTGTAGTTTGGTGCTTCACTATATGGCGAATTTGCCAAGTGGACTATCAGATGAACGTCTATTGTTTTATTTAAACCATCTTGCGAAGTCAAGACTAGCAAGTCTGTAGCCAGCTGGTAACCATAGCAGCATTTGAAAGGAGTTGTATAATTCCACCTAGACGCCTGCTTCCACCTAGACAACAAACAGTTCTTCCATGTCCCAAGATGTTTGTGGTCAGAGCCACAGACAGAGGCCAATGTCAATCATACCCCTCCCCACCACCCCGTCCCACCCCCACGAATTTCTTCCCTAAATTGCTCTCCAGCACCTTCTCAGCCAGCAGCCATTCTTCATCATGCTGCAACTTTCTTTAATCTTAATTGTATCTTTCAATGAAAGGCAAGGGTCAGAATAAAAGCCTATGTCTAGTATAATTGTATCGACAGAGGAGGGGCTCTACATGATAGGAAAGATATTGAGACTTCAGTCAGGGTACAATGTAGAATTACTGCCATTCTGCCTCGGAGGAAGAAAAAGAAAGACCAAAGACATTGTCCTCTCATTAGAAACATGCAAATTATGGGGCAATATGAAATTAATGATTACCAAAGGCTAGCCAGAACTAGACGGTTTCTAGTAGTTGCAGGTTCAAGTACAAGGGGTCAAAGATTAAATTTAAGAGATTTAGAACATGAGTGCAAAAGAAACTCTTTGGAAGGTGCTGAAAATCACTTCCAGTGTTAATGGCTGAGGAAATGACGACATGAATTTGTCAGCCTTTGTTCTGCTGGTCACCATGTCGCCTGTGTCAAAGGGTCATGCGTTCAACTTTCACCCCAAGCTGACGCGTCAGTGCTTCATTTCCTCTCAGGTGGATGTCAAAGGGTTATGCATTCAACTCTATTCAAAGAAGAGGGGTGGCATTGCCCAGTGTCCCGGACAGCATTTATCCCTCAAAAAGGAGTTAACACAAATTACCCGGCTAATTACTTCAATGCTGTTTGTGCAGCCTTGGGCCTTGCTGCGTGTGCAACATGGCTGCCACTTTTTTCTTACATTGCAACAGTGACTACACTTCAAGGGCGGGATTTTCCGGCTGGGCTTGCCCCAAGACCGGAAAATCCCGCCTGAGGTCAACGGACCTTTGCACGGTTCGTGTCCCGCCGGCTACGATTCCTGTGGCGGGCGGGGCGGGAAAATTCTGCACAAAAAGTACTTTGGGAAAAGAGGCAGGATGAATTAAGTGCTATGCAAATGCAACCTCTTTCCAGGTCAACATTCATGAATAGGTTAGATAGGTGGATGAAGAAAAAATAGAATTGTCGGGATACGGGGTGTGATTAAAACTACTTGCTGACATGGATGGTATTAGCCAACAGAGACTGGTCAGGTTGCATCATTGGTCTCAGTATGTCATTTCTGTGTCTGCAGGTTTTAGTGCGGCAGTGCAAAGTAGGCTGGGGTACAGGATTCCTTACATCGTTTAAGTCGCACAAGTTGTTAGACTTTGTGTCCTATTGAATTTAAAAATTGGCAAGTCATGTTGACGCTTTATAGAACCTTAGTTAGGCCGCACTTGGAATAGTGTTCAATTCAGGTCGCCACACTACCAGAAGGATGTGGAGGCTTTGGAGAGGGTACAGAAAAGATTTACCAGGATATTGCCTGGTATGGAGGGCATTAGCTATGAGGAGAGGTTGGAGAAACTTGGTTTGTTCTCCCTGGAATGATGGAGGTTAAGGGGCGACTTGATAGAAGTCTACAGGATTATGAGGGGCATGGACAGAGTGGATAGTCAGAAGCTTTTTCCCAGGGTGGAAGAGTCAATTACTAGGGGGCGCAGGTTTAAGGTGCGAGGGGCAAGGTTTAAAGGAGATGTACGAGGCAAGTTTTTTTTTTACACAGAGGGTGGTGGGTGCCTGGAACTCACTGCCGGGGGAGGTAATGGAAGCGGATACGATAGTGACTTTTAACATGAATAGGATGGGAATGGAGGGATATGGTCCCCAGAGGGGTAGGGGGTTTTAGTTCAGTTGGGCAGCATGGTCAGTGCAGGCTTGGAGGGCCGAAGGGCCTGTTCCTGTGCTGTAATTTTCTTTGTTCTATCTGAAGAGCTGAATTCCTTTGCAACAGTCTGCAAACGCAGAGGAGCCAAGTGAGGACAGCACCACATGCGCGTCTGCTGCCCTGCAACACAATGTTACACTCATCAGGCAGTGATCGCATGGTGCTGCAATGCTGAGGAAATGTCTGGAAGGGGCATGTCATCACTGGCCGACAAGTTCAATTCCCCAACCGCAGGGCCTTGGCAGTGACTTCACTTCATCTGCAAGTTCTTGTATTTGGACATTGACTTCATCAACTGCATTAACACGATACCGATCACTAATCTCACTGACTAATCGTTGATGTTATGAAGCCCTTTGGCTGCGTTATTCTCGGGAAGAGAGAAATTTTCTGATTTCATTTGGGAGCTGACTCAGACAGAACGTGTCAAAAATCTGCTCACACATCAGGCAGGTGTGCCTGGCCCAGTTTCTGGTTTGCATTCACAGCAGGCGATGCTTCCTGCTGGGACTGTGATGGTTGAAGTTTTTCCATTAGGCGCCCACTCCAGACCTAGTGGCCGAACCTGACTGAACTCTGGTTCAAAATAAAAATGACCCTGGCAGGAACTCTCATTATACCACAGGCCTCTGTCATCCCCATATCATCTAATTAAAGCCAATAACACACATTCCACTGAAACAAACAAACAAAGCAAACACAAACTGTAGACATCAGAAAATATGAGAAACCCTCAGTAAGTCCAGCAGCATTTCTGGAGTAAGGAACAGAGGGGGTAACATGTCGCTGTGTGGACCTAAAGCTCAGCCTTGTTAAAGGGCTTGCAGCAATAAGGGCAACTCCTCTTTGTGACACCGAGGATGGGTTTCCAGTGTCTCTTATTTCATATTCAAATGAGAGCAAACGTCCTCAATGTTTATCCCATTCTGGTGGTATAACTTTTTTTATACAAGTTTATTTATTAGTGTCACAAGTAGGAAGTGAAAATCTGCTAGTCGCCACACTCTGGCGCCTGTTCGGGTACACCGAGGGAGAATTTAGCATGGCCAATGCACTTAACCAGCACGCTTTTCGGACTCTGGGAGGAAACCGGAACACCCGGAGGAAACTCATGCAGACACGGGGAGAACGTGCAGACTCCGCACAGACAGTGACCCAAGCCGGGAATCGAACCCGGATCCCTGGCGCTGTGAGGCAGCAGTGCTAACCACTGTGCCACCGTGCCGCCCTTGACAGAAACCCCTCTTACTGGCATAGGGGGAGGATTCTGTCAAAGGAGCAGGAGGCTCGTTTTCATTCCTGACCCGCTCTCTTGCCGGAGGAAGTTGCCGTTGTCTCTTTGTTCCTGCTCTCTTGCAGGCACTGCCAGTTGGGAATATCTCACCAATGAACCTGGCCTTCTACAGAATCTAGAAGATAACACAGCAGCTGGGCACCCGACCATGGAAGCTGGCGAATCACACCTGCCTGTCTTTGTCCTCACTCAACATCCACATCTGTGGGTGGTTTCCAGCAGGGGTGCGGTTTCTCCCTGCCTGCTTCTTCCACGGCCATTCGTCCAACCACCTTACTGGAGATCGGTTAACTCCAGGTTAATCTGTAGTCGATGTGGAGAACCTGCAGCTTGTTTAGCCGCGACGTTTTTAATTTAAGGGCTTTTCAGTTCTTTAGCTGAACCTCATCTCAGACAAATAGAAACAAGCCCACGTCAATACCAGAAACAATCAAAACATAGGATAGGTGGAGGCCATTCAGCCCCTTGAGCCTGCTCTGCTATTCAACAAGATCATGGCTGATATGCTGTCCTGGACTATATACCCAATGTTGGCCCATACTCCTTAATACCTTAACTTAACAGAAATCTACTAATCTCATATTTGAAATTGACCCGATCACAACTGCTGTTTGCAGACAGTTCTAACTTTGACCACCCTTCGCATGCAAGATGTTTCTTAACTTCACTTTGAAAAATCTGCCTCTAATTTTTAGAGTATGCCACCAAGTTCTACATTCCCCAGCTAGCAGAAATAGTTTCTCTCTCTCTAGCCTATCAGTTCCCCTTAATATGTTCAAAACGTCAATTATAATCAACCCTTAACTTTGCAAAATCCCAGAGGACATCACCCAATTTTGTGAAGGCTCTCCTGGCAATTTAACATCCGGGAGTCCAGGTATTGTTCCAGTGAATCTACACTGCACTCCCTCAAAGGCCAATCGCCTTCCTAAGATCTGGTGCCCAGATCTGAACATGGTATTCCACGTGTGGCCTAACCTGGTTTGGTATAGCTGTTGCAGGACATCTACTCCCTTTGTATTCTGGTCCTCAAGATTCAAAAGTTAGCATTCTGTTAACCTTTTGATCATCTTTTGGTTCTGTCCATGATATTTTAATGATCGGTGTACCCAGGTCTCTTGGCCCTCCTCCAGAATCAGAAAAGGCCAAGATTTAGTCTTCTCATTTAGTGATACGGAGGCAGAATGATGGCAAACCGATGCCTCCGACATTCTTCACCAGCCCTGTCAGGCTGGAGTGGAGACTGAAGCAAAGCGGTTGCTGACCCAAGATGGGGAAATACACAGCAAGGTAGACGCAGACGAGAACCGAAGCTTCTCCACCGAGACCTCACATCAATCCCGACTGCTTCAGAATCATTTCAAATCTTTTGCCCCCACCATCGGTGGGACAAAAACAAAACCGTGAAGTCAAATTCAAGAAGAAAATATGTCATGAATCACCCAGCGGAGAAGGAGGCCATTTGGCCCATTGTGCTCATGCCAGCTCTTTTTTAAAAAAGTCAATTAGTTCCACTTGCCTTCTCTTTTCCCAGGGTAATATATCCAATGCAACTTTGTAAGTTATTACTGATCTGCTTCCACCACATCTTCAGGCTATGCATTCCAGATCAAAAACATTTCTATCCCCCCACTGTTTGATCGATTGATGGGAAATGGAAAACCTTTCATTCCATATCAACAGCAGATTGAGTTTAGTCAGAGAAAATCCCTCCCTACATTGTGTCAGTATTATGCCTCAGCTCCAACCCTTACTGCACTTGTGTGGAAGTTCTCCAAATATCATAAGACATAGGAGCAGCATTAGGCCACTTGGCCCATCGAGTCTGCTCCGCCATTCAATCATGGCTGATATTTTTCTCGTCCCCATTCTCCTGCCTTTTCCCCCATAACCCCTGACCCCTTTATTAATCAAGAACCAATCTATCTCTGTCTTAAAGGCACTCAATCACCTGGCCTCCACAGCCTTCTGTGGCAAAGAGTTTCACAGATTCACCACTCTCTGGCTGAAGAAATTCCTCCTCATCTCTGTTTTAAAGGATCGTCCCTTCAGCCTGAGGTTGTGCCCTCTGGTTCTAGTTTTTCCTACCAGTGGAAACATCCTCCCCACGTCCACTCTATCCAGGCCTCGCAGTATTCTGTAAGTTTCAATAAGATCCCCCCTCATCCTTCTAAACTCCAACGAGTACAGACCCAGAGTCCTCAATTGTTCCTCATACGACAAGCTCTTCATTCCAGGGATCATTCTTGTGAACCTCCTCTGGACCCTTTCCAAGGCCAGCACATCCTTCTTTAGATATGGGGCCCAAAACTGTTCACAATACTCCAAATGGGGTCTGACCAGGGCCTTATGCAGCCTCAGAAATACGTCCCTACTATCAAGTGGACTTTACAACTAAATAATGCAGTTAAATGATCCAATCAGCTGTTGGCCGAGAGATAAATATTGGCCAGGACTCTGGGGAGAACTCCCCTGCTCACCTTCAGATTGGAGCACGGGATCTTCAACATCCACCCGAGAGAGCAGACGGAACATCTCAGCTGAATTATGGCACTTTGACAGTACCACAGAGTGTCTGCCTGGATTATGTACTCAAAGTCTTTGGATTGGGCCTTGGACACTGAGCTAGAGGAGAGAGTGCAAAGCTGATCCACATGCGGCTAACAGTGACCTTGCATCCACCTTGAAGAGGGCTCAACAAAGATTGTGCTGCGACCAACGTAGATGCACCTTTTATCCGGTGAGAGGTACGGACTTCCGAGTAGAGGAAAGAAAAACACCACACCGGTGCAGTGACGTTTGCTTGAAGTTGGGCGGCACAGTGGCAATTACTGCTGCCTCACAGCACCAGGGACCTGGGCTCGATTCCTGTCTTGGATCACTGTCTGTGTGGAGTTTGCACATTCTCCTGTGTCTGTGTAGGTTTCCTCCGGGTGCTCCGGTTTCGTCCCACAATCCAAAGATGTGCGGGTTAGGTGGATTGGCCATGTTAAATTGCCTCCTAGTTTTAGGGGGACTAGCTCGGGTAAATACATAAGGTTATGGGAATAGGGCCTGGGTGGGATTGTGGTCGGTGCAGCCTCGATGGGCCGAATGGCCTCCTTCTGCACTGCAGGATTCTATGATTCGGGCAGCATAGTAGCACAGTGGTTAGCACTGCTGCTTCACAGCTCCAGGGACCTAGGTTCGATTCCCGGCTTGGGTCACTGTGTGTGTGGAGTTTGCACATTCTCCTGGTGTCTGCGTGGGTCTCCTCCGGATGCTCCGGTTTCCTCCCACAGTCCAAAGATGTGCGGGTTAGGTTGATTGGCCATGCTAAACTTGCCCCTTAGTGTCCTGAGGTGTGTAGGTTAGAGGGATTAGCGGGTAAATATGTAGGGATATGGGGGTAAGGCCTGGGTGGGATTGTGGTCGGTGCAGACTCAATGGGCCAAATGGCCTCTTTCTGGACTGTAGGGTTTCTATGATTTCTATGATTCTAAGTTGTGCCTTAGCTCTGTTATTGGGAAGAAAACTTCATTCTGTAAGTGGTGCGCACTGTACTTGTCGGGGATTACTTTACATCGACAGTCAGTGTCGAAAATCAGTAGTGTTTTGTGGTGAGGTTGACGTGTTGTCAATGTGATTGAAGCAATAATAATATGGCGTGCAGGCTTTCAGTTTGCCGCTTCCTCTCTCTCTCTCTCACATTTGTAGATTGGCCTGGGAAGGATCAGACAAACATCAATGCACAAGAAGCATTCTTTCAGCATCCCAACCTCTCACCAGGCCCCAGCTCAGCAAATCACTCCTTGGACCCCAGTTATCTGATCAAACCTCAATACATTCTCTAAAATGTATGTATCTCCCTGGGAAATGCTAACACGATGCTATGTTGCCAGGTTGCAGCTGTACTGTCCCCCAGTGTCTTGCACAGGTCACTTACCAGAATGTCAATAAAAGCAATTAAAAATACTTTGGGAATGCAGGGGTATGCGACTTAAAACCATAACTGTTCCTTCTAAAATTGCTGAGAATTTTGTTAAACGTCGAGCAAATCGCAGTGACACAATTAGAAAAGAACTCCACATTGGAGTCACTCAGATGGGAACCATGTATTAGCCCTGTTGTGGGTGGATTAGAGGTTTATAGGAATGATACCTAGGCTTAAAGGGTGCAAAGACTGGCTGTATTAACTTGGCTCCTTCTCACCTGAAGTCAGAAGATTAAGGGCTGATCTAATCAAGATGTCCACAATGAGAAAAAGATGCAGTAGAAACAAGAAACAATTTCTTCTGCTGGGATAGATGTAATCTATCACATTAAAACTAGATCCCGTCTGGCCGGAGGTCAAATCAGGAAGGATTTTTTTCCCGCACGAATAAAGTGAAAATCTGGAACTCTCTCCTCAAACTTCACTGGCTGGGGGCCAATTCAAATCTTCAAGGCTGGGGACAGGAAATTTTTCCAAGGGTGTCACAGGGTATGATCAAATGCTTTAACTTTAAAGTGGATTTATTAGTGTCACAAGTAGGCCTACATTAACACTGCAATGAAGTTACTGCGAGAATCCCCTAGTCGCCACACTCCGATGCCTGTTCAGGTACACTGAGGGAGAATTTATCATGGCCAATGCACCTAACCAGCACGGACTGTGGGAGGAAACCGGAGCACCCGGAGGAAACCCATACAGACACGGGGAGAACGTGCAGACTCCGCACAGTGACCCAAGCTGGGAATCGAACCTGGGATTGTGAGGCTGCAATGCCAACCACTGTGCCACCCCTAATTGGTATTTGAGATGTAGATCAACCATGATCTAACCGAATTGTGGAATAAGATCACAGGGTTGAATGGTCTCTTCCCGTGTTGAGCCGGACTATTGGGCTCCGTCATTAGTGCCTTGGACCAGAATGTGACAGAACAATTAGAGGTGGCCCATTGGGTTATTCACCCTTAGCAACTGCAAACAGACTGCTCATTCAGACACACGCATTCAGGGCAGGTTACCCTCGTAACGATAGCCATAAGTCAAGATAAACACGGCAAACATATAAATATAACTTTGCAGCATTCCTTAGTATCTCACTCCGAGGTTTGGGAAGAAATCCTTACTACACAGTCTGGAATGATTTTTTAGAAGCAACTGTCATATTGCAGGATTTGGGATCATTTTTCCACAGAAAGGATTGGGAAAAGAGTTGTATTTTATAAAGTTGTGGTTTTAAAGCAAATGTCCATATAGCTTTCTTTAAAAAAACTTGAGCAAAGAGGTGACTAAGAAGCTAATGGTAAACCATTGGGATGGTTTCAGCAAGACTGATACACAGAGACAATACACTAGCCCGTCTGGATCACGCCCATTGTGGGGGGCAGTCTCTGGAGCCGGTCACTCAGCAGGAATTGTCTGTACAGGCTAATGCGCGTTATCACACACGAGGCTTGAGAAGCTCAGGAAATAAAGGCTTTTATTTGCTGTAACAATGCAGCTACTAATTATATACACGATCCCAGACTGAGGGGTCCCAGACAGAGCAGAGACCTTTATACCTCTCCCAGGAGGCGGAACCCGGAGCCCGATTGGGATGTACCACAATAACTATAATACAAGGTGTAACAGCCCAACCCTAACCCCAACAGCAACAAATAGAACAACCCATCCCTAACCCCAACAGCAACATATATACATACTTGTAGTACTGGCCAGACCCTGGCTCAGTACTATCTAGTGGGAACCAACGATGGTTCACCACACAGGCTCACTCCACTGATTACGACAAAATAAAGACTCTGGAATTATCACAAAACTCTGCAGACTAGAGAAATTCACTCCAGTTTTTTTCAGCGAGCGACCCCATGCAATTTTCCCACGCTTTGTCAACATTTTTGGTGTGGAGATGCCGGCGTTGGACTGGGGTGGGCACAGTAAGAAGTCTCACAACACCAGGTTAAAGTCCAACAGGTTTATTTGGTATCATGAGCTTCCGGAGTCTCAGGCTCCATCATCCACTCACCTGATGGAGCGAGACTCTGAAAGTTTGTGCTGCCAAATAAACCTGTTGGACTTTAACCCGGTGTTGTGAGACTTCTTACAACATTTTTGGTAGCAGAGAGTTTCACGCTTGGGGGGTGGTGGGGGCGGGTGGTGAAGGAGCTCCAGTTTTCAGACTTTTGTGACGCTTTAGAATTTTTAGGGGGGAAATTCTGCCCACTGTGTACAAGTCTACACGGTATATGGGTCACCTGTCAACACCCCCCCCCCCCACAAACCCACCCATAGACACCCCTGATCACCAGCTCCCTACAGACACCCCCAAGACACCCTCCATAGTGCCCCTCCATCATTGGCACCAACTCCCACCCTCTAATACAGAGTTTCCCCCTTCTTTCCCTTCCTACCCACCCCCCTCCAGTCTGGTTCTGCCCACATCTAACCCTCCCCTGTGAGGCCCCGCCCCCTTGGCACTGCCCAGTTTCCCACTGGTGAGGTCGGAAAGCCAAGTGAGCCCGGACAATAGCATCAGGAGCTCGCTAAACATATTTAAATCAGGATATAAATATTTAAATCAGCTCGCGCCCTTCCCTGACGCGAGGCTGATCACGTCACAGGAGTGGCACTGGAAGATCGCCACCTGCCAGGCGCAAATCTGATTTTTTGGTTCCCTTTCAAATTTTGCAACCCCGATTTCAAATGATATCTCATCCAGTCTCAGAAAGACAGGATTTAGGAAATTAATGGAAAGTTATTCTGTTCACGTAAATCAAGGTGACCTAGATTTTGTATCATGCTGCAAAATTATTAACCATTGCTCTTTATGTTCACTTACCGCCAGATTAAACCACTTAATGTTTCATTTTGGCCTTATCTTACTAAAGTTGACAATCCAAAGCACAAATGAGGACATGTGTGACATGCTTTCTATTCAATTTATATGTAAAGGAAGACACATTGTTCGACTGCCTGGACTATCATGTCAATAGATACTGCGCATTGTGAGTTAACTAAGGAGCATAACATTGGATCGACTTATAGGAGTGACACTGAATTAGAGATGGTATCCACAGCAACACAAACTTATTGCTGGTACTTCTAATGGTATCACAAGTAGGCTTACATTAACACTGCAATGAAGTTACTGTGAAAATCCCCTAGTGGCCACATTCTGGCACCTGTTCAGATACACCGAGGGAAAATTTAGCATGGCCAATGCACCTAACCAGCGCGTCTTTCGGACTGTGGGAGGAAACCGGAGCACCCGGAGGAAACTCACGCAGACATGGGGAGAACGTGCAAACTTCACACAGACCACCATCCGAGGCCGGAATTGAACCCGGGTCCTAAGTGCTGTGAGGCAGCAATGCTAACCACTGTGCCACCTCATGCTGCAGCACCCACCTAAAAGTCACATGTCCCTCATGCGTCCCAGAACAGTCATAGGAAAGGTAGTCTGTGACTGCATTAAGTGGAGATAGGCATTGAGTGAATCTCTTCTGGGTCTTTTGGCTAAGGTCAAGCATAGGATCAAGCCCAAGATCAGATGTAATGACTGTTCTTGGGTCTAGTATGTCTCTCTTGTGGGGACCATGTATTGGATTCAATTTGAATTGTTTTTTTGGAGCAAGCATTGAGATGGTTAAGGGCTTGCCTTGTCCACTCTGCACATTGGCTTTGTAACTTGCCGGAGTGTGGCAACTAGGGGATTTTCACACTTAACTTCATTGCAGTGTTAATGTAAGCCTACTTGTGACACTAATAAATAAACTTTAAAACCTTCCACGGGGTGGGGGAGGTGGAAGAGACTGGCTTGTTCTGAAAACCCTTCTTTGTGGAATTCCATTAATGTTACAACACAGAGCCTGACTTACTGTGTGCCAATGCTGATGTTCCAGGTGAGTCTCCACCCACCTTTGCTCATTTAACCTTCTATTTTAAGTAGCATTCCCCTAAAAGCATCAATGTTATTTGGCTCAAGTTCTGAGTAAAGAAATTTCTTCTGAATTCCCTTACGACTAACTCATTTTTAATGACCCTTATTTCCATCTCTCCAGCAAGCGGAAAGATTTTCCCCATGTCTTCCCCCATCAAACCCTTTCATAATCCCAATGACATCCGCAATAATTTGCTTACTTCCATCAATCTTCCCTTTTCGATAGAAAAGAACCCACACTTATTCATTCATTCCCAATGCAGCGCACCCTCAATTCTGACATTATCCTTGTAAATCTTCATTACACTGTGTCCAGTGCTCCTATACCCTTTTTATAATACAGGGACCTTCTGCACAGTACTCTAAATCTGATCTAAAACTAGGTTTTAAGTAACTTTAAATGCTGGGAAATCTCAGCGATGCTGTCAGACCTGCTGAGATTCTCCAGCATTTTCTGCTTTTGTTTCAAATTTCAGCATCCACAGGATTTTGCTTTTATTTAAAGGTAACTTTTTTCCTTTCTCGTCATCTAGAAATGAACCACACTGCTTTATTTCTATTGAATTTGGTGCCGTCAACTTGTATCGCTTCTTTTAATCTGTGAATATCTTTGAACCACAGCCCAAGTTAGACATATTTTCTAAGCAGAATATCATCCCATTATTCCTCCAACCGCCTCATACTTATATTCAAACTCTTTCTCCATTTACACATCCATTCTGCAAGTTTATTAATATCTTCATTAATTGTACGCAGCAGTCTCTCAGTATTAACCACACATGCCCCATAAATCTGCTATTATCCTTCTGATTCCACAGTCTAAATTATTTATGTAAATACTGAATCAAAAGAGAAGCCTGCCTGGCAACAAGAAAAAGTGGCTCGTGACAGTTCAGTAACTGAGCACCATTGGCAGAATGTTACTGTTGAGAAAGAAATAGTAGTGTCTTTTACAACCTCAGAATGGTTCAAAGTGCTTATCATAGAATCCCTACAGTGCGGAAGGAGGCCATTTGGCCCATCGAGCCTGCACCAACAGCAATCCCACCATGGCCCTATCCCCATAACCCCACGTGTTAAGGCTGCCAATCCCCAGCACTAAAGGGGCAATTTAGTATGGTCAACTAACCTAGCCCTTACATAGTTGGAGTGTGGGAGGAAACCAGAGCACCCAGAGGAAACCCACGCAGACACAGGGAGAACGTGCAAAGTCCACATTCGTTTTTATTTGTTCATGGATGTGGGCGCCACTGGCTGGGCCAGCATTTATTATCCATCCCCAAGGGCATTTAAGAGTCAATCACCTTGCTGTGGGTCTTGAGTTACATGTAGGCCAGACCGGGTAAGGGTGGCTGATTTCCTTCCCTAAAAGGGCATTAGTGAACCAGATGGGATGTTCTGACAATTGACAATGGCTGTAGGGTCATCATTCGACTTTTAATTCCAGATTTTTATTGAATTCAAATTTCACCATCTGTCATGGTGGGATCCGGGCTTGGGTCCCCAGAGCATTTCCCTGGGTATCTGGATTACTAGTCCAGTGATAATTACACCACTATACCACTGCCTCCCCTCCAGTCACCCGAGGCCGGCACAGAACCCGGCTCTCTGGCGAATGTGAGGCAGCAGCGCTAACCACTTTGCCGCCAGATTTTTGAACTTTAATCCAGCTGTAATACAGAAATGTGGCAGCCAATTTTCACACAGCAAATTCTCACGAATAGCAATGAGATCATGATAATAGGTATTGTGGGTCAATCCACAGCATGTGGACTGCAGCGATTCAAGAAGGCAGCTCACCACCACTTTCTCAAGGGCAACTAGAGATGGGCAATAAATGCTGATGTGGAGATGCTGGCGTTGGACTGGGGTAAACACAGTAAGAAGTCTAACAACACCAGGTCCAACAGGTTTATTTGGTAGCAAATCT
This sequence comes from Mustelus asterias, assembly GCF_964213995.1. Taxonomy (NCBI): domain Eukaryota; kingdom Metazoa; phylum Chordata; class Chondrichthyes; order Carcharhiniformes; family Triakidae; genus Mustelus; species Mustelus asterias. Next base: position 37,756,643 of record NC_135821.1, read on the forward strand.
CCACATCATGACTACCATGGACACTGCAAACTGCCGGCTCCAAGTGGAGAGGATCTCCAAGAAGATCACGCATATCGACCAGCACGCTCCAAAAGCTAGTGGCATTTGCTACCAAATAAACCTGTTGGACTTTAACCTGGTGTTGTTAGACTTCTTACAATAAATGCTGGCCAGCCAGCGATGCCCATGTCACACAAGTGAATAATTCTTTTTAAAAATTTATTTTTAGTGATGTTAGTTGAGGACTGGGCATCAGAGGAACTATCCCGATTCTTACGATAGCGCTGTGGGATCTTTCACAGCAACACAAGAGAGAAACTGTACTTTGGTTTAACAATGTCTCACCTGAAAGATAACTTGCAGGATTTTCTGGCCTCGCTCATCCCGAAACCGTAAAATCCTGTTCGAGGTCAATGGACCTTTCCAAGGTCTGATCCTCACCCGCTCCGATTCCCATGGCGGGCGAGACTGTAAAATTCCAACCAACACCTCCAACAGTGTAACCTTCCCTCAGCACTGCACTGAAATGTCATCCTGAATTGTGTGGCTAAGTCACTGGACTGGGATCTGAACCTGAACCCACAAATCTTCTGACTTAGAAGCGAGAGTGCTACCCACTGAGTCACGACAGACACCTGGCCAGTGCCAGGGTCCCAGTCTGGCTGTGCCAAGCTAGCACTGCCAAACTTTGGGCCTCTCTATAATGAAGCCTAGCATCCCTGGTAGGGATGTGTTCGGCACAACTTGTGGGCCGAAGGGCCTGTTTGTGCTGTAGTTTTTCTGTTTCTATTCACACAGATCACTTAAACCTCAAGGAGATCCAAGGCAGTGAATCAAACTGTATTTCTTGGCAGAAATGAAAACGGAAGGATGCGTCTGAGGAATTAGCAGTCTACTATCTCAAAGGAGTTACCCTGTTAAACATCTTATGTTCATTGTTTGGGTGTCTTTGAAGCAGTGCAATCATTCAGATGTTTGAATCCAGCTCAGTTCTGGCGGCCTGTGCTCACTTGGTCTCCTGGTTCCCTGCACTGATGAATTATGAAGGTAAGAAATTAAATATTTAAAACTCTTGAAAATGAGCTTAGTGAGTGCATCAGTGACAGATCAGTCACAAATTCATCTGAGTGTATCAATTTTACTACAATCCCTGTTATACGTACGTACCAATATGTACGCCAGCAACTACCCATTAGGGGCGGCATGGTGGCACAGTGGTTAAGCACTGCTGCTCACAGTGTCAGGGACCCAGGTTCGATTATTGGCTTGGGTCACTGTCTGTGTGGCGTTTGCACATTCTCCCCGTGTCTGTGTGGGTTTCCTCCCAGAGTCCAAAAATGTGCGGGTTAGGTGCATTGACCCGAACAGACACCAGAGTGTGGCGACTAGGGGAATTTCACGGTAACTTCATTGCACTGTTAATGTAAGCCTTACTTGTGACTAACAAATAAACTTTACCTTTAAAGCTGTTTTTTTACAAATGCATGATCTTTCCAACTGTCGTAGATACTCTTCAGTGTCGATGCTGGAGTATTTCAGGACCAATTGCAACATAAACACATGAAGAGCTGTCATTGCACCTTTGTTAGGCTTTCTGGTTTCAGTGCAGTTAAGTGAGGGCAAATTATGTAATGCGATGTACGGCAGAATCCAATACCAGTGTAGGGAACATCTTCCAATGCAAACAGGGGAAGGGGATGCTGGTGCATTGACTGGGGTTATGAAGGGCATTGGAGAAAGGTAGCACACAGAGATCAATCGCCCAAATAGCATGATTAAAAAGGCCAGTCAGTAAAAGAATAATTAACGTGTCCCGCTAACAGGTTGCATTAGAGTTGGTCTCTCTGGAAACCGGTTTCTATTCAGGAGGTGAATTTACCCCATTAGACAGAGACTCTCTCTCTCTCTCCCCAGTGTGCTGAATGGGTGAATAAGTGTCCGTGTTTGCACCATGACTGTCAAACTGGCAATAGGCTGTTTCTGTCAATCTGGATAATCACTGCTGCTTTTCTCTTCTGTGGTGCCTAATATCACATTGTACTGATTAATACAGGACAGTTACTGGAAACTGAGACGCTTTTGCAAACAGACAATTGCAACATTTAAGTGGTTAATTTTACTGTATGGAACTCGCAGTAAAGTTCACCGCTGCAACAAATTCATGGAATAACCTTTGCACCGATAGTTCCTCTTACCCCTTCCCGAAATTCTGCAACTTTCAGTCCACAGCAAGAACCCTCCTTTTCTTCAGCCAGACGCTATAAGTGAGCCAGCTCTGTTTAGATTGTGCAGAGATCTGGAGTAACAACATTTAAATAACAAATTATATAGGGTGAGATTTTAACTCACTCAAAACCCATTCATTTACACCAGAGTTAAAATCAGCCCCCCCCCCTTCTCACTCTGTAGAATTCATCTTCACTCAAAATTGTATCCATTTCAATCCAGTTTCTCAGACCCCCCCATCCCAGCATCAGTTCCCAGACCCCCCCATCCCAGCATCAGTTTCCAGACCCCCCATCCCAGCATCAGTTTCCAGACCCCCCCATCCCAGCATCAGTTTCCAGACCCCCCCCACCTTGTCCCAGTGTCAGTTTCTCAGACCCCCCCATCCCAGTGTCAGTTTCCAGAACCCCCCCATCCCAGTCAGTTTCTCAGACCCCCCATCCCAGTGTCAGTTTCCAGAACCCCCCCATCCCAGTCAGTTTCTCAGACCCCCCCTAATCCCAGTGTCAGTTTCCAGAACACCCCCATCCCAGTCAGTTTCTCAGACCCCCCTAATCCCAGTGTCAGTTTCTCAGACCCCCCCCGCCCCCCCCCCCCCGTCCCAGTGTCAGTTTCTCAGACCCCCTCCCCGTCCCAGTGTCAGTTTCTCAGACCCCCCCTCCCAGTGTCAGTTTCTCAGACCCCCCCCATCCCAGTGTCAGTTTCTCAGACCCCCCCAATCCCAGTGTCAGTTTCTCAGACCCCCCCAATCCCAGTGTCAGTTTCTCAGACCCCCCCCAATCCCAGTGTCAGTTTCTCAGACCCCCCCCAATCCCAGTGTCAGTTTCTCAGACCCCCCCCAATCCCAGTGTCAGTTTCTCAGACCCCCCCCCAATCCCAGTGTCAGTTTCTCAGACCCCCCGCAATCCCAGTGTCAGTTTCTCAGACCCCCCGCAATCCCAGTGTCAGTTTCTCAGACCCCCCGCAATCCCAGTGTCAGTTTCTCAGACCCCCCCCCAATCCCAGTGTCAGTTTCTCAGACCCCCCCCCAATCCCAGTGTCAGTTTCTCAGACCCCCCCCCAATCCCAGTGTCAGTTTCGCAGACCCCCCCAGTTTCCAGCTCCCCTCCCCCAGTGTCCAGCTCCCCTCCCCCAGTGTCAGTCATTTGTTTCACTGGGAATCCTCTCAGTTCCATGTGAAAGCTCTCACTTATGTAAAAATAAATCTGAACAATATTTAGGATCAGATGTCCCCATAGACTCGGAAGCTCATGGGAAAGGGTTAACTCAGCAAAGTAAATGAGAGCAGTTACAATGCAGTCACCTCACACACTAATAATTACACTCTGTTCATTCCTTTAACACAAGTCTGGTTCTGTTGAATTGAGATTATTTTGTTGATAGTAAATTAGCTCTGATTGGAGTTTGCCCCGTGTCTCGGATACTCTCTCAGCGAGTACAAAAATCGACCGGAAAGTCAAAAATATCTCCCAGCTCATACCGACCTTAAAAAATCCAACAGCCCAGTCTGCGGCTCAGCGACCCGAAAGGGTCTTCTCGTTGGGTTCTCATTCAGGGAGCGAGCCCTCTGCTCAGTCTAAGCAGCGTACAGTGAGGCTCTGATGCTCAGACTGTCTTAACAGTAAAGCAAAGTGTCCCTGTAATCATAGACTGTCTGCAAGAATCTCTCACTCTCGTTCTCTCCCAGCGAGCAGTTTGCAAATTGAAGGTGGACCGACTTCCTTCCAGATGTTCCCAGACACACATCAGCTAATTGCAGAGACCGGTGGGAGGGGAGAGGGAGGAAGTGTGGAGAGGGGTGGGGGGAGGAAGGAATGCTGACTCCACATGACCTGGAGGAGAAGGGGATGTACCGGGGGGGCGGGGGGGGGGGAGAAGAACCCCCCCCTCCCCAAAAAAGGAAAAACTCACTCACCAGGTTAGCAGTAGCAGCAATAGTTCCCCCCCGAGCCTCTCCCTTGCTTGCTGCCTTGTCCTCTCGCTGCTTATAGTGTCTGCAGAGCCGGGGAACCAGTTGACAGCAGCCAGAAGCCCTTTGGCTGGGAATTGGGAAAAGAAAAGGTCTGTTTAGCATTAAGGCAGCAGCAACAGGAAATACTTGCCAAAGGGGTTGGTGTATTCCCCTGTGCTGAGTGCAGCTCACAGTGTGGCTTATTTCATACTCTCCCCAGGTCCAAGCCCTGGTGTACTGAGTGTAATTATACCTTATTTAAACCCAAAGAAACACTTTTGAGCTATTTGGAGGGAGGAGATTATAAACGTCACAGAGAAAGCAGGAAAATGCTTATAGAGAGTCACATTGTGCAGTGCTGTTAATAACTGCAACCCTAGGTGAACAATTGATTTCAGCTCATTATGAACTAGGAGTAGGTAGGCCACTCTGCCCCTCGAGCCTGCTCCGCCATTCAATAAGATCATGGCTGATCTGATTGTAACCTCGTTCCCCCGATAACCTTTCAGCCCCGTGCTTAACAAAAATCTGTCTACCTCCGCTTTAAAAATATCCAAAGCCTTTGCTCCACCATCATTGGGGAAGAGAGTTTCAAAGACTCACAACCTTCTGGGAGAAATATTCTCACCTATACAAGGCAAACATTTGTGCAGTTTTCCCAAGTGACCTTTAATTGAATATTGGTACAAATTATTGTTTGGATATGATATATCCTGACTCCAACCTTCATGATCTGTGTTTAAACTGAACTGAAACTGATGGGATTAGGTTTCCTTTCTTGTGGCCTTGCTTGGGGAGGTTCAAGTTACTCCCTAGTGGGCGCAACTCCACAATGCCCTGAAGAAGTGCCCTATTTGGCAGCAAGTTGACTGTCTCACTTAGACTGGTACTGGTGGTAGAGAATGGAATTAAGCCACAATGGTGCTGCAGTGGACAAGGTTAGAATCATAGAATCGCTACAGTGCAGAAAAAGGCCATTCGGCCCATTTGAGTCTGCACCGATCACAATCCCACCCAGGCCCTATTCCTGTAACCCCACATATTTCCCCTGCTAATCCACCGATGCTAGGGTCAATTTAGTATAGCCAATCAACCTAACCCGCACATCTTTGGACTGTGGGAGGAAATTGGAGCACCCGGAGGAAACCCACACAGACATGGGGAGAACATGCAAACTCCACACAGTGACCCAAGGCTGGAATTGGACCCAGGTCCCTGGCACTGTGAGGTAGCAATGCTAACCACTGTGCTGCCCCAGATTGAAACTGAGGGGCGAATTTTATCATCCAGCCCACCATGGGAATCAGAGCAGGCGAGGGATGGACCATGGAAAGGTCCGTTCACCTCGGGTGGGATTTTCCGGTTTTGAGGCGAGCAAGGCCAGAAAATCCAGCCCCGAGTGCTGGAAGCTTTAACAGTATTTAAAAGCAAAATCAGGAAACACGGGGTTTACCCAAGTCAGGCAGCATCTGTAAAGAGAGGAAAATGTGACTGTTCCAGATCCAGCCCTTCATCATTGAATTTTTCTGTCAGAGTAAGGCTAATGCTGCACACTGTTTTTGTTGCAGAAATAATGCAGCATCTTCAGCTGAGGGAAAATGCAAGGTTTAATTTCACAATAACTTCACTGTTGTGTTAATGTAAGCCTTATTTGTGACTAATAAGTAGGAGCAGCACGGTGGCACAGTGGTTAGCACTGCTGCCTCACAGCGCCAGGGACCAGGGTTTGACTCCCGGCTTAGGTCGCTGTCTGTGCAGAGTCTGCACATTCTCCGAGTGTCTGCGTGGGTTTCCTCCGGGTGCTCCGGTTTCCTCCCACACTCTGAAAGACGTGCTGGTTAGGTGAATTGGCCATGCTAAATTCTCCCTCAGTGTACCCGAACCGGTGCTGGAACGTGGCAACTAGGGGAATTTCACAGTAACTTCATTGCAGTGTTAATGTAAGCATTACTTGTGACTAGTAAATTAAATTAACTTTAAATATCCGAAGTTCCTGGCAGAGCTGTACTGCCCCATTGCTAACATGCATTGAATATCTTGAAGTTGTTGTAATCGCATGATAAATATGAATTAAGCTTGCAGCAGATATTTAAGGCTGGCAATAAGTGCAAGTACCTTTTAACAATGTGCTGTGTTAATTACTGTGGATTAACCTCTCTGGCACTGAAAATTAACTATTGCATTTGTGGATTCTCAAGTTATGAATAGCTGGAGATCTTAAACATGTTCAATTTTAATTTTTATACATTTCTTCCCTTACTTTGCCTTTCTAATCTGTCGCTCTCTTAATCTAATCTTTCATTCCCTCTCCATTTATTTTTCTGATCTGATTTGAGGTTGTATTCACCCGCTCCGATTCACTCACTTCCCAGGTGCCCGGGGGGAATCTTATAGCCATTCACGCCTGCGGTATTTTCTGGTCCTGCTGCAGTGAACGGAGACTTGGCTGAGCACCAAATTCTCCGTCCTCACTTGCAGCGGCCGCAGGGTGTGAACAGCCGGTAAGATCGCGCCCGCCATCTCCATCACTGCACATTATCAACTCTCACTTTCTGCCACTTGGTCGGCAGTGCTTCCTTTGAGTTGAAGGGTGGAGGGGCAAGTGTAATGAATGGTGTCATGCTGCAGCAGACTCTGCAGTACAATGGCACAGTGGTTACCACTGTTGCCTCACAGCTCCAGAGACCTGCATTCGATTCTCGGCTTGGGTCACTGTCTGTGTGGTGTCTGCACGTTCTCCCCATCTCTGTGCGGGTTTCCTCTGGTTGCTCCCGTTTCCTCCCACAGTCCGAATGACGTGCTGGTTGGGTGCATTGGCTATGCTAAATTCTCCCTCAGTGTACCCGAACAGGCGCCGGAGTGTGGCGACTAGGGGATTTTCACAATAACTTCATTGCAGTGTTAATGTAAGCTTACTTGTGACATTAGTAAATAACTTTAAACTCCTAGATGCACAGCTTATAAAATGGAGAAGTGGAAAAAGGAGATAACACATACTTGGAACGAAGGAAGGAAGAGATATAAAAGTGATTAGGTACAGAACGGGAAGATTGGACACTGAGCAGGTAATCAGATACTATACAAGAAATCAGATGGTGTACATAAAATCAGATAGTGTATACACGCACATCACTGCACAAGGTATCGGATACCCTGGCAGTTACGAATTTGATAACATTTGGATTTTTTATTCATTCAAAGGATTGTGGCCATTGCTGGCAAGGCCAATATTTGTTGCCCACCCTGAATTGCCCTTCAGAAGGTGGTGATGAACCACTGCAGGCCATGTGGTGTAGGTACAGCCACAGTGCTGATAGCGTGTTGCAGAATTTTGACCCGCGACAGTGAAGGAGCACCAATGTATTTCCAAGTCAGGAGGGTATGCAGCTTCGAGGGGAACCTGGCAGCGGTGATGGTGTTCCCATTGGAAAGCTACAGCGTTGACCAGTGTCTCCGCTCAGTGCCCTTTACATTTTTCTGCGCAGCTGTGCCTGCATCGTAACCTCAAGGTGCTGAGGGGGATCTTTTGGGTTGGTGGACAATTGTATGGAGCTTTGGAGAGGACGTTGATCTGCTGTCCTTCTTCTGGTTGTTAGAGATTGTGGGATTGACATGATTAAGTGCTAAATGACAGAAATATATTGGCACATTGAGAAGAAATTATAAACCATGGGGGAACAATTGGAGTGGGTATAAAACCTCTCACATGCAATGCACACTCCATACTGTTCAGTACATTGCCTTAAAACCATGCAAAATCCTTTTGTTTCCAATTTTGGCAAAAATATTTGTGCCAGTGTGCCAGTGACCCAGATTCAATTCCGGACTTGGGTGTCTGTGTGGAGTTTGCATGTCCTCCTCGTGTTTGCATGGGTTTCCACCGGGTGTTCTTTTTTCTTCCTACAGTCCAAAGATGTGTAGGTTAGGTGGATTGGCCACGCTGAATTACCCCTTAGTGTCAGGGGGACTATCAGGGTAAATGCATGGGACTGTGGGGATAGGGCCTGGGTGGGGTTGTTGTCAGTGCAGGCTCAATGGGCTGAATGGCCTCCTACTGCACTATAGGGATTCTATGATTCCTACTAAATCATTAGCCTGTAGTAGTGACTTTCTATATCATTGGATTTCCACTCTCCGGATCATCTCCGAGAAGCCTTCCTTCTCCATTTGGCTGTTCCAGTTAAATCCAGAATTGGTTCCTCCATACCCTTTCACTTCATTGTCTCCAATATCATTGCAGGAAAGGCCCCAAAAATAATTCATCGGGTGAAAGGTCAATTCTAAATCCGTTCTCCTTTGGGCGCATTCCAACACCACTCCCAGAGGGTTCCTGGGTGCAATTTTCCCTTGAATGTCACAGCAGAAATTGACAAGAATCAGTTCCACTTAGTTTGGCTCTTTCCGTCTGGGATTTGCACCATCACATCATGGCTTAGAGACGCACTTTATCGGGAGATCATTATCATTTTGTAAACAGAGATTCAGCAATTCTCCAACTTTCATCATTCTCTTTTCTGTTTTTCTGCTGCTATCTGATTTTCTGGATTTCCAGAAGCTACTAATATTTTGCCCGTGGGGTCATTCTTCATGTATGTGCTTTGGCAATGATGAATATTTAACAAAGTGGGCCGTTACAACCCAGATTCTCTCCTCTGGTAACTGTGCAGGACACCCAACAGAAGAATCGCAAGTTAGGCCATGGCCCCAGTACCCTGGGTCATAAACGTTAAGAGCCCCTGGTTGGTACTTTGGGAGTGAGATTGTTGTCTACCTCCAGTATAGGTGTTGATGTATGACCGAGTGTGGCCATTGACATGCTGGGAGATCCCCATATCATGAATTCCACCTTTCCCAGTCCTCCGTGGGAACACCAGATGGCTTGGCATACCTGGTCAATCCCAGAATACCATGCCATCAAGTGGCAGATGCCAGGAATACCAGAATTGCAACCCAGATCACCAAAGAGAGATACCAGGAAATGTGACAAGGTGGCAGTGTATTTCCAAGTCAGGTCATCTCAGGTCCTGGCTGAAGAATAAATATTGACCAGGACAACTGAGTAGAACTCCCCTGCTCCTTTCGAAATAGTGAAGGACTCTTTTACTGGAGAGACACGATGGGCGGCACGGTGGCACAGTGGTTAGCACTGCTGTTTCACAGCTCCAGGGACCTGGGTTCGATTCCCGGCTTGGGTCACTGTCTGTGTGGAGTTTGTACATTCTCCTCGTGTCTGCGTGGGTTTCCTCTCGGTGCTCCGGTTTCCTCCCACAGTCCAAAGATGTGCGGGTTAGGTTGATTGGCCATGCTAAAATTGCCCCTTAGTGTCCTGAGATGCGTAGGTTAGAGGGATTAGAGGGATAAGGGGGTAGGGCCTGGGTGGGATTGTGATCGGTGCAGACTCAAAGAGCCAAATGGCCTCTTTCTGCACTGTAGGGTTTCTATGATTCTATGAACCTGGGCTTATGCTCTAATGTGAAAGAAGGTATCTCTGACAGTGTAGCACTCCCTCAGTGCTGCACTCGAAGGACACTCTGCATTTTGTACTCAAGTCTCTAGAGGTCTCAGAAATATATCTCCCTCTGTCACAGGAATGCATTAATGCTGGGATCTATGTCTAGACACAATTGATACCTTCTTCCTTACTATCGTAACACATTGAAATGAAAAGCCAAACACAACTCCAGCCTCTAACCGCGGCGGGACATATTGGACACAGACGAGCTCATGATTTTCAAGTTTGAAGTTCAGCTATTGAATTCCTCGGAGAAGAGGCACCGTCCCAACATGTGCAGAATCAATTTAATCACAGGCCGTTTGAGGAGGCAGATAAATCAATGAGCCACAATCACATACAAGGGAGCGGATAGGTCTGCAAGCACAAAGCCACTTTTGACAACTCGGATTTAAGACGACAACAGGTCACAAGTTTAAACGCTTCTGCCCTACAGTTGTAAAAGATGTGATCGAATAAAGTTCCCATTCATGATGGTTGTTTTCCCGTTGAGTTATCAAGTTCGTAAGCAGATGCTGGCAGGGAAACTCCAACAACTAACAGAAAAAATGTTTCCTCTTGTGGGTGAGTCCAGAACTATTGGGGGCACTGGTTTAAAATTAGGGGTCACCCTTTTAGGTCAGAGATGAGGGGAATTTTTTTTTTCTCTCAGGAGGGCTGTGTGATTTGGAACTCTCTGCCTCAGAAGGTGGTGGAGGCGGGTGAGTGAATATTTTTTATGGTGGAGGTAGATAGATTCTTATTAACAAGGGTATCAGGGAAATGTGGAATGCAAAGCACAAATAGATCAGCCATGATTGTCTAGAATGGTGGAGCAGGCTCGAGGGGCCGAATGGCTGATTTCTGCTCCAATTCCATCTGTTTGTATGTAAAACACACCTATCCAATACTGAGCTATCGACACAAAGTGACAGCCAAATAATAATTCTAAAGACAGGAAAGTAGATAGAAGTGGGTCAGTTTTAAAAGGGGGTGCAGGTACAGAGACACTTTGGGTGAGTGCACAGAAATCTGTGAAGGTGGTAGCACAAGTTGACAAGACTGCTTTTTTAAAAAAAGCTTCTGGGATCCTTAGCTTTATAAACAGAATAGAGTACTAAAGCCAAGATGATAGGCTAAAATGTTTCAGAACACTGGTCAGGCCACAGCTGAAGTTGTGAGTCCAATTTGGTGCCACATCTTAGGAATGCCACCTCCCAGAGAAGGTGTAGGGGATATTTACCAGAATGGTAGCAGGGATGAGGAATTTCAGTTATGTGGAATGACTGGAGGAAGTTAAGAGGAGATTTAATAAACGAGTTCAAAATCATGAATGGTTTCGATAGGGTAAATAAGAAGATACTGTTTCCATTGGCATGACGTTCATCGAACAGAAGCATTAATACAAAATAATTAACGAAGGAGCCAGAGGGCTGATAAAGAGGAAGTTTGCACTCAGGGTTATATGATGCGCAAACTGATGACTATGTGGCTATAAATCGCAGCATGCTGTTTTCAATGTTGCATTGCAGTCAGGTGCTGAGCAACAATGCATCAATGTCTACCAGTCCACCAGCCAGATAGAAAGCAGCAAGAAATACTCCATGAGGCTCCAGCATTTCAAGACAAGGGCGGAATTTTACCTTCCTGCCTGCCACAGGAAAGGGATGGACCATGGAAAGGTCCGTTGACCTTGGGCGGGATTTTATGGTTCGGGACGAACAAATCCGTAAAATCCCACCCAAGGTGCAATTATTCCTAACTTATGGGAACCAGAAAATATAGCAGAGTGTGTTGTGGTGACCTGGAAAGCACAATCTGAAAGGGTTCATGTAGCAGCGTGGCCGGTTTAAGGGGACAATCACTTAGGGCCATGTAATTGGGCGAGACCCTATGCAGAGGCTGTGCGGGAAGCCAGCCAATCGGGAGCCAGGGGTCAGGGAGGAACCTCAGTTGGAGCCAGGGAGGAAAGTGGGTAAACGTGTGTGACAGTTCTGTCAGACTCTTACCCTCATCAGAAAGAGGAGGAAGTCAACGGTAGATTCCTGAAGGACTCTAAGATGATTGAACAAAGACACAGGGGGAGGGGGAGGGGGGGGGGGCCATGCATGTTGACCTGGGGTAGGATTTTCTGGTTTTGGGGCGAGCGTGGCTGGAAAATCCCATCCCTTGTCCCTCACCCGAGATGTAGTGATCCTCAGGTTAAGTCACCACCAGCCTGTGGTCATCTGGGACCATGGCAACTTTACCCTTTACCATTGGGCAGTACAGTTAAGAATCCATGTCACTATTGTGCCAATGAAATGTTTTGTTACCATCCCGTGAAGGAACCATAAATCAAAATAATCAAAGTTACAACAGGGCCCCAAAATGAAGAAATTAGCACAAGATTTCATTTCTTATAACTTTTACTTTAAAACAAACCAGAACCACCAAAAGTTAAACATGAATTAACAGGCAATAGATACTTCAAATAAAAGAAAGGTAAACTTTAAATAATTGATACAACAAAGATACATCTTACACAATGACATCACTCTCACACTAAAATACCACATGCAATCTTCCTCTTTCCAATTGATTCGACCTTCCGCCTCCATTCACCAGCAGGTCATTCCATCTGGCGTCCCTGGATACGGTTAGCACCGACTTGGTGCACATCTACCAACACTCTCTCATCCAGGTCACCTCAGTTCTGATGATGTAGCTTTCCAGAGTTCCTTTTCAACCAATCAACTAACAATACCTAGTTCACAATCTGGCTTTTTCTTACAAAAGCTCAGCTTTTTCAAGCGCCTGAGTTAGTCACACCACCTTTTAGGGTTAAGCCTTTTAGCTTGTTCATACATCGCTTCTCTAAAGCTTCTGGAATTCTATTTATCTCACTGCTAAACAGAAAACCAATGTTTCCATAGAGTTATGCTGGTTTCTCCTCACACAAATTCTGTGTTCCTCTTTCTGTCTCTCTTTGCATTCTATTTGAATCTGATCACCTTCACCCTCCAGCTCTCCTGCTTGTGGCCCTCCTTTGTGTTTACAGCTCTCTTTTGTGCCCGCCACCTCTAGTCTTAACTTCATTCTTATTGGTACTGCATCCAGGTCAAAGGTAATCAGGTCGCATGGACCAGCATTTTCCATTATCCAAGAAAATTGCAGTTGATGCCTTTGCAATTGATGCAATCCCTTCAAATTCCTTTTCAAATGTGCTTAGAAACAATTCAGGTCCTTGAGACATTTTGAAGAAATTACAAATTTTCCCTTCTGCCCTGCTTCTGGTTTAAAGATGGTGACGTCTGCTGAAAGGTGTTGCCATGACAGCATCATTGCTGAGAGTGGAATATCCCTTAACTAATGGAGTGCTGTGGGGAAGGAATTTTCTTCCTTTCCACTCTATCCAAACCTAAATGGAGCAGAATTAACAAGTCTGAGACCATTTAGCAGGGAATGTGTAAAATCACACAAGCCTGTTTTTACAGCCTCACTTGGCAGCTGTGTGACCAGCCACGTGTTGTCTGCATTTAGACACCACTGAATGAGAGCAGGGAGAGTTGATAACATCAGATTGTCTGCGTTCTGCTGATCACCACCGATGGAGGATCTTTGCCAAGCCTTCACAGTCCAAATCAGAGATTCCTGATAAAACACTGATGTTCCTTCACAGATTCCCATGCTTGCATTTCATGGGCTCATGCTGACATCTGCACGGTGGCACAATGGTTAGCACTGCTACCTCACAGTGCTAGGGACCCGGGTTCAATTCCCAGCTTGTGTCACTGTCTGTGCGGAGTTTGCACATTCTCCCCGTGTCTGTGTGGGTTTCCTCTGGGTGCTCCGGTTATCTCCACAGTCTGAAAGATGTGCTAGTTAGGTGCATTGGCCGTGCTAGATTCTCCCTCAGTGTACCCGAACAGGCGCCGGAGTGTGGCAACTAGGGGATTTTCACAGTAACTTCATTGCAGTGTTAATGTAAGTCTACTTGTGACACTAATAAATAAACTTTTTAAAAAATCTCGGTACTGGAATCACAACAATACCATCTAACATGCCTATGGATTCTGTCTCTGACCCCATACATCAATAGCCTCAATGGCTTCTAGCTTTATCTGTACAGGTTGCCTGTGGATAGCCCTAGGATGACCAAGCACCCTCCAGTATCTCACCCAACTAATCATTCTCCATGTGTAAACAGGACAGTGACAATCAACTGACCTTTTGGCTGCAGGAAGTGTTTCCTCATCCAATATCCAACTGCAGATTATTGGGTAGCAACTTGGAGATGATGTAATCTCTCCCTTCTTAGGCCTGGGACACTCACAGCACCTGGGTGTCCGCCCCAGTTGACGTCCTCAGGAATGTGAAGCAGCTCCTGATAAACACTGCCAAGATTGATGGGCAGGAAAGTCCCAGGGCTGCATTCAGCCTGTTCCACATAATTGCAACTGGGGATGCATCACAATACAGACACTCCCCACCCGACCTGGAAACCGAGTAATCTCCTGGGAGAAGCTTAAAATCAGATAAAATAACGAGGCCCCCTAGAGAAAGAAATTCTGATAATTTCATCTCCAACCTGTTTAGGTGATCAAATCTAGTCTAGGAGATCACTCTAACCCTGATAAATGTAATGCAGTCAGGAAGGTTCAGATCCTATGCCAGACGTTGCTGTTATTGAGCCTGCCAATTTGCCCATTAGGTGATGGAGGATTAACTGTACGAACAGTGTCAATGTTCATCCCCCACACCTTTGAAATCAGGGGAGGCAATGGCCTAGTGGTATTATCACTAGACCATTAATCCAGAAACTCAGCTAATGTTATGGGAACCTGAGTTCAAATCCCGCCACAGCAGATGGTGGAATTTGAATTGAATAAAAACAAATCTGGAATTAAGAACATGCTGATGACCATGAAACCATTGTTGATTGTTTTAAACCCCCATCTGGTTCACTAATGTCCTTTAGGGAAGGAAATCTGCTGTCCTTACCTGGTCTGGCCTACATGTGACTCCAGAGCCACGACAATGTGGTTGACTCTTAACTGCCCTCAGGCAACTAGGGATGGGCAATAAATGCTGATCAGCCAGCGACACCCATGTCCCATGAATGAATTTTTTTAAAAAGCTGTGCCTTAGCTGGTGGGTTTCCTGACTAGTGAATTCGAGATTCTAGGTTTACATCCCCCACCAAAGTTCCAGGCGGATAAATGTAGGTGGGCACTCCCAGTGCAGCACTGAGAGAGTGCTGTATTATCAGAAGTGCCACCTTTTATACCAGACATTAAACCGAGACGCCCTCTTCCATCTCAGGTGATCCCAAGCCATCATTTCAGAGAAGGTGAGGGGTATTTTGCCATTGGCCTGACCAATATTTATCCCTCCACTACATTACTAAACAGAAAACCTGGTTCTTGTCATGTTGCTATTTGTGGGATCTTACTGTGCGCAAATTGATTGCCGAGTTTCCTAGATTATAAAGTATCTTCAAAAAAATCTCAATTTCTTAAATTTAGTCAAGGTGCAGTGAAATTAAGCAAAGATAGAATACTGGGGGGGAAAAAATCAAGGCAATCAGGCAGAGTCAACAGGAGTTTGTGAAAAGGAAATCACGTTTAACCAATTTATTGAAGGAATCACATGTGCTGAGGATAAAGGGGAACCAGTGGATGTACTGTACTTAAGGCATTTAATAAGATGCCACATCAAAGGTTATTGCAGAAAATAAAAGCTCATGGTGCAGGGGGTACTGTGTTAGCATGGATAGAATATTGGCTAGCTAACAGAATCAGAGTTGGCATAAATGGGTCTTTTTCTGGTTGGCAGGATGTGATGAGTGGGGCGCCACAGGGATCAGTGCTGGACCCTCAACTGTTCGCAATTTATATCAATGGTTTGGGTGAAGGAACTGAAGGTATAATTGCTAAATCTGCTGACAACACAAAGATCGGTTAGAAAGTAAATTGTGAAGAGGATTTAAGGAGACTACAAAGAGACATAGTGTAAGTGAGTGGGCAGAAACCTGGCAAATGGAGTTAAATGTGAAATTGTCCATTTTGGCACAAGGATTAAAAAAAAATCTTATCTAAATGGTGAGAGATTACGAAGCTCTGAGGTGCCTAGACTGAGTGTCCTGGTGCATGAATCACAAAATGCAGATACAGCAAGTAATTAGGAAAGCTAATAGAATGTTATTGTTTCTTGTGAGGAGAATTGATTACAAAAGCAGGGAGGCTATGTATCAGTTGTATGGCACAGTAAGAGTTTTAACAACACCAGGTTAAAGTCCAACAGGTTTATTTGGTAGCAAATGCCATTAGCTTTCGGAGCACTGCTCCTTCATCAGATGGAGTGGAAATCTGCTCTCAAACAGGGCACAGAGACACAAAATCAAGTTACGGAATACTGATTAGAATGCGAATCTCTACAGCCAAACAGGTCTTGAAGATACAGACAATGTGAGTGGAGGGAGCATTAAGCACAGGTTAAAGAGATGTGTATTGTCTCCAGACAGGACAGCCTGTGAGATTCTGCAAGTCCAGGAGGCAAGCTATGGGGGTTACTGATAGTGTGACATAAACCCAAGATCCCGATTAAGGCCGTCCTCATGTGTGCGGAACTTGGCTATCAGTTTCTGCTCAGCGAATCTGTGCTACCGTGTGTCGTGAAGGCCGCCTTGGGGAGCGCTTACCCGAAGATCAGAGGCTGAATGCCCGTGACCGCTGAAGTGCTCCCCCACAGGAAGAGGACAGTCTCGCCTGGTGATTGTCGAGCGGTGTTCATTCATCCATTGTCATAGCGTCTGCATGGTTTCGCCAATGTACCATGCCACGGGACATCCTTTCCTGCAGCGTATCAGGTAGACAGCGTTGGCCGAGTTACAAGAGTAGGTACCGTGTACCTGGTAGATGGTGTTCTCACGTGAGATGATGGCATCCGTGTCGATGATCCGGCACGTCTTGCAGAGGTTGCTGTGGCAGGGTTGTGTGGTATCGTGGTCACTATTCTCCTGAAGGCTGGGTAGTTTGCTGCGGACAATGGTCTGTTTGAGGTTTTGCGGTTGTTTGAAGGCAAGAAGTGGGGCAAGAAGTCAGTTGTATGGGGCATTGGTGAGACCACACTTGGGAGTATTGTATTGGTCTCCTTATTTAAGAAAAGATGTAAATACGTTAGAAGCAGTTCAGAGAAGGTTTACTAGACTAACTCCAGGAATGGACATGTTGTCTTTACGAGGAAATGTTGGAGAGGTTAGGTTTGTATCCATTGGAGGTGACTGGATCAAAACCCTTAATATCCTGAGGGGTATTGACAGTGTGGAGTGGTTATTTCCTCTTATTGGAGAATCTAGATCTATGGGCCACTGTTTAAAAATAAGGGGTTGCTCATTTAAGTCGGAGATGTGGAGAATTTTTTTCTCTGAGAGTCGCGAGTCTCTGGAAGTTTCTTCCTCAAAAAGGCAGTTGGAAGCAGAGTCTTTGAATCTTTTTAAGGCAGAGCTAGATAGATTTCTGATGAACATGGGGGTGAAAGGTTATTGGGAGGAGGCAGGAATGTGGGGTTGAGGTTACAGTCAGATCAGCCATGATCTTACTGAATATTGGAACAGGCTCGAGGGGCTGAGTGGCCTCCTCACGATCCTAAATCATATATTCATATGTTCATTCATGTAAACGTAATGCCAATGCATGCCAACTCACCCACCACCATTGGCCCTTACATCCTCCATGCCAACTCAGCCGGATCGACCAAAGGCAGAACTCAGGAGCCTTGTTGCCATGAAATAAAATTAAGGTCTAAATATTTAGTACTATAGTTTCAAAACTAAAAGTCTATTCAAAATGTTTAAATCTCCTCAAGTGCTTAATCTCTTGTAACAATAATCAAACATCTATTCATCAGCCTATATCAAAGACAGCCAATCCATTTGGAACCTCTTTGAGCTATCGATTAAGCTGGGAACTTAGAACCCGGTTGTTGAGATAATTATAACTTGTGAAAATCAGCCAAGCATTCATAAGGATTTTTCATATAGGCAAATGCCAACAAACAACTATTGTAACTGAATCCTCACTGACATTGACAGCCTGTTTTCCTTTACAGGTCTAGGCATTTCAATAACTTCACATTTGAATAGTTATAATCCACCCTTCCAGAGCCTTTGCATTTACTCCTTAAATTCATGACACCCCCATTGCAGGTTTGTCCTTGTTACAGCCAGAATGGGGTCCATTTGAACTCACTTCAATGTTCAAACGGTCGTGGTGAGTTTGGGTTACAACCCACCCCTTCCACCTTCCGAAAAAAATTGGATTAATCAGAAGTAATGGGAGGACTTGTGCGTCCAAGTCTCACCTGTCATTTTTAAAGGCCTGCAGAGTTATTCCAACTCCACAAAACTCCAATCTTATCTCTCACTGGATAGCTGAGATACCAGTGTCAGTTGTGATAGATTTACTGCCTGGGGTAATCTTTAATGGGCGGCACGGTAGCACAGTGGTTAGCACTGCTGCTTCACAGCTCCAGGGACCTGAGTTCGATTCCCAGCTTGGGTCACTGTCTGTGTGGAGTTTGCGCATTCTCCTCGTGTCTGCGTGGGTTTCCTCCGGGTGCTCCGGTTTCCTCCCACAGTCCAAAGATGTGCGGGTTAGGTTGATTGGCCATGCTAAAATTGCCCCTTAGTGTCCTGGAGATGCATAGATTAGAGGGATTAGTGGGTAAAATATGTAGGGATATGGGGGTACGGCCTGGGTGGGATTGTGGTCGGTGCAGACTCGATGGGCCGAATGGCCTCTTTCTGTACTGTAGCATTTCTATGATTTCTATGAATTCCCTAATGCGTGTTTTGTTTCAAAGCAACTTGCTTCCGATTCTTGCCGAGTAAAATTCATCCAGTGTAGGCTCATGGATTTTCATTCCTATTCATTTCAATCACTGCTGGGTTGATATCGACAATGCTCAGTGCTTTACCCTAAAGACAGCTCTAACCTGGGGTCAAAGATTTAACTTTGGAAGAATAGTCAACTGTCTCAAGTTGCTTCTTCCAATCGTCCTTTAGCAGGGTCCCAGCAAAGACGTGCTGCACATGGTCAAGTAATGGTCAATCTCACGTAAAAGTCAATCCCTGACTTTTAGCCAAAATATCCAAACTCTTTGTATTCACCACCCACTTGCCACTTTCCCAGGTGCAATTCTACTCTGATAGAATCAGAGAATAGCACACCTTTAAAGAGGCAGCTGTTCAGCTCCTCATGTCTGTGCATGTCAACGTGATAAAAATACTTTGTCTCCTTTCGCACTGCTTTTGGGGGTGGGGTGAGTGGTAACAATCTCTGACCTGGTAACTCTGCAATAGCGAGGTGATGGGATAGGATGGATTTCGACACCTCAAAAGAGTGCAAAGTTTGATGCGTGTCAAAGCCAACCCCCTACTCTTTGGCTGCAAGTTTAATCTTAGAAACTCAACTTCTACACCAGTACAGGCTTTCTTTTAACTTTCCGCCATTAGCTTTGTTACAACAGAGCAGGAACCATTAGAGAAAATATGTAACAGGAATGAAAAGCAGCTTATAGTTTCTCCCCCCAACTCTATCCCCTTTCACAAACATCAACCCAGATTTTCCTGGAGATTTGCACATCTATGTTGTAGGATCCACATGAATGGACTCAAAAGACAAGATCTGAAGGCCACTAGCACTGACTGTCAATTACACGCTAGCTGTGGTACCTCTAGGTATGAGGTCCGTGAGTGCCTAGAATTGCCCGCTCAGTTGCAGTGGAGATACATTTCAATAAGCTTTCAGCTGCCCTAATGTCACAGAGTCGTGGCATAACTCCCATGTGTCATTACTGTAGGCGACTTGGTAATTTCCTGGGATTTTTCTGCAATGCCACCCCATGACAGGAACAGCAAGAGATTAAATATGTCAGTTATGCTAACTCTGGCCACTTTAAAATCAGTGGCGATCGTGATTTCCCTGAATGAAAGCTACTTTGATTGGAGTTCCAACCTGGACTGTTAAAGAGCAGCACTGATGGGATGGGCAGCATGGTGACACAGTCGTTAGCACTGCTGCCTCACAGCACCAGGGATCCGGGTTCGATTCCGGCCTTAGGTCACTGTCTGTGTGGAGTTTGCATGTTCTCCCCGTGTCTGCGTGGGTTTCCTCCGGGCGTTCCAATTGCCTCCTACAGTCCAAAGATGTGCAGGATAGGTGGATTGGCTATGCTAAATGTGTGGCATTACAGAGATAGGGCGAGTTGTGGGCCTGGGTCAAATGCTCTTTCGGAGATTCAGTGCAGACTCAAATTGTATCCTTCAGCACTGTAAGGATTCTGTGGTTCTTTGGCGAATTGGCTGCAGTGTAAACAGTTGAATTTTGTGGTAAAAAAAATAATTACAGACACACACAGCCTTTGATCCCTAAAAGACTCTTGGGAGTGACCAATTTCTGGAGTGCATGGAAACTTTACATGGATACAACTGCCAAATAACAAGCAGATAACAAAAATGAGTGAACGCAATAATTTACTGACACCAGGAGATAACAACCGAAGCACATTTTTTCTGCATTCAGTCACAGGAGATATAAAAAAGTATGGCTGAGATGATTAGTTTTTTTGACAAATTCAATTCGATGATCAGCCATGATCAAAATGAATGACGGAGCAGGCTCAAAGGGCCGAATGGTCTACTCGAGCTTCTAGTTTCTATGAAACCCAGAAACATTGAATAGGAGCAGGAGTAGGCCATTCGACCCTCGAGTCTCCACCATTCAATATAATCATGGCGGGTCCTCTATCTAAGTATCATACTCTTGCTCTCTCTCCCCATACCCCTGGATGCCTTTAGTGTCCAGAAATCTACCTCCTTAAATATATTCAGTGGCTTGGCCTCCATTGCCTTCTGTGATAGAGAATTCCACAGGTTCATCACCCTCATGTGGAGAAATTTCTCCTCATCTCAGTCCTAAATGGTTAACCCAGTATCCTGAGACTGTGACCCCCTGTCCAAGACGTCCCCACCCAGGGGAAACAACACCCCTGTATCCAGTCTGTCCGGCCCTGTCAGAATTGTATACATTTCAATTAGATCCTCTCTCGTCTTTCTAAATTCCAGTGAATACAGGCCTGTCAACACAATCTCTCCTCATACAAGAATCCTGTCATCCAATCTGGTGAACCTTCACTACACACCTTCTATGGCAAGCATATCCTTGCTTAGACATAGAGACCAAACACCATACTCCAGATGTGGTCTCACCAAGGCTCTGTACAGCTGCAGTTAGACATCCTTTCTCCTGTACTCACCCCCTCTTCCAATGACAGCCAACATATCATTTGCCTTCCTAATTGCTTGTTGCACCTGAATGCTTGCTTTCAGTGACTGGTGTACATGGACACCCAGGTCCCTTTGAACATCAACATTTAAATAATACTCTGCCATTCTGTTTCTCCATCTCAAGTGGATAACTTTACAATTTTCCACATTGTACTGCATGTGCCATGTGTTTGCCCACTCACTCAACTTGTCTAAATCACTTTGAACTCTCTTATCATCCTCACCACTCACATTCCCACCAAGTTTCATGTCATCAACAAACTTGGAAATCACATTTAGTTCCTTCATCCAAATCATTGATGTGTATTGTGAATAGCTGGGGCCCAAGCACTGATCCCTGCGGAACTCCATTAGTCAATGCCTGCCACTTCGAAAAAGACCCATTTATTCCCATCCTCTGTTCCCTGTCTGTGAATCAATTCTTAATCCATGCCAATATATTACCCCCAATCCCATATGCTCTAATTTTGCACAAGAACCTCGTATCTGGAACTTTATCAAAAGCTTTCTGAAAATCCATGTACACAACATCCACTAGTTCTCCTTTCTGCTAGTTATGTCCTCAAAAACTCCACTAGGTTTGTCAAACATGATTTCCCTTTCATAAATCCATGTTGACTTTGTCTAATCCAGTTGATATTTTCTAAGTGACCTGTTATCACATCCTTTATAATAGACATTAGTATTTTCCTTACTCCTGATAATCTGTCTGTAATTCCTTGTTTTCTCCCTCCCTCCTATTTGAAATTGTACCACCCTCCATTCTGGACTATTCCACAACCTACAGAATTTTGGAAACATGCACTATTTCCACGGCCACTTCCTTTATCACCCTGAGATGTAGGTTATCAGACTCTTGGGGATTTATCGACTTTCAGATCCATTAATTTCTCCAACACTAACCTGAAGGTTGATAAACTTTTCACATCTGGCCAGGTGATGTTGCTTTGCTCAATTTAGGATATTCTAACTAGTAAACCGAAGCCACAACTTCCTTTGCAGGTGGATGTAAATGATACCATGGCATGAATTTGAAGAAAAGCAAGGGAGATCTACTTGGTGTCTTGGTCAATAATGATCCCTCACCCTGTTTGTGGTGTGAGCTCACTGTGAGTACATTGGCTGCTGTGTTGCTAACAGTGACTACACTTCAAAAAGGTACTTCATTGGTTGCAAAGGGCTTTGGCACATTGAGGCCTGGAAAGGCACTATATAAATGCAACACTTTCTTTAACATGAAATTTCAAGGCAAGTTATCAGAAGTGAGATTGACAGCTAGGTGGCAAAACCAACCACCCAAAATTCAGGATTTTTCCTTGTCCTTTCATGGACAGCACTTGTTGCCCATCCCTAATTGCCATTGAACTGAGTGACTTGCCACACCACTGTAGAGGACAGTTAAGAGTCAACCACATTGCTGTGGGTCTGGAATCGCAGGTAGGCCAGACAAGGTAAAGATGGTGGATTTCCTTCCCTGAAAGGTATCAGTGAACTAGATGGATTTTTATGACAACTGATTCAAGATCACCGTTACTGAGACGAAGCTTTCAATTCCAGATTATTAATTGAATTTAAATCTCACGAGCTGGTGGGATTTGAACTTACGTTCCCCCCAGAGCATGAGCCTGGGCCTCTGGATTACGAGCCCAGTGACATTATCAGTGCACCACTATTTCATCTCAAATATGTATAGCTCTGCAGGGCAATGAGAAAAGGGCAAGGGAGTGAGATGAATTGCAGAACTCAATCAGTCAGATGGTCGCTTGTATGATTTATAGTTCTATGTAAGGAGGGGTGGCTCGAATATTTCATCTCCTTAGCCACAGCAACCAAAATCAAAGGCAGCTGTCACCATTGACAACAGTTCATCATCTCCTATTCTTGGAGCTCAGGAAAATGTGGGCTAAATTTCATCCGGAGGTGGGATTTTCCGTGCCCCCCGCAGTGTGCTTCACGGTAGCAGAGGCAGCACGCCATTGGCCAGTGGTGGGATCTCCTTAACCCCATGTTAACGGGGTTTCCCATTCCACATACCTCCCACTGCCGGGAAACCCATGGTTGGGGTTTCGGCGTCAGTGGGATCTTCCGATCCCACCGATGAGAAAATTCCAGCCCAGGTGTCAGTAAACTGATCGACGCCTGCCCAAAGCTCAGTCGCTGGGATTTCCTGATATTTGCTGCACGCACGAGAGCAGGAATCCCATTATTGATATTCTCAGGATTTGTCAGCACAAGTCTCAGTAACAAAGGGCCAACTCCATGGGAACCAGGAGAACGTCCATTGTCCCGGTTTAACTCAGCCAGCGAAAACAAACATCATCAGCCTCCCTGAGTAAATAGAACCAGTGAGTCAACTTCAATATTGCAATCTAACAGGTTTACACAAGGATCACTCTTCCACATTTCCATCCTGAAATGTACCACCTTTCATGATCGTGGCAATTTTAAGGAACAGTTCATAGCTGTCAAACAGCTCCTGTCCCCCTACCCAACTGCTCAGAGCACTCTTAACCCGAGAGGCTGAGCTATTCGGACAAGGTTTGATCCCTCACTTCTCCCCAGGGAACGGATCTGAATCCAGCCAATGATGGGACTGCTACAGCTAGCCTCAGTGCCCCTGTGCCAGGGGAGGGAACAAAACAGGGCCCAGCTCCTGTACCTATTTCCCATCCTGCGAGACTCCTCGGATGTCAACTAAGGACAAGTTGTGAAGTGCTATGGCATAGTGGTATTGTCACTGTAACAGTAATCCCAGAGCTAATGCTCCAGAGACAATGGGTTCAAATCTCATCACAGCAGCTGGTGGAATTTGAATCCAAATAATTAATAATCCTAAATTGAAAACTATTATTGTTGAAAGTCCATCTGGTTCACTAATGTGCTTTAGGAAAGGAAATCTGCCGTCCTTACCCAGTCTGGCGTACATGTGACTCCAGAGCCACAGCAATGAGATTGACTTTTAACTGCCCTCTGAAATGGACTACCAAGCTACTCAGTTCAAGGGGCAATTAGGGATGGGCAACAAATGCCAGCATTGCCCACATTCCCTGGAAGCATAAAATAAAAGCCTGCCAACGTCTGCTGCCTTGTCTCACATCCAAAATAATGGCAACTTCGACTTGGTAGGCAGGGCTGTTTGGCACTCTGAATCCCTGCCCAACAAGAAAGCACAGTAAGCAGTCTCACAACACCAGGTTGAAGTCCAACAGGTTTATTTGGTAGCACAAGCCTTCGGAGCACTGCTCCTTCATCAGGTGAGTGGGAGTTCTGTCCACAAATAGGGCATATACAGACACAAACTCAATTTACAAGATAATGGTTGGACCATTATACCTGCACTGTACCTGGACGCTGGCCACTCTGTACCTGCCCGCAGCGGCTCACCTGATGAAGGAGCAGCGCTTGTGCTACCAAATAAATCTGTTGGACTTTAACCTGGTGTTGTGAGACTTCTTACTGTGCCCACCCCAGTCCAACGCCGGCACCTCCATAACAAGAAAGCTGCAGACCAGAAAAGAGTGTTTGGTGAAAAGAAGGGTTGAGGGAGAGAGGTTGGGGTACGGGGAAGGAACGGCTGTCAGCCTTGTAAACTACAGATAAATCGCAGTTTCAACCTCATTCACATTCCCACAACAGATACCATCAACAGTGACAAACCTGCAGCTGGCAACAATTAGGAGGACAAAATATTTCCTTTACTTACTTCCTAGTTAAGTTATTGAAAAGTAAAGCAAATTAATT